>NC_056751.1:526690776-526973276 GCF_019279795.1 Protopterus annectens | reverse complement strand
AATCATTGCCAATGCATTTCTCTATGAGCACAGGCAGTTTTTCTCATTAAGGAAAATTTCTCCCTTCTCCAAGTTTGCTGTAACTGCAAATATGGTATATTTAAATCTAGAGAGTGAAGGGTGCTTGATCTCCTCATGGGGGTCAAGTGGGGCATACCCTGGAAAAAATGTCTTGTTTTTGGGGTTATTGATATGTTCATTGTTTTTCTGCATCTCTAATAGCCATGCTTGCTTTTTTTTTAAAGTATTTTGTTTGCTCTTCAGATAGTCATCGTTATCTGATCTCTATATCTGTATCTATATCTATATCTATATCTACAAATGCACACATATATCTATATTGTCTATATATATATATATATATATATATATATATATATATATATATATATATATATATATATATATATGGGTTCCATACACTAGATCGAATTTTCACTAATTTGAAATAGTGCATGGAATGCTCACTGCAGCGAAAGTGCACTTAATCGAAAGTGCACTTATACGAAGTTCAGTACAATGAACGGGTGTTGTACTGAACTTCCGTGCAGTGCTCACTGACCTTAGGGTTAGGGCACGGGTCATAGTAAGAGGATAGTGCTTTCCCCTTACTATGACCCGTGCCCTAACCCTAAGGTCCATGATGACTGCAGCGCAGTGAAGGACATAGCAATGTCCTCCACTATGGTGCGATAGTCATGAACCTTAGGGTTAGGGCATGGGTTGGGTAAGAGGATAGCTTTACTAACTATCTGCTTACCCTAACCTGTGCCCTAACCCTAAGGTCCATGACTATCGCAGCATAGTGGAGGACATAGCTTGTTTTTTATGTCTTCCACTGTGCTGCGGTGTTTTTGGTGAAGTGCACTTACGCAAAAGTTCACTTTTATTAAAGTGAACTTTCGCAGAAGTGAGGCTTCCTATTACAAGTTTGAAGTAGTGAACTTTCGTTCTTGTAATAGGAAACCATATATGTATGTATATATATATATATATATATATATATATATATATATACATATATATATATGTTTTTACTATTGCACAAATTTACCATGCATTGACATTTTGTAAAAAATGTCATCAGTGGTACAAATGGTTGAATTATGTAAAAGCCTCTGTGTAAATGCTGCTTTTTCTTTGTTTTTAGTGATCACAAAAGTAATGTATTGGTTTACTTTTGCTATCTGTTTAATTAGATTATTGATATAGCACTGAATTTTATTCTTGTTGTCATTACACACACACTCAAACACACAACCTCACATATGTACATAAACATATATATATATATAAAATCTATGTATACATACATACATCTATACTGCAACTATCAACAAGGGAGATATCAATTTCTCATTGATTTTGCTGCTTATTCATTTAATCAAACCTGACTCTTCTTGACCTATTGCCATCTAGTTATAAGCACACCAGGCCTGTCTGTCAACATGTTGTTGATGTTCTTCCAAATTTGTGTTTACAACTTTAATAATGATATCCATCCACATTAGCCTCTGTCATTCCCTTTACGTTTTCCTTTGATCTTCCACAGCATTAGGGTGTTTCCTGCTGAATCCTGTCTTCACATTATGTGGGTACGATACTTGAGTTTTTGTTTTTCTATCAGATTTTTCAAGGAAGAGTATGCATTTATCTCTTTAAGTATTGATTTGATCTTCTTCAGGTCTACAATTTTGTCCAAAGCCCCAGTTCAAAAACATTAATCATCCACTGCACAACTTACTTATACCCCATCCGCCATTTGTTAATATTATTGGGCAAACCATGGTCATGAATATATATACCTTTGTTGACAATATGATGTTGTTGCTCTTTAAAATATTATCCAGATTTATCATAGCTTTCCTATCAAGAAAAAAACTTTTTTTTAACTTTGCAATTACAATCATTGTTTGCAGAGATGTTTGAAATGAAGAAAATAAAATCTGTCACCGCCTCTCTTTTCTTTCCATCTATCTGCCAATAATTGATATGGTTAAATTAAATACTCAAGATTTTTCTGATGTTAAATTACCCGGCACCCTTCATTTCAACTCCACATCAGCAAAGTCACTGTCTCTTGTATAGCAGGTAGATATGAGAATCAGTTAATTCTGATATGCTGTGTGAAACAGGCTTACAACTCTTAAGTATGAAAGTCATAGACATTGTCTTCCGCTACCTCAATTCCTGTAAGGTGCTGGCAGTGTATTTTCTACTTTGTTTTCTGTCATATCCAAATTTATTTTATTATATTTTATATCTTGCTCTCTGTCATGTCTAAATCTGTTTTAATTAACTTTAATACTATATAGAAAATGCATTTTATTTCCAAATGTGTCTCTGGTGAGGGAGAAGTGATTGGGTGAGTTGGCAAGTGATATAAGAACTTTCATTTATTTTAGCATGATGTGTTTTTTGTACCAGTCAGATTATTAAAACCAAGTAGAGACTTGCTTTGTGCAAATTTAGTCAGAAGCTATGGTAATACAAGTTCCTGACAAGCAGAAACTCTGTGTAATTCTGGGCCAGAAATGAAAATAGTGTATAGAACAAGCAGGGAAAGGAGTCAGAAAGAATATGTTGATTCAAAGTTTGACTAAGGAATAACTCAGGATCACATAACAGAATGGTTGTGCTAATAGAAATTATGAGCATGTACTGCTTAAAACATAACATTATCAGTAATGCTGTATAGTTAGTTCTAGTAATTTCAATGTAGGGTATATGTGCTTCATCCCTCAAAGTTACGTACAACAAAGTGGTGAGTTAAAGCTTTGGCTTGATAACACTACAATAGCTTATTTGTCAGATCACTTGGGAGTATAAGGTTTCTGGATAGTAAAGGTAACAGGAAAATGGTTCTGAATTTGAATTTTATGTTTGCGTTCCAGTACTGGTCTTTTTTTCTGATAGTGAACATACTCTTTAACCTCTGAATGCTTAATATTTTTAGCAAATTATGCACATTGTCTGTCACATTGGAAATACCATTATAGAAGCATGTTGTTTCTTTTTTTCTCAATAAAAGGAACACTGTGGTGCAGTTCCTGTTAAACATATATTTAATAAAGAAATTATGCTTTCTTTTAACAATGTTTTGGTGGTCATGAATAATTTTATAGGACTGGCCTGGGGGACCCTTTCAGTAAAAAAAACACAGACATATGTAACACTCAGGTTCATTAACAAGAGCTTGTTTTATAAAATGGAACAAAATGAAAAGCGGGTGGCTAAAAAGAGAATTTCTAATTACATTTTACCTTTAGCATTAATGTTGCTCACAATCTGTCAGCCCTTAGATACAAACCGTGTCACTTGCAGCATTTATCTCTAAGCAGAAGGTGCCACTTCAACTCCAGTGTAGCTTTTCAGAAGACATCTGTGTACGGTATCTGAGAATTTCTGTAGTTGGCTAGGCAGCAGTCAAAACAAGTGTGCTTTGCACCCATCTGCCCTACAACACTTATTGCAGGACACAGTACTTAACCTTTGCTGAAGATATTTACTTCACTACCTTTAAAACATTAGCATTCTTATGAATTTCAGAAATGATATTAAAAACCTCATACAGAGAATAATTAGTTCTCAGTTTCTTTCCATTGTAATCATGACAGTTTTGCTGTGATGTCTCTGTGAATAGCGCTGAAACAGAAAATGTCAAAAGGGCCCCTCCACAAACTCTTAGGGAGAGAGAAAATATCACTGGTGCTTGATATGGAGTTACAATAAATCATTGCAAAGCTCTCTAGCACTTTTGTGAGGGATACTATAAAAGCACTTCACTTTGAACAGATCTCTTCAACAGCAGCCAGGACAGGTTGTGAGGAGGTGACTGCAACTAATTGGTGCATTTGCTTTTCTTAAAGAGTATCATGCGTTCTTTTACACAGTCTGGAGAAGACATATTAATACTATTTCTTTTCTACATTCCTGGTCACACATTCAGTCTGGTTTGCAAGACAAGTGAAGTAGGAGGTCATGTGATAAGACTGCTGCACCCAGAATCCCACTGTGATGGAGCTAAGGCACAACTTCTTTATCATTTGTACTAAAAGGTAGCTTCCAGCTGTTGCTGCTGCTGCTATGCTGTATTAATGATTGCTCTTTAATGGAAAAAATCATAGTGATAGCTTTATACATAAATCATTTTGCAGATCCTTTGGCTTCGGTTACAGACACCAGAATATATGAACTCTTTCAGTATCCTTGTAACTAGCAATAAGTCAAACAATGCAGAAGTCAAAATGTGGCATTTAACTAACTTTTTGGGGGTTAACATTACTCTGAATATGAAGAGAAAAATGGGGCAGAGAACAGTACCCCATTTGTGTAATGAAGATACACATTTTTGGTGCGATGAGGAAATGAGGAGAGGGATGTGTGGCAAAACAGTATCCTTCTAAGTTGCTGGCTTCAGTGTTTTTACGCAAGAAAACTGTTACATCATTATGTTTTGTGTGGTATGTTTTGATAAATATACTATCTTACTTCAGTCTGAAGAATGCATGATAGAGAGGGAAATGCAGCAGATGTGCATGGATAATTATCAACAGAATGAAGCCATAACCAACAAATCTAATGTTAATGAAACCAATACATTGACATTAGCCCTAAGCATGCAAAAATTCCATGTCACTAAATAATCAGTAAAATCAAATTAAAAAAATGTATATATTTTTCCATGGAGGGAAGTCCTCCTGCACTTGCCGCACTCTCTACTAACTCCAAAGTCACAAAACTATGGGGAGAGAATAATAGGATCATGGGATCATAGGAGGTTACTAGACTAATGGCCCCAGGGTCCATTCAAGCCAAGCCACGTTCAACCCATGTTCCCAAGGGTGTCTGATTTAAGCAACCATTAAAATCAGCACCTATTGCTCCTCTCCAAGAGGGATGGAAGTGGAACCCCTGGGGTGAATTTCCAGTTACCTATCCAATCATCCAAATTGTGCTTAAATAGGGCCAATGAGGGGCTTTATTTAACGTGAATAGGAAGCTTGTTCCAAAGGTGGAGCAACCTCTGTGAGTCAAATCTGTCTCTCTGGCAAGTTATCTTGATGTCACATGCCAGATTAAGGTCGTTTGAGTGAGTGACTCATGTGCCATTTGACTTGTGAATGTGCAGCTTTCCCATCAAAGCTGGGTCAGACATTGCTCTAAATGCAAGGCAGAGGTCACCTCTAAGCAGTCTGTATGAAACAGAATAAAGTGACAATGATTTCAGTCAGTCCACATAAGACAGATCTTGAAGACCGTGCATTTTCTTTG
Source organism: Protopterus annectens (assembly GCF_019279795.1). Taxonomy (NCBI): domain Eukaryota; kingdom Metazoa; phylum Chordata; order Ceratodontiformes; family Protopteridae; genus Protopterus; species Protopterus annectens. The sequence continues at coordinate 526,968,002 of NC_056751.1, read as the reverse complement.
TAAGGAACCTTTGTGGTCTCTTCAGTTGCTACAGGTGTTTGGAAAGGAACATACCCAAGGGAGCATTTTGCTCTGTTATTGGCTTGATGAGGGGAGAGTACAGTGGGGTTATAAACTCTTCTTTTCTAGAGGCAATGCCCTTACTTATGAGATGAGCAATAAAAAATGCCCTTCTTACCACTGTGGAGACATGGTGATCGAAGTTAAGGTTGCTGTTAGCCTGTGTGCCTAGATCTCTCACCACTGACTGTGCACTTAGGGTATTGTTATTGGGGTCTATATTGCAATCACGAATGCTTAAATGTTCAAATCTGTAAAGGTCGACCTTAACAGATTGAACAGTTAAACGTTTGAAGTTGTAAAATAATAAATAAAAATAAATAAATAAATAAAATGAAAGGGTTATAGCAGGGGGCAAAACCCCTGCACCCCCCACACCCCTTGCTACTTAAATATACCAACTCCGAGATCCCACTTCAGTGAACTACAGTGCGGAAATGGGAAATTTCTCACTCCCTACACTGTAGCATGATCTTGGAGTTAGTATATTTAAGTAGTGGGGGGTGTGGGGGGTGCCCTGCTTAAACACTTTAGTTTTTTTTTTTTTTACTTCTGATTTATTTTTTAATTTTTAAAGTAATTTGAACGCTTAACTGTTCGATCTCTAAAGGTCGACCTTTAGAGATTCGAACATTTAAGAGTTCATGGATCTAATATAGGCCCTTATTATTGATGTGGTAGTTTGCAGGAACATCACCCTTATAGAAGGGGATGATAATACATTTTTTTCATTAAGTTTAAGACCATAAATTAGGCACCAGTCATTAGTCTGCATAAAACCTTCTTGCAGGATGTTGACATCACTAGGAGTTTCAATGATCACTCCCAGTTTGCAGTCATCAGAAAACTTGGTCCTCCACAGTCCTTTAGTTTTAGCCTGTACTTCAGAGAAATAGATTCTGAACAGTATAGGTCCAAGAACTGATCCCTGTGGAACACTACTGGTTACAAGTCTGCTGGAGGAGGTGGAGTTCCCTATTTTGACTGTATGAGTTCTATCAGTGAACCAGTTTGCAATCCATCTGGCAATATATGGGTTGATACCCAGCTAGTTGAGTTTATCAATGATGCCTGAGTGGGGATTGTATCAAAGTCCTTAGCTAGGTACAGGTAGGCCATATGCACAGATTTGCCCTCATCTAGGGCTTTGGTGACTGTCTTGAAGAAGTCCGATCTAGAGCTTTGGTGACTGTCACGAAGAAGTCCACCAAGTTTGATAGGCACAATTTCCCCTTAACAAAGCCAAACTGGGTGGGGTCAAGTGTTTGGAGATTTCCTATACCTTTGTTAATAAGACTCATTATTATTCATTCCATGGTCTTGCAGATAAGACTGGTCAGGCTAATGGGCCTATAGTTCCCAGGATCCGTGGATGCCACCCCTTTGTGCAAAAGGATGATGGCAGCTGTCTTTCATTCCACTGGGATGAAGCCACTGGTTAGGCTGTGATTGAAAAGTGTGCTCAATGGTAATGCTAATTCCTGTTTTAACCCATGTAGAACACAGCACGGGATGTTGTCTGGTCCCATAGAGGCTGTGTTTTTGGCTGTGAATAGGGTATTTAAGACCTGCTCCTTGGAGATACAAGGCAGGAGACAGGAGTTTGGAATACTTTGGAGTACATGTGGCGGGGACAAGAGAGGGAAGTTTTCACTGAACCTGTCAGCCAGCAGGTTTACTATATCTACAGGTTCTATATATGTAGTACCATTAACTAATAGTTCAGTGCAAATCTAGGCCTAACCTTTGAAGTTACGGATGTAACTATAGAAAGACTTGTGGTTATCCTTAGTTAGGGAAGTTAATTTGGATTCGTAGCTAGCTTTGGAGGACTTCACTAGAAGTCTTATTTGCTTGTTTAAGTTGAGGAGGGAGTGTTTCCAGTTTTGAGACCATTCCTTCATAGTCTTAAACAGCAATTTCCTACTCCTATTGTATAGCCTATTAATGGCAGTTGTCCACAAGGCAGGTTTGTTTTTACTTGAAGATCTTGCGTTGGTTCTATCAGGTACAGCAGAGTCAATACAATTGTACAGGTGATTGTATAACAAATTGGTGCATAACTCTATATAGGTGTCTGTTCCATCAATGGGGGGAGGAGCTATGAAGCTATTTATGCCATCACGTAAGAAATCATAATTGGCCTTGGAAAAGTTTTTTAGTCTAGTTTTTGCTAAGCGGGAGGGTGTTTTGTGTTAGAGTTACTTCTAGTGAGACTGATTTCTGGTCAGATCTCACCAGGGATGTCCACACACTGGGAGTGGTGCAGCAATCTCCCATGTTGGTGAGTATCAGGTCCAGGATATTTGAGCCCCTTGTTGGTATGTCAAACACCTGTTCCAGGGCATTGGAGTTAACAAAGTCCAGGAATTTTTGGGCAAGTGAGTTAGAACATGTATAATTTACCCAGTCTATGGACAGGTAATTAAAGTCACCCAAAACCAGGGTGTTTTGCTGTATCTTGATTGACTCAAGTAGATCCAAGTAGGCTGAGTGGATGTCCTGATTCATGGAGGGGTCCTATAGCTGGCAATGACAGTCAATTGCACCTGTAGTAATTCAAGGGAATTGTGCTGTTTAACCAATCTAGAGGTGTATTTAACTTTAATGAATATTCATACACCATCTCCTTTAATTCTCATGCCTTCAGTTTGTGATCTGAACATAGGGAAGGAAATGTTACCTAGTATGGCTGGGGTGCTCTCCACAGCCTTAAACCAAGTCACAATGACTGCACAAATGTCAGCATCTTCCAGGGTGAGGACTACTTCCAGTGAGTGCAGCTTTTGGTTTAGACTCCTAGCATTTAGCAGCATAACCATGCAATTTTTTTAGAGGGTATTTTTATGTCAGGAATTTTGTTCTTGTGACATTGCCTAAAAAAGGCACTATGGCAATGGCAAGAGCCATAGCCAGTAACCGAAATTCCATATTCAAACATTTTCCTGCTCTCATATGCAGCATTCTAACAAGACGCTTCTGTTCACAGAACACAGTTACACCACCACACACCACATACAAAGAATATAAATCCTGTACAAATCACTCTGACTTCAGGAATTGGCACTGTGATTACCATTTGATGGAAGCAGTTCAGTAAAGCAAACACATACAATTAAACATTGAATAAAAACCCTTTATCTCAACATGCTACAATTTGACTTTAGATGTGTAATTATGTGTTGTACATGGGGATGTTAAGAATACTCAAAAGGATGGTACTGAGGAAATCTGTATGAGATGATTGGAGAAATGATTGGAAGGGAGGTGTCAAAGTGTGATGATGAAGAATGTGTTTTCTATTTTAAGATAGCTGCTTAGCAAGAATCCAGAATATTGAGAGTTATGACCTGTTCTGTTTAGGTTATACAAACTGGAATTATGTAGAGGGTAGGTGGCAAGACTAAACTGTTTGAAGCATGGACCTGAAAAGGATTACAAGAATTTGGAGGAGTAGTCAGTGAGAACAAATTCTGAGTGGTGGAAACTCACATATTCATTACGTTACAGGTGCATTAATGATTTATGCTACATCATAAAGGCTTTGGGATTGTTAATAATTTGCACAATACATCCTCTAAATTGATGTAGAAAGGTGACAACTAAGGCCTGTTTGGTGTTAGGTTATATTAAGAGATGTTTTGATTGCAGGGATAGGGGAGATTGTTAGCTTTCTGTTAGCCTCATTTGAGGATTCACCTGGAGTACTGAGCACATTTCTAGAATGATTATAAAGAAAGATAGTGTGATGGTTGAAATATTCTGAGGAGGGCAATTGTATTTTACTTATTTATGTTTTCTTATCCAAGTAAACACTACTGGCATCAAAACCGTTTTCAGATGGGGCCTTGTTAGATAAGCCCCAAAATTACATGATGTATCTTCAGTTTTAGAAACAGAACAATATATTTTAAGTAATTACATGTAGATTTTCATTAGAGCTATAACAGGACATTATAGAAATAACATAAGAAGACAACTTACCATAATCAATACAATTTTCTAAGAATCAATAAAGCATTTTTGAGAAATGTTCTTTCAACTATGTTATACTGCAGGAATTTGCCTGGGTAAGTGGCATTCATAAAACTTAAGTTAGGTCTGTAATTTTAGTTGGCATTGGCATAGAGCACCTCATTTACTAAGCAATACATACATTGCATGATTAACTCAAAGATGCAGAGCATGCAGAAGAGGTGAGTCATCTCTAATATCAGTCGATAAGTGTAATAATGCAGGTATTCATATTTTGTACTTTGACAACACGTCAACTTCTGATACCGGCATTAATAGTATTCACTTAGTACAACAAATGTAAGGAAATGACAATGCCTTTAATTTTGTTGTTAGTGATACAGATTTCTATATTTTTCTTAGTTACTTATCTGGCAGCAGATGTTTATAATGGCTTACAGTACTGACATGAGAAAGAAATAAAGGGACAAGCTCTAAGTGATGCTGCTGAATGTGTATGCTACTGGTCTGGACCAAAAATATTTTTTTAAAGGAGATGTAGTCTTGGATTGCTTTAAGGCTATTTGGTCATGTATTACATTGAGTAGTTAGCTATGATCTTTAACTTTTATCACCAAGGTTGGTTTTGTTTATAGCAAGTAAAATTGTTTGAAAATTATTGTTGTCTTAATGCATTATTCGAGTTTAATACAATGTGAGGTCAGGGCACAATTTGTCATTTGGTACTTTGCAAATAAGAGTTAACAATACATATTTTACTTTGGTGTAGATTTTGAAATCTAAATTAGTGTTGCAGTTAGGATGCATTATTTGTGGTGAAGTTTGATATCTTTTTGTAGGCTGAAAGCAAGTCGCTTGTTTAATTTTATCAGTGCAGACAGTTTCAATCTTAGAAGTTGATAGAACAATAAAGAACTTTTTTTTTTTTTTTTTTTTTTTTTTTTTTTTTTTTTTTTTTTTTAGTTTTTGCTGCTATTGATACTGTGCTTTTCTTTCCTTTTAGGATTAGGTGGTCTTCACTGAACTGTGCTCATAATGTATTAAGAGCTGATTGCATGTACTAATTGAGGTTGCGGATGTTCTCTGCATGTAGATGGTGGTATTAATTGAGCTTACTGATGTTTTCTGCATGTGGATGATGGTACTGATTGAGGTTACTGATGTTCTCTGCATGTGGATGTTGGTACTAATTGAGGTTACTGATGTTCTCTGCATGTGGATGATGGTACTAATTGAGGTTACTGATGTTCTCTGCATGTGGATTATGGTACTAATTGAGGTTACTGATGTTCTCTGCATGTGGATGATGGTACTAATTGAGGTTACTGATGTTCTCTGCATGTGGATGATGGTACCAGTTGAGATTACTGATGTTCTCTGTATGTGGATGATGGCATTAATTGAGGTTACTGATGTTCTCTGCATGTGGATGATGGTACTAACTGAGGTTACTGATGTTCTCTGCATGTGGATGATGGTAGTAATTGAGGTTGCTGGTGTTCTCTGTACGTGGATGATGGTACCAGTTGAGGTTACTGATGTTCTCTGCATGTGAATGATGGTACTAATTAAGGTTACTGATGTTTATCTGCATGTGGATATCGGTACTAATTGAGGTTACTGATGTTCTCTGCATGTGGATGATGGCACTAATTGAGGTTACTGATGTTCTCTGCATGTGGATGATGGTACCCTTTGAGGTTACTGATGTTCTCTGCATGTGGATGATGGTAATGTCATCAGCAATGGTTGTTAGAGTGCTTCTGTTTGTATGGGGAATATATCGTATGAAGATAAGGACTATAGAAACGATCCTTGTGAGAGACCATTGTTGGTGGTCAAGCTGTTAGAGACAACAATGTAACACGTGGCAGAATGTTTTCTGTTGCTGAGTTACAATTTGAACTTGCCTAAGACAGTGCAGCTGTGAAGATTAATGGGATACTGATGAAAAGATATGAGGATCAATTAATCATTAAGGATTATTTCCCCTTGAATTTAGGAATAACGCAGTTGTATGATATGGGTGCGAAGATTTTAAACTGGAGTGTTGGAAGCACTGATAGTGAGGAAGTAAATTATATGGGATGCCCTTTACAAACTGCAGTGTCAAAGTTTAGGCAAGTTATGATGGAATATTTTAATGAAAAGGTTGTGGTTAGATATATAAAGCTTCCAAAGTGGTTCATGCAGCAGCATTATGAAATTGCCACTTCACCCTCAGCACCGAACAAATGATAATTGCTATTATTTCTGGTGTCATAAGGGTTGATATCTATGATAAAACTTAATTTGATGTGTAGTACTATGTATAAAAAAGAGAGGGGGGGGAGTGCAGAAAAAGTAGAAAATACCATCTGAAATGTTACAAGATTTGTCATTTTGTGGAAGCAAGTACCACATGAAAACTTCAAGGTGGAATACAACAGCAGTTCATGATTAAATACATTAAATTTCTTTAAGCTACTCAGTCAAGTAGTACAGTATCAATCAAGAAAAGAATATTCCAGCATATGCAGTATGTACAAATTTCATTGCAGTCTCTAAACAAAACAGATGAAGCAATGCAGTACAAAATTATATATTCTTTAAATGATGTCAGTGCCATTCACTACACAGATCTCAGTGAAATGTCAGGCATGATCTTCAATATCTGGTAACAAGAAACAATAATTATCTATAAACCATATGAATAGCTATACTTAAAAAATAAAAATAAAAAAAATCAGCTATTCCAAAATGGTGGTCGTCTAGTGTACAGCTTATGCACAGAGCTCCCTACCTCAACTACACCCTCTAGGATTCTAAATACCTCGAAAAGAGCTATTTTACCTTCATCACTTTGGAATTTTCATCACCTTTGCAGCCAGCAAGATTCAAAAACAGCTTTTCAACTTTTACAGCTTTTCCACAGTGTTATTTCCACAGAGATCCAGGGGGCCTGCTTCCACTTGAAGTACTCCAAACTCCACATGGCTAAACAGATAAAAATGACAAATGATCCTATTACAATGGATACACAAACAACAAAAGCCAAATCTTCTGCAATATTTTCACCAGAAAAAGAGGGACTTTCAAAAAGACAGAGAACAAATAAACAAAATGTGGAGCCTATTAAAAGCAACACTAATACCAAAGAGGATTCCAACTTCCACATGGATGAGCTGAAACAGGCCCTCCAACCCATTCATTCTGCCATACAAAGTTTTTTGGAACAACTTTCTACTCTAGGAAAATCCATCAATCAAATTCTTGACAGAGTAGACACACTTGAACAAAAAACACAATCTAATGAGTTTCAAATACAGTCCTTATCTGATGATCTGCATGCCGAAACAGCTTCTATATCAGATCTACAGACAAAACTAACAGACCTTGAGGCTAGAAGTAGACGTAACAATATCTTAATCAGAGGTCTTCCTGAGAACTACGATAGCCAAGGCTTACTTAATGTTACAAAACAGATATTTGAATCACTACTACACTCAGATGGAGATAATCTTGAAATAATTATTGAGAGAGCCCATCGTGCGCTACATAAACGTCAAGACGCCTCAGCACCTCGCCAAATTTACACAAAGTTACTTAATTATCAGATTGCCCAAAAGATACTGTACTCGGTGAAAAAACAAAAAACCTTCATGTGGAACAATCACAAAATAACCTTCTCTCAAGATTTACCCCTTTCTATCAAAGAGAACAGACAAAAACTAGCTCCGTTTTGTTCTGACCTTATCAGAAGGAATATCAGATTCCAAATGCGCTTCCCAAACACCCTGATCTTCTTCAAAAATGACATTAAATTCACAGCAACCTCCCAAAGTGAAGCAAGAGAAGCTTTCCTTAAAGCATTCAACAAGGTTCCTGAATCGTAAAAAAAAATACTAGTACTAGCGCTTTAGCTGATGAACTTCCTATAAACTCTGTCTACTTACCGGTTGTTTTAAGGACAATTCCGCTCACTGACTCAGCACCAATATAATTCCCTTATTATTGTTAAAGATGTTTAAATGGTTTATTTCCTTCTTAGAGCAGGTACACGTGTCAAGCAAGGAACTTGTGTTCAACGCGAGGTTTCCAGTAGGATATCTTCAGCTGGGGACTCTCAGGAGTGCACGCACATCAGGTTCGACCTCTACTAATCGTGCTTACAGCGCTTTGTGCAGTATGCAGTTCCTGCATACAATTTTAAGATCCTGCCTGAACATATCAGCTCAAAAATCATTTCCTTTAACAGGGACACTCTGGTTACGCTGAGCGGAGGTTGTCTCAGTCTGATAAGCCTCCTTTTTTAAAAGGTAAATAATTTTGTGATCAACATGCTTAATAAATACACGCTAAACCAACATAATGCAGATAGCAGCCCAACGTATGTAATAAGGAGCTGATTAGTACAATTGCAGTAGGATGCTGTAGGGAGATTGTGATAAACTCACGGTCACAGCAAAGTCCGAACAGCTGTAGTAAACACTAAATGGTCACAAGCATCTAGGGTAGCCAGTGTGAAACCAATTACACATATTGCAACATTGATATGCTGAAGATTACAGATATGCAGATAAATATTTTGTGATGGGAATTAAGGGAAGTATTCTTGTGTAAGATGCCAGCAGTGGTAATGTGGCCACAGAAACAGATATAAGGCTGCAAAGTGAGGTAATGATATAATCAAGCATGCAGAAAACAATTGAGAAGGGGGTGCAAAGCTTACTCAAATATCAGTCAGAAGTCCTTACACCTAGTAAATGTTTATCACAGTTGGATAGGAGGGGTACAGAAAAGTAACAAGATTTATAGATTTAAATCAGTTCTGATATCGTTAGAGTTTGATCAGTGCAAATACTTTTTGCTCAACTCTATTACAAATGTTTAAAATGTTTAAAATGTTCAGTTTGTTAAACTTTTACAACTTCTGCTATACTGATATATATACCAGTTACACTTCTCTGTATATAATAAGCTCCATGAGGTTTTGTTTTTGTAACAGTCTTCCACACTATTTGTTTTGTTTGTGATCTTATAAGAGTTGTTCTTAATTGTATAAAAACTGTTGTCTATGGGTTTCATAGACCCCCATTTATCATACGCGTTAAGATTAAGCGAACAGGCTTGTAAATATATGTAAATTTCATCTTGTCATAGCAATCTGGTATACTACTAGGATTACTTTTCATTTATGGACGCTCTCTGTGCATTGTAGTAGGGATCTAGTCTGATGATCTTTTGGATGAGACTTTTTTTGTACATATGTATAGAAATGTTCTGTTTATTATACGTTTGGTTTTGTACTTCTTCACCTAAGGGGGTTGGGTGGATAGGCACCGGGGTGAGTCAGAAGGAGTATTTTGCTACCTTTACCTTTATATTTAAATTTTTTACAAATTCAGTTTTGACGTGGTTCTCTAATTCCCCTCTCTACTTCAACTATAGTGCAGATTCTCTCCAACACTCACTAACCTTTCCATATCTGCTACTAAGTATCCAAATATAAAACGTTTCCTTCCTCCCTGCTAACTGTTAACTTGCATGAGTTGGTCTGTTGACTCTTGGAATATTAAAGGCTTACAAAATACTGCTAAGAAAAAATTGCTACTCCACCTTGTTTTTAAATCCCAGGCCAATATCTGTTTTTTACAGGAAACACACCTGTCTAAGGAAGAATGGGAGAAAGAAAACAACAGAAAATGGATTAGGACTATAATAAATGCTGGCGATAGCTCCAATTCTAAGGGAGTGGCCATTATAATTAAGAAACAATTCCAGGAAGCTATTAATGAGTTTAAATCTGATAAAAATGGTAGATGGTGCTATTTTACATCTATGATCCCAGACTCATCCAAACCAGTTCTTTTTTTGAATTTATATGGACCATGCTCTCAACAACAAACCTTAATTTTAGAAATCTATAACATATTAAATTCATTCCAAAACTACTTATTCATAATAGGTGGGGACTGGAATGCTGTAATAGATCCTAGCTTAGATCGCACCAGTAACTCTTCCTCATATAATTTCCAAGCTTCTAGAGCGCTAGAGGAACTTATCTCAGACTTTAATCTTATTGACGCTGTTGCTTTTAGTAATATCTCGACCAAAGAGAACTTATATACTTTCTACTCTAACTGCCATAAATCCTGGTCACGTCTAGACTTCTTTTTAATCTCAGACCCTCTCTCTAAATTTAAAAATGCTTTCAATATTGAACCCTGATTTCTTTCAGATCATGCAAAAATCTCCCTCAAAATTAGATTTACGCCCCCTACCTTCACCTTCGCTAACTGGACCCTTAACAATAACTTACTAAATAACAAGGACATACTAAATAAAATCAATGACATGCTATCTGACCTAGACATTAATCTTAAAAAGTCCCAAATTCCACCAGACATCCAATGGGCGGCTTTCAAAGCTGAATTAAGAGGATTTTTGATTAATAAAGCTTCCTTTCTTAAAAAACTCAACAAAAAAAGAGAAACTAATTTGACCTTAAAACTTTCTTCTTTAGAAAAAAAACAGAGACTATACTCCGATCCAAAAATAGACAAACTGATCAATATAACACGTAAAGATTTACTTGAACTTCACACACATAACTACTCCCTGCAGGAACAAAAATTTATAGCAACCTACTCTGAATGGGCGCAAATTCCCTCAAGAACCCTGGCAAGAATACTAAAAAACAATAATGGTGCTCCTAGAATTTCCACTCTCCATTACCAGGGTAAAATTTACAAATCAGATACTGAAATAATTCAACTATTTTATGAACTATATTCAGATATTTACAGCAGAAAAGAACGCAACACTTTTAAACCACAGATGGAGACCTTTCTCAACTCCATCAAATTTCCTTCTCTTAAGGCAAACCAAACCTCACTTTTATCTGCCCCGCTCGATATTCAAGAGATTCAAAACGTCATAAATAACCTTAAAGTAGGCAAATCCCCGGGCCCAGATGGCTTTACCACTAACTTCTTCAAAGTTTTTAGCTCAAAAATTTCCTCTATTCTATTGAAAGTTTTCAACTTCATTATAAAGAAGGGTATTACTGACTTACATTGGAACAATTCAAAAACTATCTTGATATTAAAAAACAAACAAGATAAAGCAGACCCTCACAATTATAGACCTATCTCGTTAATAAACGTTGACATTAAAATCTTTGCTGCTATTTTAGCTAATAGACTACAAAAGATACTCCCATCCTTAATATCCCCTGACCAAGCTGGTTTTATGAGCAACAGACACACATGGGACAATACCTTAACATTGGATTCCCTAATACAATTTACAAAAAAAGTTAAAAATCCGATATACGCCTTGACCTTGGATGCCTCAAAAGCTTTTGCCAGAGTTAACTGGGACTTTTTGTTTACTACCCTATCTCACTTTAATATACCCAAAACCTTCTCGGATATGATCAGAATACTTTATACAAACTCACACACATACCTATATGTAAACAAACAGAGCTCCAGCCCAATACTGATCACCAACGGAACAAGGCAGGGGTGCCCACTTTCCCCCTTTCTTTTTAACATTTTTATTGAGCCCTTTTTTTTTATATATCACCCAAAATTCACACCACTCTATCCCTAAAATCTTAAATACTCAAGTAGCATTATCGGCTTTCACCGATGACCTAAATTTATACTTTCAATTTCCCAATTCAGATTTACCTAAAATTATAAACGCCGTCAGGAACTTCTCTATTGCCTCAGAATACCAAATTAATAATAAAAAATCACATATTTTCCCAATCAATCCTAATGTCCACAAATCTTTCTTTTTTCCCGATTCTCCCTTCCAAATAGCATGTAACCTTAAATATCTTGGTATTCACTTTGAACATAACCAAGCCTCCATGCTTCAAAATAACCTACTAAAAACATGGTCTAGTATATATCAAGATCTACAAAGATGGAAACTCCTGAACCTAGCATTCTTATCCAAAGTAGCAATAGTGAAAATGAATGTTTTACCCAGACTTATATCAATTCAATGCTTCTGATATGATGGTTCCTAATAACTTCTTCTCCAAAATTAACAAGGATCTAGCCAAGTTCATCTGGTTTCCTAAGTCAGTTAGGATCTCTTACTCCAAGTTAATCTACCCTAAGGAGAAAGGAGGGCTAGGCCTTCCAAATTTTCAACTTTACTACACGATCATCTGTTCTAATAGGGTCTGGTCTATCTCAAATTTTAATAGTAAAGCTCATATTCACTATCCATCCTGGATGAAAATTTGGCATCATCATATTATCTCCAACAAAATTAATCCGCAGGCTATCCCCTTTCTATCCTCTACTTCCATGACCAACTGTAAACTAGCTCACACCCTGAAACACAAGATCAGGCTTTTCCAAAAACTGATTAAGGACATCAACCTTGAAAATATCTTACCCCTTCTCCAACCACTACATCATAACCTAAACCTCAAGATCAATAATAAAATGTTTGACCTCACTGAATTCCCCCTCATCAAAGATCTTAATATATGGGATATTCTCAAATATAGGACTAAAATTCTTGCCGAGCTATGTTTAATTCTTGAGACCAATAACAAATACACAGTTATTCTCCGGCAACTAAGAGAAATTATACTTTCACAACCTATCAATCTCTCTCCCAATCCTCAGGAAATCAACAAACTAGGTGAAATCATTTCTGTTATCTCGAGCCCTAAAAAAACAATTTCATCCTCTTACAAACTATTGAATGACTTATTATACAAATCGAATTGCCTTCTCTCCAACTATTGGGATAACCTTGGTTCCCCCATTACAGAGGATCAAAAACTCTCAGCTATAAAATCTACTCTAGAACTCTCCCTTTTCAAAAAACTCTTATATACCCAACTGATGCTGAACAATAACTCTTACTACACTCCTGTAACACTCAATAAATTTAACCCCAATCTATCCCCCTCATGCACTTGTTGCCCCTATCTGAGAGCTGATTTACTACACATTATGTGGTACTGCAAACACTCTCATAAACTCTGGTGCTCTCTAAAAGTCCGTCTGCAGAGAATGGGATACTATAACTCCACACTTTTATGGGAAACAGCCATTCTACATATCCCCCTCTTTAAGTTGCCTAAACTACAACTCCACATTTTAATTATTCTCTGTTCCCTTATTAAATTATACATCACAAACAACTGGATGGATCGCACTAAACTATGTTGGAGGGGTTTCAAAGAGATGGCTTGCAAACACATTTCTGCTCATAAGTTCATTATAAATGGTCCCAAGAAGAGAGCCTATTTTAGCAAATTATGGAAATATCTAATTGATTTAATTTTTAGTGAATAATTCCCTATCTCAGCATTTAGTGTAATACATATCCTTACCCCTGTTATTAACTGCAGATCCACTGCCAACTCAAATAATTCTCTTTTTCTTCCTCTCCTTAATATCTCTTTAAAGGACTGGTAGCACATTATTTTGTAAATATTGTATATAAGTGTTTTTGGTTAGATTGATTACAATGCCTTCTTTATCTTTTTTCCTTCCTTTTTATGTACCATTGTTAAAATGTCTTCATGTCCATAACAACTTGTGATAATTCAATGTTTAATTTTAATGTTCATAATCACAATGTTCTCTATCTTTATGTATGCATTGTTTTCTATTATGTTAAAATAAAAGAAACATTTGAAAAAAAAAAATCAATTCTTTAGAGATAAGATGGAATGTCTGATGTACAGTGACACCAGGACTTGCACCCCACAGCATATCACAAACAAAGCACTGTATGCATCAGTTTTACTCTATGTATTCTTTATAATAAAGGAAACACTAACCTGGATGTCATGGTCCATAGTTCCAGACTGGATGCTGTCTCTTTACCCTCACTGCCATATACTGTGCATTTGCCTGTTGTATGGGTTGCCTTAATATAGTTGCTGCTGCTGCTGCTGGTGGGAGTTCAGTGACTATGAATCCCAACAAGGCAGGAAGAGTGGTACTTAGCATAAATTCTACAGCATTTCTTATTTGAATCTCTTTATTCCTTTATTTGCATATGTTCATTCAAGGCTACTGCATGTAAGGCCAACTGACCACTATGAATGGCACCATGGCTGACCTTAGATGTGCCCAGCTTGGATTACCATTATGTCTAAGAAATGACTATGAATATAATAAAAATGTTTTACTTTAAGAATAAACTAACAGATATAAACTTACATTACTGATTTGGAAGAAGCAAAAAATCACATTCAAAAAGTGTAAACAGTCATACACTACAAATACAAGCTACAGCTAGACAAGAAAATTGGTCTAGAAAGTTTATAAAAAGAAAAGTGAGATTTCAAGCTACAAAAATATTTTTCTAGCTGTTTATGACATTCAACAATGGGTGGGACAAGTGGAATGACAGGGAAAGGTATGTAAAGGTGATGAATAAGTAACTCTGAAGCAGATGTGTAAGAGTAACTAAAACATTCAGATAGAATTGATGGATATTTGAAATATTCAGCAGACATTTTATAAGTGGCATGCATATATTCCCCTTCAATTTCAACCTTTTTTCACTGTATCAAGTAGGTCTATATTATAACATCAAATTTTATAAAGTTCGAATGTTATAATATCGAACCAGTTTTGTCGAATGCTGAAAACAGCGAAGGTGCAGGACACCAAATTCTTTTCAGGGAAAGAATTTGGGGGGGCCATTGTTGTGCCTTCGCTGTTTTCAGCATTCGATATGTTGGAACATTACGGGTCGTGTTCAAGTAAGTGTGTGATTGTGTGTAGGTTACGGTTAGGGGGCGGGTTAGGTGAGTTAGGGTGAGGGAGCAGGTAAGTTTGTGGTTGTGTGGATGTTAGGGTTAGGGCACGGGTCAGGTAAGTGTGCGATTATGTGTAGGTTAGGTTTAGGGGGCAGGTTAGGGTTAGAGCACGGGTCAGGTAAGCATGTGGTTGTGTGTAGGTTAGGGTTAGGGGGCAGGTTAGGAGAGTTAGGGTGAGGGCGCGGGTGAGGTGAGTGTGCGATAGTGACGGACCTTAGGGTTAGGGTTGGGTTAAGGTAAGTGGATAGCTAGTAGTGTATGTAAAGTTTAATTTAGGTTTAGGCGTAGGATTTTAAGTGCATGTGTGTGGATTGCTGTTTTTTCTGTGTGTTTGTGTTGTGTGTATGTTTCTCGGAATAGCGTTTTTTTTTCCCTGGGAAAAAAATCGCCATTCTGACTGTTCGATATTTGCGGATTTCGGTGTTTAGGGTTTGATATTATAACATTTGATCTTTGTAGATTTCGATGTTATAATATAGACCCATATCAAGTTACACTATCCATACTGTGAGAATCCTTTTTTTACATGAAACAGTTTAAGTGACATCTACTTAATGAGCATTACATTAAATAAAACTTAATAGAATAAAATATTTTTCCCCTTTAAACATACATTTTCTATAAAAAGAAGGAATATAATTCCCTGATTGAGTCATGATAAGTTCCTAAAATATTTATTAATTATTTGTTTATTTATTTTTTTACATTTCAAGTCTGGTATGTAGCATTGGGATGCCTCATTTAGTAGAGTCCTAGAAAGAAAAAAAATAAGAATATTACTAAGAAATAAAACATACAAGGTAAGTGTGATGCTTATGCTGGAAAAATAAACAATCAAAAAGAAGTCTAAACTATAAAAGGAGCAACCTTGCCTGAAAGAGTAGATCATTGCATTAAAAGTAGATTCTTGGAGAGAAAGCCTTCAGCATATGACAAATGACTAAAACAGACAATGTGTACATAAGGTAAAGATGGGAAAATAAAACATCAGAAAGAAGTTTAAGATACAGAAAGGATAGCTATAACAGGAAGCTATATATTAGAGAGACATAGTACATCAATGACATGGTTTGAATAAAAGCATATTGCTTAAAGAAACATTACCACAAAAAACTGAAAAGTAGATAAATTATAAAAAACAACCCACAGATGGTTTCCACGATTTATTTGTACCAACCAAGCATCTGGTAACTCAGCATATCTCCTTCAAGGGTAATTAACATGATTCAATGATCTTATTTTATACCAAGTGAACTATTGGAATAATTGCAATCATTGTTCAATTATGCAATTAACTTCTTGTCTATTTAGAATTAAAGAGACTACATAAATAATCAAACCACATATCACAATATACAAATACATCACTTATATGAACATTTCTTATTTCATATATATAAATACATCACTTGTATAAATATTTCTTTTTAAATATTTCTCATTAAATTACTTATATAAACATTTATGTAATCATTATATTTGCCTCTTAATTTAAGCCCCTAGGGTATAGAGTGCCATAATTTAAAATTAATCTACTCTCAAGTCTATTTAACTTGCACTTTAAATCACCACCTACATTACTGGACTGGCAAGTACACTAAAACAAAAAGTATCATTACACTATGAAGCCAAAATATTTTGTAGGAAATTACATCCTAGAGTGATTTTTGGTAAAAATAAGAGGTTTATTACTGCTCTTAATGATGTATCTGATAGTTTGTTTAAAAATGAAATAGAAGAAGTAGATGTTTTAATGAATATGTCGATTTATGACTATATTCATGGCGATAGTTACAATGAAAATGAAACTGTTGTACAATCAATGTTTGACACTGGCTATTCTAGATTTCTTGTTCCCCCATTAGAGGCCCAAAGTCACTTTATGCCACCTAAATGGTCAACAGCTGTGTGCCTTTTTGAACAAACATTGTTAAGGAATGTTGAATTTGCCTATAATAAATTTCTTAAAAACAAACGAAAGTTTAATCTTACAAAGTCAGAGTGGTTAGAATTGAGGAATTTGAGAACATGTTTGACGGATTTAGTTTTTAAGGAGGCTGATAAAGGGGGAAATTGGGTCATTATGTCAAGAAATCAGTATGATGGGATGGTAAATGAATTACTGAGTCAAGAAGGAGATTGTAGTGTGTTATCTAGTAGCCCTGTTAGTGTATATAATAGTGAGTTAAGTGAAATTCTGGAAAGAGGTGAAAGGTTGGGTTTGTTATCAGGAGAAGATGTAAACAAACTGATAATTAAAGATCGCAATGATACTTACTTTTATGCCATACCCAAAATACATAAAAGTTTGACCCATCCCCCCTGGAGACCGATAGTCTCAGTCATCCACTCTTTTGTATATAATGTGGCAATCTTTATAGATTCAGTGTTGAAGCGATATTTATTTAGCATACCATCTCATGTGAAAAATACCCAGGATCTTTGTAAAGTTGTTTCTAACATCAAAGGGAAAGAAAACTATTATTGGGCCACAGTAGATGTTAGCTCCTTATATACAGATATACAACATAGGCATGGTTTGGAAGCAGTCCAAGATGTGATGGGGAAGGGCCCAAAGAAAACTTTTGTCATTAGGTTAACTCATAACTATTTTAAGTATGAGAACAAAATATACTTATAAAAAAAAAGGAACAGCAATGGATGCATCATATGCACCCAGTTATGCTGTGTTATATATGTTTTTTTTGAGAAATTGTTTGTGTATAGTATCAACTTTTGGAAGACAAAAGTAATATGTTATAAGAGATTTATTGATGATCTCTTTTTCATTTGTAAGGGCCAGGCATCTGAGTTTGAAGATTTTATTTTAGAACTAAATAAGAATTTTCATGGACTTAGATTCACTATGTCTATAGGTGTCACCAAAATTCAATTCTTGGATGTTGAATTTTATATAGGGAATGACTACATCATTCATTTTAGACTATTTAGTAAAGCAACATCAGTGAACAATTTTTTGTTCGCAGAAAGCATGCACCCCCCCCCCCACTTATTAAATTCTTTACCACTAGGAGAATTTTGAGGCATTTATCGAAATACATCAGATAATATATATAGAGACCAATTCCTTCTTGAAAGTAGGGACAGGTTATTACAGAGAGGGTATGATAGAATGTTGTTGGATGAAGGGCTAAGTCAAGTAATGGGTGGTGTAATGAGTAACATAAGGAGAAAACAATATGTACGTAGTAATTTAAAGCCTAACTGTGTTGCTCAAGAGTTATTTTTTGTATCTAAATATTCACCATTTTCTAATATAATGAGGAATTTGATACAAGAATTATGGCACGTAGTGTCTCTAGATCATGCAGTAGGTGATTTATTTCCCAGGTTCATAAGATTTTCTTATGGGAGATATCTTAATATGAAAGAGCTACTTAACAGACCACTCTGGAACAAGGAAGCCACTAGGGTAGGAATGTATACTTGTGGGAGATGCAAGGTCTGTAAGTTTGTTAAAAATCTGTCAGGTACCTTAATTAATGGCAAGAAATTTGAGAATAACAATAGATTTTCTTGCAACTCTTGCAGAGTTGTGTATATTATAGGATACGGATGTGATCCAATAAAGTGGTATATTGGTCAGACAAAGAGGGCAGTAAAAGTTAGAATTTTAGAACACTTGGGAGACATTAGAAATCACAATTTTAATAGTCCAGTGGGAGAACATTTTTGCAGGTTGCATAGCTAGCTGGGGTTTTGTAAATACTTTTGTGTTATTTGACTATCACACTGACTTGTACAGATGCTTGTGTTAAAAATATATTAACAGTGTTATTATCACTGATAAATGTGTATATTTAAACAAAGAATTATGGAAGGGAAAAGTACAGGTTTATGAAATTGTTCTATAGTTTTCAAATACTGCAACAGATTGTGGCAAACTCTAAATGTGTATTGTAAAAGAGTCAGTTGAACAAATGTGATATAATTTTATAACCAGCACTGAGAGGATGGAACAAACACAACAGATTGTTTTGTTTTCTTTGGAACCAGATATAAAATCTATATCAGTTAGTTGTTAGTTGAGTTGAGTTAATTTAGATGGAAGCCTGTCACATTGCCTTGTGGAAGTAAGCATCTCAGCATCTTATCTTGCCTTGCTGTTTTAATTAAGTTAGCTAGGGAACAGTCATTCTTTAAACAGTCAGGAAACACAGTGAGATTAGTTACGTATTGTTTTTCTGCATCTGTCTGAATCTGTCCAACTGTGTTATTTTCATTTTTCCTGTGATTGAAACTCTATTTATTGTACTTTGATATTTAATATTCTTATGTTTTCTATTTTATTATTTATTATTAAATATTTTTATGCCTTTCATTGTGGCTGGTCTTTTGGAGAATACTTTTAATGTCATGAGAGTACCTGTGCTTATATTAGTGATGCCTAGGCCACTCTGAAAAGCCTAGCTGCTTTGGTTACACTCTACTATTTATGCTAGTATTGATTTTACTCAGTATAATTAGATACCCTTGTAAGAGCCTGAAAGTGGTTGAGTGGTGGCAGTGAGGTTACCTTATAGTCTTGGCAGAAAGGGTACATCTAATAAATCTATACCAGCCTTTCCCAGGAGTGTGTGTGTGTGTGTTTGTGTGTGTATGTGTGTGTGTGTGTGTGTGTGTGTGTGTGTGTGTGTGTGTGTGTGTGTGTGTGTGTGTGTGTGTGTGTGTGTGTGTGTGTGTGTGTGTGTGTGTGAAAATCAAATGCCCAGGCTCCAAAGTGAGTCTTACTTGGGATCTGGAGAAGGAGAAAGTCCAGTCACAGTGGAGTGTTTTCCCTGTGTGCCCTTGAGGGAAATTGTGTTTGATGCAGAGAGCTGCATTTGTAAATACTGTGTAAATTCATTCCTATTTTAGCAACAGTCTCTCACTGGTGTCACTGGTGAGGATTGAAGCTCCTTGATTACTGTCCCAGGGCAAAAAGAGGCCATCACAGGACCTACGTGAGACACTTACCATCCAACCTAACACTCTACTTCTGGGAGATATTAATTACCCCTCTACAGAATGGGAATCATACACAGCCTCAAATTTACAGGCATAGAGATTCCTCAACTTTATAAATACAAACAGCCTTGCCCACATAGTGAATACACCCCATTATATGCTCCAACATAATGTGCTTTGTGCTTACAAGTATGGGAGAATATTGTACCCCCTACAATGTCTCATCCTCTCAAGTAAGGTCGGACCATAAAGCTGTTGCCTTTAAAATTAAAATCAACTCTGTAATACCAATAAAACCAGTGACAGTTGGGAACTATTCCAAGGCAAATTACATTTTATTAAGTGATGGATTGTCAAAATTCAGTGCCCCTCCAAACCCAGGGAACTAGACAGCCTATATTGATTTTCTTTCTGAAAAACTCTATACAGCCATGTTAATGGTTACATAGAGGCTGTTGTACCTATCAGGAGTAAGCCTAGGACTAGCCCCAAAAAAAAAAAAAAAAAAAAAAAAAAAAAAAATAAAGCTCCCTGGTGGCTGCCCAAATACAACAAAAGGAAAAAAATATGGTAAAATTCAGGAAGGGTCATTTCCATAAAATAGAACCTCTTTCATCAAAGTAAATAGGCAAGTAAGCAAGCTAATTAAGTCAAATAATGCCATCTTTGAGGTTAAGATGGCCTCGGAGTTGGAAAATAACCATAAAGCCTTCTAAAGCTATCTCAGAAACCTCAAGCCAGCAAACAGAAATGTGCTGAACATTTAGTTAATGGTGCCACATTTGCTGACCCTAATAATATAGCAAACCTGTTAGCAGACAAAGTCAGTTCCAACTTTACCTTTACTACCACTCTTCCCTAACTGTCCGCTCAAAAATACCCTCAAACATTACCCCTTCAGCTATAGCTAGGGATCATGTACTGGCTACACTCACTAAAGATAAAAACATGGCCTCAATGGACCCTGATAATGTCTCAGGATACTTACTGAAAATATGACTTCTCAGGACCCCTGGAGTCATTATTTAACTATATTGTTAATACAGGCTTTGCACCACATGAATGGAAGATTGCAAAGGTCATCCCCCTTCATAATGGTAAATGTTCAACCGATCATGGAAACTACAGACCCATTCAACTGACTAGTCTTATTTGCAAAGCCATGGAAAGGATTATCAAGGAAATTATCAACAAGGACTTAGGAGACCTCCAGAACACTGGATTTATTACAGTTTTGTTTTGTCAAAGGAAGGTTAATGTTACTGAATCTGGTGGACTTATTTGAAAAGATCATTAAGGCAATGGATGAGGGGAAAATGGTGCATACTGCCTACCTAGATCTGGCTAAAGCATTTGATACAACACCCTGCTTGGGCATCATTATTAACTTATTGAACTAGGTATAAACCACTTTTATAACATGCTGGAAAGCTAGCTGGCTCACTGATAGGACCCAGGATGTTAGAATTGATTAGGCCACCACTACAAAGAGGCCAATCACCAGTGGAGTCCCCCCAGGGCTCTATGCTGGGTCCACTCATCTTTGGCATCTACTTCTCAGATGTCAAAGCCAAAGGCAAATGCTTTTGGCTTACCAAGTTTGCAGATGATTACAAACTGGGAGCAGTCATTGAAACCACTTAAGATGAGAATCCCCTTCAGGAAGGTCTAATACAGACAAAATGTTTGGTGCCAAAGCCATGGCTTAAAACTCAATACCAAGAAATGCATTATAGTACCTTTTGGGAAGTCTACAACCCCAGGTAACTATATCATCAATAAAACACTGTTAAAAGTTGATTCACTAGTCAGGAATCTGGAAACTCATGTAGAAGAGTAACCTAGCCTTTGACCAGCGCATGTGTGTGGGGCCAAGACAACAAGAAAATCTTTCAGTGTTGCTTAAATTATAAGCAAGGGCATGGCATTTAGATCCAGAGATGTAATCATACCACTGTACTAGGTCCTCATCAGACCCATCATGAAGTATAATGCCCCCTTCAATATGTACTTGGCCAGACACATGCAGCAACTGGAATGCCACAAAGGTTCCTTAGAAAATGAGCAGAAGGTGTAAATACAATGTCCTACACTGATTGTCTCAAAACCCTGTCTACATACTCATTATCATACAGACTTCTCAGTGGTAACCTTTGCCTGGTATTAAGGACATCCTTGGATCCTGTTTTGATCAACCTTTTGCACATTCACAATACAAACGGCATCAGAACTGCTAGATTAAAAGACCTAAATTTTGCTTGCAACACAAATAGGACATGTTGGAGAGACAGATATGTTTCTAAGCAAATCCCCATTCTCTGGAACCAGGCTTCCCATCCCTTTTAAGTGTAACTTGCATCAATGGATGGGTAATAAGAATTTCACCCCTGGTCTAGCTACTATGTTTGTGATAGACAGAGGCAGTCAGTAAATCACCACCTACATAAATTAAACTTGTGGGTCACATTTGGATTGCACGGCTAGGCTTATAAGGGCCTTAGTGGTCATTCTTCTAGTATTCACCTAAGACCCTAATAACATGGCATTCAGTACATTCGTTTTACTATGGACCAGACTGTGGTACTAGCTATGCAGTCCTACCTGAAAAGTACAATTTATCCTGTGGAATTTCACAGGGTATCTCCATGTCTTATAGACTTGGTTAGGATTCATTATGGTTAATACCAATCCTCCGACTCCTAAATATTAAACGCTCCTTGTTCACCTCCTTCTTTCCCATATACTTCTCTTTCTATACTTCTTCCTCAGCAAACAAATCTATCATATCTTTTAGCACTCCCCTAGCCACACCACTGTTGGTTTATTCTGTACATGCCTTAACATAGAAATTAACAGAGGTAACACCGTCAGTCTCACCAGTTTTATTTTCCCACTTAATGAGTTCGCCCAACTGGTTCACTGGTATTCCTTTTGCAGTGTTTCATAAATTCCCCCTTTTTTCCTCTTGTTCTCACCTAAAGTCAGTTCAATCTTCACCCCTAAGTATTCCCCTAAATATTCCCCCTTTTACCACTGCTTCCCTACATACTAACATTGTACCTCTTCCCCAGTCCATATCACTAATGATTTATTGAGATGCTACCCCAGGCCTGATCCCTTTATGAACTTTTCAGTAATTTACAGCACTTGAAGCCACATCTTTTTCTCATCTTCCGTTAATAGCAGGTGGGCATTTACAAACAAGTTCATCCTCCTCTTCTCGTTTCTTGCTCTCCATCTTTCTATGAGTCTGTTTATTCCTTGTCTTGTTCCTGTCAATAACTTACTTTATTTGACAGATTTCTATTTAGCACAATTTAAATATTCCTCTTGTTACATGACGTTCTCAAAATGTAAAAGCTCTACTTTTTTCCAAAAATGTCTAAACATTCCTTTTGTCCCCTTCCCCTTCAATAAATGCACCATGCCAAATGATGTTTGACAACCTTTATTAAACTTCCATAAACATAACTTTATTGACCGATATTTTAATTTATTAATCACAGCATAAACATCCCTATAACTGTTAACCAGGGCAGCGTGACCTCACTCACCCTCACCGAATAAGCAGCATCCTTACCTCCGCTTGCTTATTTTACTTATCAAGCAGCGTCCCATCACTCATTTTCATTCCCCACTTACTGAATTAAACATCAAAGCCCCCTTTTACTAGGGAAGCATAACCTCGCCCACCCAAACCCAATAAGCAGAGTCCTTACCTCTGCTCGCTTACTTTTCACTTATCAAGCAGCAGCCAGTCACTCACTTTCATTTCCCAGCTCACTGAAATGAACATCCAACACCAGAGGAGGACCAGAAGAAGGACAAGCCTGCCCATCATCTCCCCCTACCCAAACGTATAAAATAACCACACAATCCCCAATGTTCCAAAATAGGGAGGGAGGGAGGGCAGTAGCAAGTTCACATCAAAATTTGATATCTTACCCAGTTACACTTGCATAAAACCCACTGAGATCCTCCCTACACTTATCTCATTTCCTCTCAATCCTCCAGCATTCCCATTTAACCCTTTCATCCCCACCCCAGCTAACTTTCTTCCACTACCCACATAATTCCCATTACTATTTCTACCTAATTCCCACATGAAGATGTCTCTGGATGACTTTGTTTGTTACCAACCCTCATTTGTTATATGATGTTCTAAAAATCTAAAAGCTCTACTTTTTCTAAAAACATCTTTCAAAGTCATCATCATCATAAAGTCCAAAATTACTGAATTGAATGCCTCCTGAATGTCCAGGAGTACTGCCTCTTTCCATTTTGTTGTTTCCCTCTCACACTGACTGATAAAAAAGTAACAACTACCTTCAAAAAAAATTGTTACTGTCTCACTAACTTTGGAAACAGCATGTCTAGCTTACCTACACATATCATAGCTATTATTTCTACATAAAGAAATTGGTATATACATTTTCCAATCTTCCTTTCCAACTTTCCCTTTAAAAGCATCTGTATTGCCACAGTGAGTTTAGAACTTTGCTTCTCCTAAATAATTGAAGAAATTGACAAGGTGCTCCCCTACTTGTGTTCCCATCAATATATAGTAATTGTTATTGTCAGATAAGAGTAAACATGGAAAGGGAATATAATTTATTAATAAATGTAGAAAGTTTTTGGGCCTTACAGCTACAAGCCTCTAGCATGCCTCAGGCTAGCTTTTGTAGCAAAGGGGATTTCTCTAACACATACCTTACACAGAGGAGCTATCTGTTTAATGTCTACAACTTTAAAAACTGATAACACTTTTTTGTACTTCTATTTGCAATTTGCAAACCGGAATTGCAAACATTAATGCAGACTACAAAACCTAGAATCAAGAGGTTTCATAATAATAAAAAAAAAGTGTTTCTAATTTAGATGACTGCCGCAGCTCAATGCATCCTATATTGAACTGTTTAAAATATGCCATATTAATTTAAATAAAACTATTGCTGCCTTGGAGGAAGATCTAGAAGTAACAGTGATGTTATTAGGGGACTTGGGAATGACAACCTGAATAACAAGTTATTTTTTCTTGAAAGAAACTCAGTTTATTGAAAATAGCATAAAAATTCATAATAACACTAAATCTTCCTCATTATATTAGTAATATATACTTTGTACAAGTTACCTCAATGAAGAAGGAGAATTATGGAAACATGTTGCACAGATCAAATAACTATGTGCATCATTCCCAAATACAGATATTTAATCAGATAAATGTAGTATGCCCCAGCACAATTAAATGTTTTATAATCTGAGACCTATAATCTAAGCTACAGTCATTTATTCATTCATTCATTGGTTTATTCATTCATCCGGGATGTATTCTGCACCATCTCCAGCAAGAACTGGCTTCACCATTGAGCACCCTATTCAACCACAGTCTAAGTACAGGCTTCATTCCAGCAGAGTGGAGAACTACCATTGTCATCCCCTTGCACAAAGGTGGTTCCACTATTGAGCCTGGAAACTATTTCACCATTAGCTTGACAAGTCTGATCTGTAAAGCCATGGAGCACATTATTATAGATCTCATAAACAAGGACATAGGCAATCTCCAAGCACTTGACCCCACCCAGTTCGGATTCGTCATGGGCAGATCTTGCTGTTGAACCTGGTTGACTTCTCTGAGACTATCATCAAGGTCTTGGATGAGGGAAAGTCAGTAGATGCAGCTTACCTTGATTTGGCCAAGGTCTTTGACACAATCCCCCACTCGGGCATCATCGAAAAGCTAACACAACTTGGCGTAAATCCTTATCTCATCATGTGGCTGGCCAACTGGCTCACCGACAGGACCCTCAAAATCAAAATAGGCACCTCAACCTCCAGTGGCAGACCTGTCATAAGTAAGGTTCCCCATGGATCTGTCCTGGGACCCCTACTTCTTGGCATCTATTTCTCAGAGGTCCATGCAAAGACAAAAGGCCTGTGACTGACCAAGTTTGCAGATGACTGTAAGTTGGGTGCTGTCATTGACTCCCCAAATGATGTTAGCATACTGCAAGAGGGTCTCACAGCAACAAATGACAGCTGCCCAAGTCATGGCCTCAAGCTAAATGCAAAATAAATGTATCATCATGCCATTAGGCAAAAGCATGCCCCCTTCTGATTATCATATCATCAGCAACCCCTTAAGCACACAACCTGTGGTGAGAGATCTGGGTACCCAGGTTAATAACATCCTCACATTCGACCATCATGTAGAGACAGTGGTCACAAAAGCCTTTTACTTGGTTCATCTCATAAGTAAAGGGATTGTATCTAGAAAAAAGAGGTTATTACCTCTCTATACTCCTCCATTATTAGACTAATAATTGAGTATAATGCCCCTTTTGGGATGTACCTCTCCAAACATCTGCACCAACTGGAAAGACCACTCAAATACCTCACAAAGAGAGTCCATGGCCTCCAACTCCTGTCCTATGTAGACAGGATCAAGTCAAACTCTACTCGGTATTGTACAGATTGCTAAGGGGTGATCTGTGTCTCACCTACAAGGCAATCTCAGACCCTGTCCTACTAGAAATGCTCCATATCCATAAGTCTAACTCCTCATGCACTACCTGCTCAAAAGGCCTGAATCTAATATGCGACATCAAAAAAAAACTGCTGGAGAGACAGCTTTGTCTCCCAGAGGCTGTCCTGTCTCTTGAATAGACTTCTCATACATGTCAAATAGAGTAACTCACTGACCCTCTTCTAGCACGACCTTGATGAGTGGATGGGAAACCACAAATTTGTCCCAGGTCTTCCACCTGTGTCCCTCATTGACAGGGGCAATGGATACTGAGTGAGGTTTCTTTTTAGGGGTAAACTCTTGGCTAGGCTTGTTAGGGCCCCAGGGCCATTAGCCTAGTAACCTCCTAAAACCTTCCTATGATCCCATGATCCTATGATTCATTCATTCTTTCTGATCTAACTGGACCATTTTCATGTTCAGCACAGATATGCAATTAATGTCAAAACAAAGTGTTTAACAGAAGTAATGTAGAATTGTTATCAGGTATAATACTAACAAGTGAAATCACATTGGCAGAAAGAAAAATCCCACTGCTAGTAATGAAATATAATAAAAAGCCCAAACAACCAGTCAAAAAACAAAAATCAGTCTTTTCAGGTGGTGATGCACTATCTTACAATGTATGAGATTTCAAGTATGTTAAAACAAGTACAAGCATCACTTAAATAGCATTCTGAAATGTGTGATTTAATGTCTGAAACCAAATAAAACAAACAAAAAAAGGCACTTTCTTCGGCAGCTTATTTTTTCTGTGTTTGTGTTTCTTCCTACTACTCTGTTACTTCATCTTGCTTTTTCCTGCTACTTGCTGCTTGTTATTTATTTATTTTATTTCATTTCAGTTTGATGACCGGGGAAGTCAACTTGGCTTTGAAAGGCCCGTTTTCAGTGGAGGCCCGAGGAGATAAGCTCCATGACACAATTACAATAACAAGTCAATTGCATGTCAAAAAAAAGTCAAAAGTTGTTCAACTGCATATTTTCTGTTGCATTTACTACTGCTTGATTATAGCCTGTCTAAATCGTTAAGTGTTATTCTAAGCTCTTAGTTTTGGTTGAAGCACTTGAGATTTAGGACCACCCCTTAGCTCTGCGTGGTCTTTTCCCCTCAGATTCTGAGAAATATGGATGGAACATTTCCTACAGTTTCTCATGTCAGTCTGGTTGATATGGGCATCCTGAGACAGTGTAGCAACTGCCTCATGTACATGAACAACCATCTACTACTACCACCTAGAAACACAATTTGTGAGAGATGCAATTATATTAGGAACCTAGAGTCTATGCTTTCTCCCCCTCAAGCCAGTATATCTAGCACTAAAAAGGTTGTCAACGCAATCACTGCACCTCAAACACCACCCACACCTACACAACACACACGTATATGGAGGTCCTCCACATAAGCATACACAAACGAGACCTCTGAGGCAAAAACGCACATGATCTTCAAAGCCCTCCACACCACATACCACTCATAGTCCACACACCTGTGTCTCACAGCCACTAAGGCTCCACCATAAACACAACATATTAGTCATAGGAAATTCCATTGTGACACACACATATGTGCCTCTCACCAAGCTGGATAGGGAGAAAATCACTGTAAGTTGTCTGTCATGTGCCAGAATCTGCCATATCACATACGCACTCAAGACTCTCAACAACAGGTACTGTTATGACTCTGTCATAGTCCATGTTGGTGTGAATGACTTGAGACGTACCTCTCTGGACTATATGAAGAGAGACATGATTGAGCTCGCTGATTATGTGTCCCTGGCAGGTATGTTCCTAGCCTTAAGCAGCATTCTGCCTTCACCCAGAATGATGCCTCAATACAAACAGAAAATGATTAACTTTAACAACTGGCTTAGTTTCTGGTGTCATTCCAGGGGGATCCAGTATCTGACAGCCTGGGAAGATATGATCGACAGACCCAAATGCTTTGCCAGAGATGGCCTGCATCTGTCTCACCTGGGCTATGGGCTTCTGGCAAAGGCTGTTGCCTCCCCCATAGTGCCATTTTAAGAAAAGTCCTGAGGTCAATGTTGTTGTTGTGTCTTTTGGCTCTTCCCGGTTATGGGTCGCCACAGCGGAACTCTGGTCCGCTAATAAAACCAACATAAAAATTTTAACAAAACGCAAATTAAAGGTCATGCTGCTAAATGCTAGGAGTCTAAACATGAAACTTCACTCATTGCAAGCCTGTGACTGACCAAGTTTGCAGATGACTGTAAGTTGGGTGCTGTCATTGACTCCCCAAATGATGTTAGCATACTGCAAGAGAGTCTCACAGCAACTAATGACAGGTGCCAAAGTTATGGCCTCAAGCTAAATGCAAAAAAATGTATCATCATGCCATTAGGCAAAAGCATGACCCCTACTGATTATCATATCAATAGCAACCCCTTAAGCACACAACCTGTGGTGAGAGATCTGAGTACTCAGGTTAATAACATCCTCACATTCGACCATCATATAGTGGCAGTGGTCACAAAACCCTTTTACTTGGTTCATCTCATAAGTAAAGGGATTGTATATAGAAAAAAGAGGTTATTACCTCTCTATACTTCTCCATTATTAGACCAATAATTGAGTATAATGCCCCTTTTGGGATGTACCTCTCCAAACATCTGCATCAACTGGAAAGACCACTCAAATACCTCACAAAGAGAGTCCATGGCCTCCAACTCCTGTCCTATGTAGACAGGATCAAGTCAGACTCTACTCGGTATTGTACAGATTGCTCAGGGGTGATCTGTGTTTCACCTACAAGGCAATCTCAGACCCTGTCCTACTAGAAATGCTCCATATCCATAAGTCTAACTCTTCATGCACTACCTGCTCAAAAGGCCTGAATCTAATATGCGAAATCAAAAAAACCTGCTGGAGAGACAGCTTTGTCTCCCAGAGGCTGTCCTGTCTCTTGAATAGACTTCTCATACATGTCAAATAGAGTAACTCACTGACCCTCTTCTAGCACGACCTTGATGAGTGGATGGGAAACCACAAATTTGTCCCAGGTCTTCCACCTGTGTCCCTCATTGACAGGGGCAATGGATGCTGAGTGAGGTTTCTTTTTAGGGGTAAACTCTTGGCTAGGCTTGTTAGGGCCCCAGGGCCATTAGCCTAGTAACCTCCTAAAACCTTCCTATGATCCTATGATCCTATGATTCATTCATTCTTTCTGATCCAACTGCACCATTTTTATGTTTAGCACAGATATGCAATTAATGTCAAAACAAAGCGTTTAACAGAAGTAATGTAGAATTGTTATCAGGTATAATACTTGCAAGTGAAATCACATTGGCAGAAAGAAAGATCCCACTGCTAGTAATGAAATATAATAAAAAGCCCAAACAACCAGTCAAAGAAACAAAAATCAGTCTTTTCAGTTGGTGATGCACTATCTTACAATGTATGAGATTTCAAGTATGTTAAAACAAGTACAAGTATCACTTAAATAGCATTCTGAAATGTGTGATTTAATGTCTGAAACCAAATAAAACAAACAAAAAAAAAAACACTTTCTTCAGCTGCTTATTTTTTCTGCATTTGTGTTTCTTCCTACTACTCTGTTACTTCATCTTGCTTTTTCCTGCTACTTGCTGCTTGTTATTTATTTATTTTATTTTATTTCAGTTTGATGACCAGGGGAGTCAAATGGGCTTTGAAAGGCCCGTTTTCAATGGAGGCCTGAGGAGATAAGCTCCATGACACAATTGCAATAACAAGTCAATTACATGTAAAAAAAAGTCAAAAGTTGTTCAACTGCATATTTTCTGCTGCATTTATTACTGCTTGATTATAGCCTGTCTAAATTGTTAAGTGTTATTCTAAGCTCTTAGTTTTGGTTTAAGCACTTGAGATCTAGGACCACCCCTTAGCTCTGCATGGTCTTTTTCCCTCATATTCTGAGAAATATGGATGGACAATTTCCTACAGTTTCTCCTGCCAGTCTGGTTGATATGGGCATCCTGAGACAGTGTAGCAACTGCCTCATGTACATGGACAGCCATCTACTACTACCACCTAGAAACACAATTTGTGAGAGATGCAATTATATTAGGTACCTAGAGTCTATACTCTTGCCCCTCAAGCCAGTATATCTAGCACTAAAAAGGTTGTCAACGCAATCACTGCACCTCAAACACCACCCACACCTACACAACTCACACCCACATATGTGGAGGTCCTCCACATAAGCATACACAAACGAGACCTCTGAGGCAAAAATGCACATGATCTCCACAGCCCTCCACACCACATACCACTCATAGTCCACACTCCTGTGTCTCACAGCCTCTAAGGCTCCACCATAAACGCAACATATTTGTCATAGGAAAGTCCATTGTGACACACACAGATGTGCCTCTCACCAAGCTGGATAGGGAGAAAATCACTGTAAGTTGTCTGTCAGGTGCCAGAATCTGCCATATCACATACATACTCAAGTCTCTCAACAACAGGTACTGTTATTACTCTGTTATAGTCCATGTTGGTGTGAATGACTTGAGATGTACCTCTCTGGACTATATGAAGAGAGACATGATTGAGCTCGCTGATTATGTGCACCTGGCAGGTATGTCCCTAGCCTTAAGCAGCATTCTTCCTTCACCCAGAATGATGCCTCAATACAAACAGAAAATGATTGACTTTAACAATTGGCTTAGTTTCTGGTGTCATTCCAGCGGGATCCAGTACCTGGCATCCTGGGAAGATATTGACAAAGGCTCTTGCCTCCCCCATAGTGCCATTTTTAAAAAAAGTCCTGAGGTCAATAAAACCAACATAAAAATTAATAAAAAATGCAAATTAAAGGTCATGCTGCTAAACGCTAGGAGTCTAAACATGAAACTGCACCCATTGCAAGCATTCTTAACCCTGGAAAAAGCTGAAATCTGTGCAGTCACAGAAACTTGATTTAAAGCTGTGGAGAGCACCCCAGCCTTACCTGGTTACTCATCCCATCATACATTCAGACCTCAAACTGTGGGCAATAAAGCCAAAGGAGGTGGAGTTTCAATATGCATTTAAGAGATTCACACATCCAGGCTGGTGAAACAGTATGACACACAGGATACACTCCAGGTGCAGTTAACCACTGACAAGACCCCTATTCAAATCATAGCTACCTACCGGCCCCCAAATCTAACTCAAGAAGCCCAATCTGCCTTTTTGGACCTGTTAGAATCTATCAAGATTCAACCCTTTACCCTGATCCTAGGTGACTTTAACTTCCCAAACATAGAATGGAAGAACCACTCATGCCAGAACACAAATGCCCAGATTCCTTGATTTTGTCAATGCAAATGCCTTAGAACAGCTAGTCAATATCCCCACAAGAGGTGATAATATCTTGGACTTGGTATTAACCAACATGAGTAACCATAGCAGCATCCCTGCAGTATCATCCTCCCTCGTAAAATCCGACCATAAAGTGGTCATTTTCGAAGTCACCATCTCCCCCAACCTGCATCTAGCTAGGATCAGACAATAAAACTTCTCCAAAGCTGATTACAGCCTCCTGACAGATGGTATAATCAGCTTCACAGCCCCCTCCCCCTCTGTAAGAACTGGCACCAATATCCAAAACTACACCAAAGCACTATACAAGCATTTATATAGATGCATGGAATTAGGAATACCTGACAGGATTAAATCATCCTCCACAAGGAAGAGTAAACCTGTCTGGTGGACATCTGCAATAAATAAACTCTATAACAAAAGGAAAAAATTGCTTTCCAAGACCAAGAAGGAGCAGGTGCCCAATTTCAAACTGTCTCCTTAGCCTGCACAAGCAAATCAGAGCACCAGTGAAATCCTCCAAAGTAAACTTCGACTCCAAATTGGCCACATCCACTAGAGACAATCGTAAGGCCTTCTTCACATATGCCCGCAACCTCAAGGGAAGCACCCAGATCTGTTCAGAACTGGTGGTCAAGGACACCACATATACAAATGCCATAGATACAGCAAACTTGCTGGATGATAGAGTCAATGAAAACTTCACTCCTCTGTCCCTGCCATCAGTAAACCAGGACATCCCTAATACCTTTCCCCTCCCCTTGTATCTAGGGAACAGGTCATCACTGCTCTCTCAAAGGCAAAAAAATACAGCTTCCATGGGACCCGATAACATACCAGGCTGCATCCTACGTGAAGTCAGGCAAGAACTTGCAGCACCATTAGGCCATCTATTCAACCAAAGCCTGAGTACCAGCTTTGTCCCAACTAAGTGGAGGACAGCCACTGTCATGCCTTTACACAAAGGTGGAGCATCCACCAATCTGGGAAATTATCAACCCATCAGCCTAACTAGCCTGATCTGCAAGGCCATGGAATAGATTATCATGGACCTCATTAACAAGGACATTGACAACCTCCAAGCACTCGATCCTATACAGTTTGGCTTCATCAAGGGGAGGTCATGTTTGCTAAATTTGGTCAACTTCTTTGAGATAGTCATCGAAGTCATGGATGAAGGGAAGACAGTGCACACCACCTATCTTGACCTGGGCAAAGCCTTTGACACTATTCCCCACTCATGCATAATAGATAAACTCTCTCAACTAGGCATCAATCCGTATGTTACCAGATGGGTAGCAAACTGGTTCACTGATAGAACCTACCTAGTCAAAATAAGGCAAGCCATCTTGAGCAGTAGACACATAACAAGCTGCATACCCCAGAGTTCATTCTTGAGGCCTCTGTTATTTGGGATATACTTTTCTGAGGTGCAGGCCAAAACCAGTGTGCTATGGCTGAGCAAGTTTGCAGATGACTGCAAGTTGGGTGCTGTCATTAGTTTTGCTAGTGATGTAGACATCCTCCAAGAGGTCTCACTCAGACAAATAAATGGTGTCAGAAAAATGGCTTCAAGCTGAATACCAAAAAAAACGCATCATCATACACTTTGGAGAAAGTGACATCCCTACAAATTATCATATTAATAACAATGTCCTAAGCACATAATCTCATGAGGAATTTGAGCACCCAGGTTGATAGCAACCTTTTGACCACCATGTTGCTTCCTTTGTAGAGAAAGCCTTCTAACATGGCCCACCTCATACATAAGGGTATCTTATCCAGGGGAAGGAGATCACAACATTCCTGTATTCTTCCATAATAAGGCCCATTATAGAGTACAATGCCCCTTTCAGCATGTACCTTACAAAGCACATGCAGCAGCTGGAGAGACCACAGAGGTTCCTTACCAGGAAAATCCAGGACCTCAAACATCTACCATACACTGATAGGCTAAAAGCCCTATTCCTTTACTCAGTTTCATACAGACTCCTCAAATGTGACCTCTGTCTGATATACAAGGCAATCACAGACCTCACCTTGATGGGACTGCTGCATATCTGCAAGTGAATCTTCGCTCGAGTAACTTGCACGCACGGTCTCAACCTGGTCTGTGACATGAAGAGGACTTGTTGGTGAGACAGATTTGTGTACCAGCGACTCCCCCATGTATGGAATAGACTCTCTCTCCATGTCAAGCAGAGTACCTCTTTACCCCTTTTTAAGTGCAACCTGGATAACTGGATGGAAAACAGAAAATATACCCCTGGGATGGGATTCCACCCATGTCCCTGCTGGACAGGGGCATCAGATGCTGACTTGTCTAAACATGGGCTACACTCTTGTTTAGGCTTATAAGGGCCTCAGTACCAATACCCTAGTAATCTCCTATGATTCACAAGCTTAATAAACCTTTCTTTTAAATTTATTTACTTTAGTGACTGATGTATCAAAGCCCATTTGATACTGATAGTGAAATTTAATCCTTGACTTTTATCAGCATTTAATCTCTTTTGCCATTGGATTTCAGTTCTGTCTAAAAAGGGCTTCAAAGCCACTTCCTGGGCTATGTAACATGAGTTGGTCCAAGAAGAAAACAAAATGAATTTCTAAACTTCTGGCACACTAATGACTGTCTGCATAGAGTATTTCTCAAATCTATTTTTCTTAACATTGTATACATGATAACAAACGGTATGTGTCAGCTTATGAGACATCCTGCCCCTACTAACTAGAAAGATGAAGCACTCATCTTAAGATGCCTGTGCATATTGCCCTACCTTCATAACTTGAACCCTGGTACATCATTTGAATATTTGGACTATCATTGATAAAGCAGCATTATAAGCTCATGCTATATATATTTAGGCTTGTAAACACCACTCTTTTGGTTTTCCCTTAGGCTTTTCAAAAACAGATTTTAAGATTACATTCTTTTTGTATGTAAACATTGGGTTTATTACCAACTATTTGAAACTATAAATACATTAATCTAAAACTATTTCATTGAGATATAGTCTACTTGTTGTCATATAGGTAATTTTATCCTTTCTTTGCAGCTCAAAATGGGTGATAGAGCCAACCTTGATCCCATTGTCCTTAACCTTTGGAAGATGTAGTTTACTCTGCCTACTTTATGCCTTCTTTCTTTAAAAAATATAGTCAAAACGTGCATCTCTGCAATACATTTCAACTCTGGGCACCAACTTGGACACCTTTATAACCTGTCTCTTAATCACATTCTTTTACTTATAGGAAGTGTTATGTTTGTATCTATGTTTGCTGTCAATAATTTGCTGAACATGTTATTAATCATTTATTTTTTTCAGGTACACCTTAACCATTGACATAGCTTGCTGTAACACAATATTTAGGGCTTTTTGAACATGTTTTGACTTCAGTGCTCTTTGTACTGAGCTACTAGAGATAAAATATATTGTTAGGACATACATTTGTACTTTTATAATTATTACTTTCTCCATATCGATAAGCAGTGGACGATGGCCTCTACACCCCTGAAAGGGCATTAGTTACACATTAACACATACCTTGGAGGGCATAATAATGCTTAGAGAATGGACTCTCTGTAAAAGTTCCAAAAAAGTCACCAACTCGTTGGAATACACACGGCAAAACAACACTTTAATAAAAAATAGTAAAAATATATAAAAACATGTGAGTGCTTTCACAGAGTCCTCTCTGCTTCCTCAGACATACTACAGTAACTGCTGCTCTTGTTTAAATAATGATGCACCTGTGTCAAATCCAATCAGTTGACAGTATCTTGAAAATAAAAATTAAAAAGACATACACTATATAAACAATCAAATCATAAAAATAGTGGACTAAAAATGTATGTAAAAAACTGTAAAAGCTTGCTCTTTAGAATTGGAAAGTGTTAAAACTGTAGAATATATGTATAGAAGTTAAAAGATGTGACTAAACATAATAATCAATGTTTCAAAGCACTTTTCCTGAGAAAAGGTTTCAGTGAAACCTTACTATTTAGTCGAGGTGGTCTGTCAGCCTGAAATCTAATTATCCATTCTTGTTCTGAGGCTTCGGTCTTATTGTTCATGTTCACACCTCTTTTATTTTATTGTATAATGTGTATCACTAGAAATTTGAAGGTGTGTGCGGCTTCCTCCTTTATAACATGCATCGCTAATGCACTTGTCTCTTTTTTATTTTTAATGTCCCTTACATATTCTAGGACTCTATCTTTGAGCAGCCGATTAGTTTTGCCTACATAGTAGGCTGAGCATTTTGTACAGAGACCAAAAAATACGACAATTTTACTATGACAGTCTGTATAAAAGCGTGTATCAATGCTGAATTTTCTAGTTGGGTGTGTATACTGCCCCCTCTCCAAATATGAAAGGGCAAGCTGTAGACCTTCTACATGGAAAAGTACCTAGCCTATCAGACCTTGCATAGTGGTCTACATCTAACTTCTTGTAGCACAACTGTCTTTTTAATGACATGTTGTTTTTAAAGGTAAAAGATGGCGTAGCTCCTATAACACCTTCTAGTTCATCCACATTTAACACTATGCCCCAATTATTTTTAATTATATCACAGGCTGTCCTGATATTACTTCCAAATGTTGATGGAAAATGTAATACATCATTCTCTAGGTTCCTGGTTACCGTGGTACTGTTGGCATAGTTACTTTGGTTATCCTGGGTGATTCTCGTCCTATCATAATAGGGCTTGTACCTCTCTCTTCTCTCATTCCAAGCCACTTTAATTTGTTTGTCTATATCCCTGGCTTTATATCCCCTTTCAATAAATTCATGTTTTAACAAGGTAAGTGCCTGGGACAAACTATCATCATCATTATATAGCCTCATGCGTCTAACTATCTGCCCTTTGATCACATTGGTTTCAGTGTAGTTAGGATGCATACTACTACTATGTAGGACATTGTTCTTTCAAATGGGTTTCCTGTACATGGAGGTATGAACATAATTGAGTGCATCTCTTGTAACTTTTACATCTAGAAACTCTATTTCTCTATTTGAGTATTTGTATGTGAAATTCAAAAAGGGGGTAATGGTATTAATGAAATTTAGAAATTGCTGCAAATTATCTTCATTATCATGCCACAACAGAAAAATATCGTCAATAAAATGCTTGTACCATATAATACACTTAGCAAAAACGTTGCCTGTCAAATTATTCTCAGCTTCCCAGTGTACAATTGGGGCATATTGTTAAATGTGAATGAACTAGAAGGTGTTATAGGGGCTACACCATCTTTTACCTTTATAAACAACATGTCATTAAAAAGACAGTTGTGCTACAAGAAGTTAGATGTAGACCACTATGCAAGGTCTGATAGGCTAGGTACCTTTCCGTGTAGAAGGTGTACAGCTTGCCCCTTCATATTTGGAGGGGGGCAGTATACACAACCGACTAGAAAATTCAGCATTGATACACGCTTTTATACACTGTCACAGTAAGAATGTCGTATATTTTGG
Source organism: Protopterus annectens (assembly GCF_019279795.1). Taxonomy (NCBI): domain Eukaryota; kingdom Metazoa; phylum Chordata; order Ceratodontiformes; family Protopteridae; genus Protopterus; species Protopterus annectens. Next base: position 526,930,888 of record NC_056751.1, on the reverse strand, counting down.
TCTCTGTACAAAATGCCCAGCCTACTATGTAGGCAAAACTAATTGGCTGCTCAAAGATAGAGTCCTAGAACATGTAAGGGACATTAAAAATATAAAAGAGACAAGTGCGTTAGCGATGCATGTTATAAAGGAGGGAGCCACACACACCTTCAAATTTCTAGTGTTACACATTAGACAAGAAAATAAAAGAGGTGGGAACATGAACAATAAGACCGAAGCCTCAGAACAAGAATGGATAATTAGATTTCAGGCTGACAGAACACCTCAACTAAATAGTAAGGTTTCACTGAAACTTTTTCTCAGGAACAGGGCATTGAAACATTGATTATTATAGCAATAACCCACGCCTGGGTGTGGGTAATGCTAAATTTACCCACGGTTGGCGTGGTTTGGTCCCGAGGCGAAGCCGAGGACCAAAAGCCAACCGTGGGTAAATTTAGCATTACCCACACCCAGAAGTGGGTTATTGCTATTATCTATGACATTATTTAAGAAAAGAAACTATTACTTTTCTTAAATAATGGCATAGTATAATGCCTGTTTACTGCCCTTCCGCAGATGTCTGGCATCCGCGCCAGTTCTGATGTACTGCGCGCCTGTGCAGTACATCAGAGCTGTGGGCAAAAGCAACGGAGAAAGCAAGATCTCTGTTGCTTTTTTTAATGTTTCGCTATGTTAAATGAGTTTAACATAGCGAGACAGTTTTAAAATAAGCAACGGACATCTCCGTTGCTTATTTTAAAACTGTCTCGCTATGTTAAACGCAGTTAACATAGCGAGACAGTAAAAAAAGGAACGGAGATCTTGCTTTCTCCGTTAAACACTGTCTCGCTATGTTAAATGGGTTTAACATGGCGAGACAGCTTTAGAATAAGCAGCGGAGATCTCCGTTGCTTATTTTAAAGCTGTCTCGCTATGTTAAACCCATTTAACATAGCGAGACAGTGTTTTAAAAAAACGAGTTATACTAATGGAAAAAAGTCCGGGCGACTGGACCTTTTTCCATTAGTATAACTTGATTTACAACGGGCACGCTGGCCAATCAGCGTGCACGTTTTGGGGGGATCATGGTATAATATGTTTAGTCACATCTTTTAACTTCTATACATATATATTCTACAGTTTTAACACTAACTCTATAGAGCAAGCTTTTACAGTTTTTACATACATTTTTAGTCCATTATTTATATGATTTGATTGTTTATATAGTGTATATCTTTTTAATTTTTATTTTCAAGATACTGTCAACTGATTGGATTTGACACAGATGTATCATTATTTAAACAAGAGCAGCAGTTACTGTAGTATGTCTGAGGAAGCAGAGAGGACTCTGTGAAAGCGCTCACGTGTTTTTTATATATTTTTACTATTTTTTATTAAAGTGTTGTTTTGCCGTGTGTATTCCAATGAGTTGGTGGCTTTTTTGGAACATTATACTTTTATTGTTGGTTACTTCATCCAGATTCAGGGAATTTGTGTTTTGATAGTCTCTGTAAAAGTGTTGTGTTTTACTTACTTTTTTTAAGAACTATAGTATTTTTTATATAGTTTGGATGTAAAATAGTTCCTCCACCTAATGATTCAAACTTGCTGTAGTATATGTTAATGCTGTTGGAGGAAGCAATTTACATCAAAAATATATAAAAACATATGTTAAGGTAAGAGGTCAAGAAGCATACCTCTCAACCTCTTAGAACAAGAAATCTGGACAAAGCCATAAATACTGCAGGAACAAAAGCCCCAAAATAGGTACAATTTTTAAATATTGCTCTTACAAACATGGAAAGTTGATAGAATATGAGGTTTTGCATTAGCATGCATTTTCTGAAGGAATTTAAGTCTAAAATGCAAATGCCTGTCATTATTATCTGACTTCAGTTCTCAATGTTTTGCCAGAGATTTACCAGAAAACCAAAAGTTTATGAGGACCATACCAAAAATATGAGGCAGAAATCTGGACATTCTGCAAAAATCTGTTCATTTGAGAGGTACGTTGAGAGGTATGCAAACCTCTTAACTGCTGCTGCTGCTGCCAGGGATTGCTCCGCCCTCACTCTTTACTGTCTCTCTCTCTCTCTCTCTCTCTCTCTCTCTCTTTCTCTGTCTCTCACTCACACAGTCTCTTCCACTTTAATGCATGCATTCACTCACACATAGGTTCATAGGTTCATAGGTTCATACTAGGCTATCTGCCCAAGGGCATTTATAAGCCTAGCCCATAGTTATGTGGCTTTCGCCACCCCTTTAGTTTGAATAAAAACTATGCCTATCATTTTGCTGTGCCTCTGTCAAGCAGTGACGCTGAAGTAATCCCTGGGGTATATCTGCAATCTCCCATCCATTGGTCAAGATTCCTCTTGAACAAGACCAGAGAGGTGCTCTGCCTCACATGTACCGGGATTTTGTTCCACAGCATAGGGAGTCTCTGGGTGATGAATCTGTCCCTCCAGCACGTTCTATTTATAACCGTGTCAAGGTTTAAGTCTCCGCCCTTGTGGTTCTGAGGGATCTAGATTTTTGAGGTGAAGCATATTCATCAAATCTGGGTTTGACATGGCCTTATATGTCAGGCACAGGTCACCTCTGAGCAAGCGGTATGAGACTGAATAGAGCTGGAGTTCTTTCAGTCGGGCAGCATAAGACATATTTTTGAGACCCTTTATCCTTTTGGTGAGGAACTTTTGGGGCCTTTCAAGCTGCAGCAGGTGTCTGGTCAGATACATTCGAACGGGCATTGTACTCAATCATAGGTCTAATAAGTGATGAGTACAGGGGACGATGACCTCCCTTGATCTAGATGTGAATCCCTTCATGATCAGGTGGGTGATATAGAAGGTTTTCCTAACTACTTTAGCAACATGAGTGTCAAGCGAAGGCTACTGTCAACCTGGGTCCCCAGATCTCTGATGACTTTTCTGTGCTCAGTGGATTGCCACCTATATGGTAGCTAGGGGTAGCCTTGTTTTTCCCAAAGGGTATGACTATGCATTTTTGGCGTTTAACTTCAGGCCATGGCTCTGGCACCAGTTATCCATTTCTGTGAGGCCCTTCTGGAGGATATCTGTGTCAGATGTGTTTTCGACTATGGCCCAGTTTGCAGTCATCTGCAAACTTTGTCAGCCATAACCCTCCTGTGTTTGCTTGTACTTCAGAAAAGTAGATGCCGAACAAGAGTGGACCCAGGACTGAGCCCTGTGGGACACCACTTGTGACAGGCTTTGAGTCTGACATGGCTCCAGCAACTCTGACCCTGTGGGTTCTGTCACTTAGCCAGTTTGCAACCCATCTTGTGATGTATGGGTTTACATTCAAGCTGATGAGTTTTTCGATGATACCTGAGTGGGGTATTGTGTCGAAGGCCTTTGCCAGGTCGAGGTAGGCTGTATGGACTGCCTTTCCCTCATCAATGGCCTTGGTGACTGTCTCGAAAAAGTCAACCAAGTTTAAGAGGCAGGATCTGCCTTTGACAAAGCCAAACTGAGTTGGATCCAAAGACTGCAAGTTCCTATGTCTTTATTTATGAGTTCCATTATGATCCTCTCCATGGCTTTGCAGATAAGGCTTGTCAAGCTAATGGGGCGGTAATTTCCAGGGTCTGTGGAGGCACCGCCCTTATGAAGTGGGACCACAGTCGCGTCGCCACTCCTTGGGTACGTATCCTGAGGTGAGGCTAAGATTAAACAGCTGTCCTAACTGTGGGTTTAATTCCTCATTGAGTTCATGAAGCACACAGCCGGGGACACCATCCGGTCCCATGGATGCTGTGTTTTTGCCTTAGTGAGGGCAGTTCTCACCTGGGCGTTGGAGATGTTTGGGGGCTACAATCCTCTGGAATAGATATCTCTCCTTTTGGGGAGGGGAGAAGTTTGCACTGAACCTGTCAGCCAGTATGTTGGCAATGTGTGTAGGTTCAGTAATTTTCACATCATTTTGAACTAATTCTGAGCATATCTGGGAGTTTCCTCCTAGGTTTCTAACATAGCTAAAGAAGGCCTTATGATTCTCTTTAGAGTCCTTGGCGATTTTTCTCTCAAAATTTGCCTTGGATGATTTTATGAGAGCTCTTAGTTTTTACTTATAATGATCAAAGGTGTCTTACCTTTCAAGGATTTTGCTCTATCTTGTAGTAGCTTCCTCCTTTTGTTGTAGAGCTTGTTTATGGCTGGGGTCCACCAGACTGGACGCTTGCCTTTGGTACAGAGAGTCTTAGTTTTGTTTGGGATTGCCTGATCCATGCAGTCCTGTAGGTGCTGGTAGAAGGCATTTGTAAGTGATTCAGCGGTTTGAGTAATGTTTACCACTGGCTCAGGGGCCTTAAAGGAGACCACACTAGTTTTTAGAAGTGTGAAATCGGCTTTTGAGAAGTTTTTCACTGTGGTCTTTTTGTTTCAGGTGGGGGCGGGATGAGGACCTCCAGCGAGATTAGTTTATGATCTGATCTCACCAGTGAGGGTATACTTCCGGTGTTGAACATTTTGATCCCATGTTCGTGATGATGAGATCAAGTATGTTTTCTCCTCTTGTGGGGATGGTGACTAGTTGTTCCATGGCATTTGAGTTTATGAACTCCAGGAATCTTTGGGTTAGAGTGTTCGGGCTTGAGTAGTGTTCCCAGTCTATATTAGGGTAGTTAAAGTCACCTAGTATGATGGTGTTTGGAGATACATTTATCCCTCCAATGTTTTCAGGAAGGCCATGTGAGGTTCCTGAGTTTGAGAGGGTGGCCTGTAACATGCTACAAATTGCAGAGCAGTCTTGCCTATGGTTAATTGCACCTGGATGGTCTCCGATGCATCATGCGTTGCCACCAACCTTGAGGTGTGGGTGTCCTTTATGAATATGGACACCCCCTCCTTTCTTGGTGTTGTCCGGATTTTGGGGCGGAACGCATGATATGAGGTGAAACCTGTTAGTGCTGGGGTGCTCTCAGGAGCCTTGAACCAGGTTTCTGTCACAGCACAGACATCGATGTTCTCCATATTGAGAAGGGCCTCGAGTCGTGCATCTTGAGATTGAGACTTCTGGCATTGAGCAGCATTACCCTTAGTTTTTTCCTTTTGGTGTTCTAGGGTGGTAGGTTTAGAATTTGAGCCTTGCCTAAAAAGGCACTATGGGGTGGCAAGAGCCTTTGCCAATATCCGGAAGCCCAGGGTGACAGGTGCAAGCCGTCCCTTGCGAGCAGCGTGGCTTGTCCAGCATGTCATCCCAGGCAGACAGACATTGGATCCCCTTTGAATGACACCAGAATTTAAGCCAATTATTAAAGCTGATCATCTTATCACTGTATTGTGGCATCATTCTAGGTGAAGGTAGGATACTGCTCAAGGTCAGGGTCATACCTGCCTGGGCTACATAATCAGAGAGCTCCTCGATGTCCCTTTTCATGTAGTCCAAGGAGGTGCGTCTCAGGTCGTTGACACCAGCGTGGACAATGACTGAGTCGTACTTGTACCTGCTGTTGAGAGACCTGAGTGCTTGCGTTATGTGGCGGATTCTAGCGCCTGACAGGCAGCTTACTGTGACCTTCTCTTTACTCAGTCTGGTGAGCGAACGTCAGTGTGTCTGACTATGGAATCACCAATGACAAGTGTGTCTGGCATTTTGTTTGGCCTTAAGGGCTGTGACTGTTTGACACTCTGACTGTGTGGTCTATGTGTTGCATGTGTTGGGTCGTGAGGTGGTAGTTGTTTGGGTGTCTGCTTTGGTGGCCTCTGCTGTTTTGGTAAATTTTGATCAGAGCCTCCAGTATGTCTTTGTGTGAGTATGTGTATGATTTGAAGTTGTGATGGTACCATGTGTGACTGGGTATGTATTGTGTGTGGTTACCTTCTCCTCCTGTCTGGTCTTGCCAGTCCTATGTTGAGAGAGCTCAGCCTCCAGTTTGGCTGTATAGTTGCATCTCTCGCATGTATTTGTGATTTGTGGGAGAAGGAGAGGATTGTCTGTGTACATGAGGCAGTTGTAACATTGCCTCAATATTCCCAGGTTCACCAGTTGAGCTGGAGAGGACACTAGCAACTGATCCCTCGACATACTAGAAGTAGTAGATAAAGAGACTTTCAAAGGACTCCGGGGGAAGTGGGTTTTAGGCTGGTGGGGTACTATCTATAATAAGAGTGCTTTATCAAGGTGCAAGTACTGTAGGAGTAAGTGCTAGGCTTTACAGATAGAGAATAGTCTACTTGGGAATCAAGTAGAGATGAACTTTTCAGTTATAGGATATGCTGGTTAGATCAGCAGTACAGCTCGAGGAAGGTAGTTTTAAGGGAAAATTGGAAGAGTGGAATTTAGATGGCCCAAATAGTTTAACCTTGTTTAACCGCCGCTGCTCTTGTGTGCAACAGTGGTAACTCCGCGCTAAATCGCGCTTACACGCGTTTAGCGTGTTTTATAGCAGGGGGCTGAAGGGAGCTAGGAATTGGCCCAAAACGACCAATGGACTACTAGTTTCTGGCTGAAACTTCACCAAATCAGACAAAAAGGCCGCTCAGTGCTTCCCACTCCCACTGGTAAGCAAAGAAACTTCCCTCCTTCCTAATAAGGCAATGGATCAGTAACAGGAACTAAAAACAAAGCCCAGGGATCAGCAACTCTGAAACTGGACTACTCTAGTTCAGTAAGGCGGGAAAACAAGAGATTTTTTTTGTTTTATTACAGAGACAAGGAAAAAAACAGACAGTAATTGCTGTAAATCGGCTAGCGCACTTTAGTGTGTAGCCTACAGAAACAATTTGCAACAATTAGTAACTTAAAGTGCAATAAACAGTGTAAAATGCAGAAATCACTTAAAGTAGCAATAAAACAGGCGAAATGCAGTTGCTAGCTTAAATAACAGTGGGAAAGCCACAAAAAATACTTATATCTGGTAGAAAGTCACTCTTTTAGCTCTCTGCTGCTTGGATCACCCTGCAGGCCGCCACGAGGATCTGTGCTGAGTTGGTACAAGCTGGAAAACGCGTGTTTAGCGTGTTTTATAGCAGGGGGCTGAAAGGAGCTAGGAATTGGCCCAAAACAACCAATGGACTACTAGTTTCTGGCTGAAACTTCACCAAATCGGACAGAAAGGCTGCTCAGTGCTTCCCACTCCCACTGGTAAGCAAAGAAACTTCCCTCCTCCCTAATAAGGCAATGAATCAGTAACAGGAACTAAAAACAAAGCCCAGGGATCAGCAACTCTGAAACTGGACTACTCTAGTTCAGTAAGGCAGGAAAACAAGAGATTTTTTTTGTTTTATTACAGAGACAAGGAAAAAACAGACAGTAAATGCTATAAATGCTGTAAATCGGCTAGCGACTTTAGTGTGTAGCCTACAGAAACAATTTGCAACAATTAGTAACTTAAAGTGCAATAAACAGTGTAAAATGCAGAAATCACTTAAAGTAGCAGTAAAACAGGCGAAATGCAGTCGCTAGCTTAAATAACAGTGGGAAAGCCACAAAAATACTTATATCTGGTAGAAAGTCACTCTTTTAGCTCTCTGCTGCTTGGATCACTCTGCAGGCCACCACGAGGATCTGTGCTGAGTTGGTACAAGCTGGAAAACGCGTGTTTAGCGTGTTTTATAGCAGGGGCTGAAAGGAGCTAGGAATTGGCCCAAAACGACCAATGGACTACTAGTTTCTGGCTGAAACTTCACCAAATCGGACAGAAAGGCTGCTCAGTGCTTCCCACTCCCACTGGTAAGCAAAGAAACTTCCCTCCTCCCTAATAAGGCAATGGATCAGTAACAGGAACTAAAAACAAAGCCCAGGGATCAGCAACTCTGAAACTGGACTACTCTAGTTCAGTAAGGCGGGAAAACAAGAGATTTTTTTTGTTTTATTACAGAGACAAGGAAAAAAAAACAGACAGTAAATGCTATAAATGCTGTAAATCGGCTAGCGCACTTTAGTGTGTAGCCTACAGAAACAATTTGCAACAATTAGTAACTTAAAGTGCAATAAAAAGTGTAAAATGCAGAAATCACTTAAAGTAGCAGTAAAACAGGTGAAATGCAGTCGCTAGCTTAATAACAGTGGGAAAGCCACAAAAATACTTATATCTGGTAGAAAGTCACTCTTTTAGCTCTCTGCTGCTTGGATCACTCTGCAGGCCACCACGAGGATCTGTGCTGAGTTGGTACAAGCTGGAAAACGCGTGTTTAGCGTGTTTTATAGCAGGGGCTGAAAGGAGCTAGGAATTGGCCCAAAATGACCAATGGACTACTAGTTTCCGGCTGAAACTTCACCAAATCGGACAGAAAGGCTGCTCAGTGCTTCCCACTCCCACTGGTAAGCAAAGAAACTTCCCTCCTCCCTAATAAGGCAATGGATCAGTGACAGGAACTAAAAACAAAGCCCAGGGATCAGCAACTCTGAAACTGGACTACTCTAGTTCAGTAAGGCGGAAAACAAGAGATTTTTTTGTTTTTTTACTGAGACAAGGAAAAAAACAGACAGTAAATGCTATAAATGTTGTAAATCGGCTAGTGCACTTTAGTGTGTAGCCTACAGAAACAATTTGCAACAATTAGTAACTTAAAGTGCAATAAACAGTGTAAAATGCAGAAATCACTTAAAGTAGCAGTAAAACAGGCGAAATGCAGTCGCTAGCTTAATAACAGTGGGAAAGCCACAAAAATACTTATATCTGGTAGAAAGTCACTCTTTTAGCTCTCTGCTGCTTGGATCACTCTGCAGGCCACCACGAGGATCTGTGCTGAGTTGGTACAAGCTGGAAAACGCGTGTTTAGCGTGTTTTATAGCAGGGGGCTGAAAGGAGCTAGGAACTGGCCCAAAACGACCAATGGACTACTAGTTTCTGGCTGAAACTTCACCAAATCGGACAAAAAGGCCGCTCAGTGCTTCCCACTCCCACTGGTAAGCAAAGAAACTTCCCTCCTTCCTAATAAGGCAATGGATCAGTAACAGGAACTAAAAACAAAGCCCAGGGATCAGCAACTCTGAAACTGGACTACTCTAGTTCAGTAAGGCAGGAAAACAAGAGAATTTTTTTTTTTTTTTTTTTTTTTTTTTTTTTTTTTTACAGCGACAAGGAAAAAAACAGACAGTAAATGCTATAAAAACAATTCACATGCAGTGCAAGCTGGCACACGAGTATGTAGCAATATTAGTCCACACACAGTATGAAAAAAATGTAATTAAATTAAAAAGGACTAAAAGCAAGTGCAGAAAGGGTTTATTAGAGAGAATGCGGTAAAGAGAAGGGACTGGGGGAGTGTCCTAGATCAAATCTACAGTGGGGCGGGCACTGCAAAAGCCACCAAATTTAAACTACATCCAAGAACAGGGAGGGGGGGTGGGGAAGACAGTTTCAACAGAGCTAGATCTGAGAAATCAGTCCCCAAGTTATAACAACCACAATAAAATGAAGGAAATATACTTAAATCAGCTTATGTCCAGTTGATGTATGCAGACAAATCTCAGTAGCAGCAACTCTACTTAAAATGATTACCAGAGATGTAACCAACACAGGTTTTAAAGTTATCAGAAAACCCCAAGCTAATTAACACTTAAAGGAATTTCAGTGCAGTTTAACAACTAGTGCAGAGCTTCAGACACACACACAAGACAGTTTCAACAGAGCTAGATCTGAGAAATCAGTCCCCAAGTTATAACAACCACAATAAAATGAAGGAAATATACTTAAATCAGCTTATGTCCAGTTGATGTATGCAGACAAATCTCAGTAGCAGCAACTCTACTTAAAATGATTACCAGAGATGTAACCAACACAGGTTTTAAAGTTATCAGAAAACCCCCCAAGCTAATTAACACTTAAAGGAATTTCAGTGCAGTTTAACAACTAGTGCAGAGCTTCAGACACACACACAAGACAGTTTCAACAGAGCTAGATCTGAGAAATCAGTCCCCAAGTTATAACAACCACAATAAAATGAAGGAAATATACTTAAATCAGCTTATGTCCAGTTGATGTATGCAGACAAATCTCAGTAGCAGCAACTCTACTTAAAATGATTACCAGAGATGTAACCAACACAGGTTTTAAAGTTATCAGAAAACCCCCCAAGCTAATTAACACTTAAAGGAATTTCAGTGCAGTTTAACAACTAGTGCAGAGCTTCATGCAGACAGAAACATAAACTCTATCATACATATACATGCACACATGCACACGTTTTTTCTGTTTGTTTTTTATAATAGTTAAACAGCAAAAGTGCTGATTAGTGAGTGTAAAATAATCAATCTCACATACGTGCACACACACACACACACACACACACACACACACACACACACACACACACACACACACACACACACACTTTAATTTTTTTACATTTCAAACTTGCTAAACAGCAGAAATGCTGCTTAGTGAGCAAATAATGGTGGCTGTTAGTTTTCTTTTATCCAAGCTCCATGACAGCTTGATATGCTGCAGTAAATAGGCAGACTAGTTTTTTCGGTAGGCATTACATGTATATTAATACCCAGCTGTAGAACATTCGTTTTCCAATCAGGCTGCTGATGTAAAGTTTGCCCATTCTCTAATTAGCTTTAGTAGAACTGCAAGCAGCAAGATCATATGCTTGCACTTATTGATTTATATACTTTCTGTTATGAACTCCTGTTGCCTAGACAACTTGTGCTTGCTAGACAAGGCAGGATGACATGTGACTTGCAATTGTGATGATTCACAGTGTACACCTATATCAATTCTTTCATTACAGTCTTCTGTTTGCTAGTTTTAAGTTGAGATGTATCTTTGTTTAGTTATCCAGTGGCTGGAAGTTCAGAATAGCCATTGGCATAGGTTAAGTACTCTAAATTCATGACTGTGACTGCTGTCTGCACATTTATTAAGTATATTGCTAACTTTATATTAGATTGTTTAGATACAAAAATATCAGGATCTAGGGATACAACTTCAGAGGGATATATTTCCATAAGAACAAGATACCTGATTAAGGTGAGAGACAAAGTTATAAGAAATGGAAAAGAGGTCAAACTATAACTTTGAAAAATGAAATAAGCTGGACAAAAAAAATAAGCATAGTGTGAGACAAGATCAAGAAAATTTTGAAGAAAATTTATACAAAAATATTGAGCATAATAGAAAACAATTTTATAGCTACATAAGATGTGGAAGGAGTAAAGAAATACAAATTGATAAACCGTGTATAGATTCTAAAATTTATTCTCAGATACAACAGATTATAGATATAGTTACAAAATCTTATGCAAAACAGTTTGGCTCCACAAAGGGAGTGATAAGTTGTTCTAGTGACAACCAGGTAACCTCAGATACAGAAAAAAATAGAACATATTAAGAAAAGAACTATGCAAACTATATCCAAACAAAACACTTGGAGGAAATGGAATAAGTAATAATAATAATAATGACCTGAGAACACATCAGCAAGAACTTATAGTACTATTACCATTATTATTATTATTATACCATTATATGGAAGATTCCTCAAGATTGGAGACATGAGCTTATTCAACCTGTCTTTAAGGGAAAGGGGAGTAGTACAAACCAAGAGTCATATAGACCCTTAAATCTACTTTCATGTTGGGAAAAAATGAAGAAGGTAAGTTGGATTAATTATTGTCAGAAATGGAAAGGTTGGGACTTGAAACCATACATTAACATGCATATGTGGAAAATAGATGTATTACACCTGTAACATGGTGTTCTATAACAATATAATAACACTGATGAATGAAAAATTGTGTTGTGATATAATTTATATAGATTTAACTTCAGCATTTGACAGAGTCATATAGAAAACACTAATTAATAAATTAGAACAACTAGGTATTGATTTACTCTTGATAAAATGGATAGCTGCTTGGCTTACAGATATTTATTTATTTATTTATTTAGTTATTATTGACATGGCAAGTATCATACAGCAATTGGAGAGGTGAAATTCTTGGTTACAGTCAGGGTGTCCCACAGGGCTCTGTACTAGGAGCTTACTTGTTTAGACTGCATCTTTCAGACCTATCTTTTTCATCTGAGGTGTTCTACCATCTTTATGTAGATGACATGAAATTGGGTAAACTGATTGCATGTGTTACAGATAGGGAAGGTTTGCTAAATAACTTGACTAAATTGACCATTTGGGCACAAGAGAATAATATGCTGATAAATACATCAAAAACTAAGCATATGAGATTTGGGAGAAATAGATTGAAAGGTGAATATTTAATACAGCACACAGTGATTGAAACTGTAGATTCATTTGAAGACCCTTTTATAGGAGTTGATCTAGCTCTGAGTTTTTCTAATCATATCAACCAATTGGTTAATGATAGTTATAGAACTATAGGTTGAATAAAAAGATTTATAAACAGTAGGAAATCAGCGTTGTCGCCTCACAGCAAGATGTTGTGCCATTTAGATTCTCAGCTAGAGCATCTTCTGTGTGGAGATATGTGTGAATGGGCGTGCCTTCGTTGAAGGTTGTGCATCAGGGCTGGCAAAATCAGCATGTAAAAAATCGACTGCCAATCATTAGCGGACCGGAGTTCCACTGTGGCGACCCCTAACCGGGAAAAGCCGAAAGACACAAACAAAATAATCACTAGGAAATCAGAAATGATTAAGTCATTGTTTGTCAGTTACATTAGACCCAAACTTTTGTATGGAATAATAACATAGAAACCTTATAAGAAAACAAATGTGGGTAAACTGACAAGAGTACACTGGAAATAAACCAAGAGCACCCATGAATGTGAAAATTTAAGTTATTATAAAATACTAAAATATTTGAACTTGTACAGTGTCGCTTGTAGATATTTAAGAGGAGATTGTATGCCGGTATACAGGACATGTCTTCCCTGTGGTCACATAGGTTTCCTCCGGGTGCTCCAGTTTCCTCCCACATCCCAAAGACATGCTGTAGGTGGATTGGACACTCTAAATTGGCCCCAGGCATGAGTGTGTGTGTGTGTGTGTGTGTGTGTGTGTGTGTGTGTGTGCGTGTGCCTTCTGTGGAAGGTTGGGTGCCGGGCTTGCAACTCAACACCATAAAACTCCACTGCCAATCATGAGCAGACAGGTGCGCTGCTATGGTTACCCCTAACCAGGAAAAGCTGAAAGAAGAAGAAGAGACAACTATCTCTGGAGATGTGTGAGGTTATCAAAAAGTTGTAGATAACCATCAGACAACCTATGTAGAAGGTTCTATAGGAATTAGAAGTGTGCTAATTGGTTTTCTGAGAGAGCAGCTGACACATAGAATAGACTGCCAGACTACATTAAATCAAGCAGCAGTTTAGATGTTTTTAAGAACAGCCTGGACAGATATTATGAGAACAACTGTTTTGGTATATTGACAGGCTAGAAGGACATTAACGCCCATGCTTAAATTATTTGTATGTATATACATATGTATGTCTGTATGCCTTACCAAACCATTTCCACACAATGGAATCAAGACTGGGAGAGTTAGGTAGGCATGATTGTTGTACATTTAGACAACATTTAAAGAATAATGAAAGAGCTAAAAATGTTGTGTTGGAATTTATATGGAATACAGGCTGCAATTATTTTATTACATGGATACCAGTTATCTGCTTTATTCAAAAAAAATATGTCAACATCATCATTTGATGAATATCAAAACAGATGGGTCTTTCAGGTTTTTGCTTTTGGTAAATTCAGCAAATATCTTTACAGCAGCTATTCTGAAGAAAAGTATTGCATACATATCAATTCAGATTCAGATGACCCGTAGGGAAAATTATCCCTGATGGCAAGCAGAATTTCACATTTTTCACTGCCACTTACTCTTGCTTTGTGTATTCCCGATGCCAAGATAAACTGAGATTTTCTTTAGTTATCACAGTTTTGTTAGGGTCTATATTAGATCATCAAACTTTCACAAGTTCGAGTGTCATTTGGTCAACACTATATGATCGAATTTTTGAAAGTTTGAACGTTTTAAGGGAGATCTCCGTAAGTGCAGAATGGGGAGATTTCTCTTTTTTGCACTGTAGTGCAATCTCAGAGTTGGTATATTTAAAGAGCAGGGGTATGGGGGGTGTAGGGGGTTTGCCCCCCTGCTTAAAATATTCAGGTAGGTTATTTGTGTAGTTTATTTTTTTATTAGATGATTGAACTTTTAAAAGTTCGATCATATGGTGCTGACCATATGACAGTCGAACTTTTGAAAGTTTGATTATCTAATATAGACCTATTTTGTTAACTTTAAAGGCATAGGATTATTTTAGATGGGGATCCAGAATTTAAATATGGGCTTCACTCTAGATAACAAGGCATTAGCTCTACATGGCATTACACAGATTTAAGATCATTAAATGATATAGTATAGGCACATGACATTAGTGACTGTTATCATACAGTATACCCTCGAGGTTGCATACCTCTCACCTGTCCAGATTTTCTCAGAATGTCCAGATTATTGCCTCACATTTTTGGACTATACCCCATAAATGTTTGGCTTTCTGTCAAAAGATTGACAAATCATTGAGGATGGAAATCAGAAAATAATTACAGGCATTTGAGTTTCAGATGTCATACTCTTCAGAAAATTCATGCTAATGGAAAGCCTGATTATCTAATATAGACCTATTTTGTTAACTTTAAAGGCATATGATTATTTTAGATGGGGATCCAGAATTTAAATATGGGCTTCACTCTAGATAGCAAGGCATTAGCTCTACATGGCATTACACAGATTTAAGATCATTAAATGATATAGTATAGGCACATGACATTAGTGACTGTTATCATACAGTATACCCTCGAGGTTGCATACCTCTCACCTGTCCAGATTTTCTCAGAATGTCCAGATTATTGCCTCACATTTTTGGACTATACCCCATAAATGTTTGGCTTTCTGTCAAAAGATTGACAAATCATTGAGGATGGAAATCAGACAATAATTACAGGCATTTGAGTTTCAGATGTCATACTCTTCAGAAAATTCATGCTAATGGAAAGCCTATCATTCTATCGACTTTCTAAGTTTATAAGAGCAGTATTTAAAATGTCTCTATTTTGGGGCCTTTTCCCCCATTTTTTATGTCTTTGTCCAGATTTCTTGCTCTAAGAGGTGTGATTACACATTTTTCTCAACATTTCATAAACACAAATCAAGAACTGATTTTATTTTCATTATTAAGAATATTTGTGAGATTTCAGCATTTTCACACCAAAGAACCAAGATCTTTCTCATCCCATTCATTGTTCCATATAACAATTATTGTTCAGAGCAATCCATGAACTTGGAGGCTAATTCAAAATCTGATACATGACATCAATATCTCAGAACAAATGCATTCACTAATATAACCTTTCTCTGCTAGTATAACTAAAATGACTGTATGCATCAAATTTATTGTTATTTAATTTCAGAATGAAAGGGGAATATGTAGAATGTGTTTCAGTCCCTTTGCAATGTTTGCCAAATTTGTTAAAACTGAATCATATCTCCTCTGTGATGGCTAATGGTTTTACCTAAATACATTTGGATGTCATTTTTAAAGTTTTCTACTATGCATATAAAGAAATATATACTTACAACAAAACAATAGTAACTCTGTAGACATAAGTATTTAGAAAATTTTATTCTTAACACAATTGCCAATCAGTGTGTCTCCAAACTGAATAAAGAATAATGATCTGACTTTGAAGGAAGTAAAGAAAACAGTTTGACATCTTAAAGTTGGAAAAACTGTAGGCTCAGATGGCTTTGATGTAACATTTTATTAAAAAATAAATCTCTTTAATCTTACTTTAGTTATGTTTAAGCGTAATGGTGTTAATGACTATATGACTTGATCAAAAGCTATTTTTCTTTTTTTCCAAACACCTTTATTGAATTATCACTGACACTGGCAAATTTACATTCATATAAAAGTAATCAAACTCTGTTAACATAACAAACATTATACTTCACATGTATTGCTATATATCATATAACCTAAGCAATATTACATAAATTATTAAAAAAAAAAGCTATTTCTATTTTTAAACTGAACTCAGATGCTATACTAATAAAACTCTATTTCTGATCTCATTACTTAATCTTCATGTTAAAATCCTGTATCCATTTGAAATGTCAGAACTCACTAAGTGGGTCTCAAAATATAGACGCTAAATGATTGAAAGAATGGACTTATGAGGTGCCATTTCTCAGAATATTCCTTTTTTTCCAAGGTATGGCAATCTTAGAGTATATGTAATCGAACATTTGAATGTTTGAAAATGTGAAAAAAAAAATAAACAAAAAAAACAGTGCTAGCAGGGGGGCAAGCCCCCCTGCACTACCACACCCCCTGCTATTTAAATATGCCAACTCAGAGATTGCACTAAATTGTATTAAAGGGAAATCTTCCCATTCCACACTCTATGGAGATCCCCATTCAGACAGTTCAAACTTTTAAAAGTTCGATTAAATGTTCTCAGTCATATGAAAGTCAAGCTTCTAAAAGTTCAACCTTGTGAAGGGGACCCGTGTGTATATATATATATATATATATATATATATATATATATATATATATATATATATATATGGTTTCACTTCAGAATCCGGAACCTGAAATCCTGAAAATTCGAAATCCTGAAAACTCAAAATAGTGATTCACAAAATAATGAAAATATACAGGACATGAAGAATGACAATATTCCAGTACAAGGACACAGAGAAACACATACAAGACAAAGGATAGCACTTTTCACCAAGTATGGGCCCCCTGCACCCCTCCATGTGGGGGGCTGTGCCCCACACACACCCTGCTAATTAAATATATAAACTCCAAGATTGCACTCCATAGAAAAAAAATGGCAAACATGCCATCACGTGTTCATGATTGCCTGTTGTAACCTTAGCAACATTCCCTTTTAACTTGCTATATTACAACATAACTCATGATAGTGTAGTGAAGTGCAATCTTGGAGTTGATATATTTAAGTAGCAGGGGGTGTGGGGAGCACTGCCCCACATGAAATGCAGAAACTACTAGTTATATTTGGTGGATTTCAGGATTTTGAATTTTCAAGATTTTGAAATTTTATGAAATTCAGGATTGTGATATTTCAGGATCCTGAAGTGAAACTATATATATATATATATATATATATATATATATATATATATATATATATATATATATATATATGTATATATATAAAAGTTGGGGGGGCTTGGGGAGCAGGAGTGGAGTTTGCCTCTCCTGCAAAAAGAAAATTTAAGGAGAAGAAGGGTTTCTGTAATTCACTCTTCTCCTGTGCTTTTTGTCTTTTTTCAGCTTGTTGGCAGTCTGCATTTCAAGTGTCAACATTTCAATAGGGAGCCTTAAAACTGTCTTGATGCTACTTGTCAGTAAATTTATTTTATTTTATTTTACATTTGTTGACCGGGCTAGTCTAGCTGGATATATGTCCATTTTCAGTAGAGGCCCGGGGAGAAAAGCTCCACATAGAAAACTAACAGATACAGTACATTAAAACATTAATTACAAGAATATTATGAGATGATTACATGTGTTCCAAGGTAACAAAACATATAAAAAAAACATTGTTTTACTATGAGAAGAGGGAGAAGGATTTAGAAGTAAGTGGAAGAGACACAAAGCAAAGTGATGAGCAGGAATAAGAGAACAAAGTAGTTAAAAATGGGATTGGAAGAATTAGGTGTAGGGTAGTAAGTTGTTGATGAGACAGTAAGATGGCCAATTCAGTTGTTTCTGGTTACAGTAAGTCAGCCTAAATGGTAGTGGATTTAAAGTAACAGAAAGGTGGATTTAAAGTAACAGAAAGAGAGAGATGCAAAAAAATTGTGCAAGACTAACAGTGGGAGATGATTAGTCAGGGTTAGTACAGGGTCATAGCCAGTGAGTTGTAAGATATGATTTAAGTTTCTTTTTAAATAGTGAAGTTGAATAAAGAGATGTAAGTTCAACAGGAAGTAGGTTCCAGCTTTTGCCTACAGTGTTAGTGAAGTGGGATTCTCCTGCTTTGTTGTTAGATTTATGAGTAGAGATGAGTAATTTGTTTGCAGAGCATAGTTTTGTAAGATTTTTATATGGGCAGATTAGACTTTTGAGGATTGGTGTGTTGCTTGGATGATACAGGGTTTTGTGGGTAATAGTTAGCTGGTGAAGTAGAATATGGTTCTGTAGTTCCAGCCAACCCAGATGTTTCAGATTTTGGCAGTGGTGGGATCTAGCAGGAGAGCCTGTAGCAAATCTGGCAATGTTGTTGTAGGCTATTGACAGCTTGTTGAGATTGCTTTTTGATAGGTTAGTATATATAGGAGATGCATAAAAGAGTGTTGAGATGAGATGGGTGTGGGCAATAGAAGTTCTTGCTATGGGAGTAAGGAAAGGTTTAATTCTATAGAGGGAGCCTAGTTTTCGGTTAACTGATTTTATTGCGGTGTTAATATGAGTATCAAAGTTAAGGCTGTGGTCAATTGTCACTCCCAAGAGTTTAGTGGAAGTGTCAGGGGATATAACTATTTTATTTTTAGATTTAATAGTGAAGTAAAGTGGGGGTGACTTGAGTGTGGGAGTAAACAGTAGAAGTTTAGTCTTTTTAGGGTTAAAGAGAAGGCAATGCTGTAAAAAACGATCTTCGACAAATTCAAAGACCTTTTGGGTGAATGACTGTAGTTCAGATGATTCAGTAGCTGAGGAAATTAAGGTAGAGTCATCTGCATATTGAATGGATACAGCATGTGGGATGCTAGTAGACAGATCATTTTTAAAGATAGAGAATAGAAGAGGGCCCAGAATAGAACCTTGGGGTACACCAAGAGAGACAGGAAGGTGGGAAGATAGAGTATTGTTCCAGAGTACTACCTGTTGCCTATTGTGTAAGTAGGACTTGAACCACTGTACAGCTTGACTATCAAGTGAAAGGGACTTAAGTATATTCAGCAGAAGGTGATGGTTAATCATATCAAATGCTTTTGAAAGATCTATGAAGGTAGCAGAGGACAGGGTGTTATGGTTACGGTTCTTGTTAATGTGGTCAGAGAATGATAGGAGGGCTGTAGTGGTGCTGTGGTAAGGTCGAAAGCCATGTTGCGAGTTAGCTAAAAGGTTATTTTGGAGGAGATGGTCTAGCAGTTGACGATGGATGCACTTTTCCAAGATTTTAACTATGGGAGAGAGTAGGGCAATTGGACGGTAGTTAGAAAGTTCTGTTGAGTTACCACCTTTGTGTAGGGGAATTATATGTGAGATTTTCCAGATGGATGGGATGGTGCCTTCAGTGATGGTTCTATTAATTAGGATAGAGATAGGGTAAGCAATAGATTTTGCTGCTATTTGAAGATACTTAGCAGGTAAGAGGTCGGCAGAGGGGGTAGAGGGTTTAAGCTTTTGAAGGAGAGTACAGATAAAGGATGTAGGCACAGGTTGGAGTTGGAAAGTGGGTGGTGGGTTCTTTAAGGTTGAAGAAAGATTAGAGGATACAGGAGGTAGAGAGTTAGCAAGTGACTGGATAGCTTCAGTGAAGAAGGTATTGAAGGAATCAGCAATTAGTTTTGGAGTATTGGTGCTGATTCCAGAGGGGGTTGGTGTTTTAGAGTTACTGGGATGTAGTAATTTATTGATTCCTGACCAGAATTTTTGTGGCCTTTGTTGGTTGGAGTGTTGAAGCTGAAAGAAGTTTTTTTTTGTCCAGAAGTATAGATGTTTTAGTTAAGTTTCTAAGTTGTTTAAATTTTAGGTGATCTGCTGGGGTTTTAGAGGAAAGCCATTTGGCCCAAAATGTGTTTCTTAGTAGAATCTTTTGCTTAGTTTCCTTTGTAAGCCAAGGTGCAGTTTTGGTAGTGCTCCTTCTAGTATGAAAGGGGGCATGGAAATCCAAGATTTCAAGGAACTTGGAGTTGAAGTGTGCCACTGCTTCATCTAGTTGCAGGTGTTTTAAAAGATGACCAGTTGCATACACTCAGTTCATTCTGGAAGTGTTCTGGGTTAAAATGTTTATTACAACAAGATGTTTTAAATGTTGAGGGACTGTTAATATTGGTCTTATGTCGAATTATGTACGTTAGTGAGTGACCACTAATGTCTGCTGGTAGGATACCTGTCATATATGATGTTGATAGAGTATTTATAAGAATCCAATCTAGGGTGGATTCTTTGTTATTAGGTTTATGGATACGATAAATTCAAATAACTTAACAATAGTTCCATGTAGGGATCATGGAGTCATGTCAGATTTAAGATAATAATATTACGATTGAAATGCTTATGTAGTAGCATGTGGATAACTGATCTTTGAGGAGTATTTGCATTAGATACAAGTAAAGCATTTGAATGGATTCATATACTGTGTCTATGTAAAGTCTTGGGAAATTTTCAGTTTCAAAATAACTTTTTTCATGCTTTTAAAGTTCTATAAAACTCAAAAATACATAGCAGTCAGTACTTAAACTCACAACTTGTAAATATTTATACATGCGCCAGTCTCATGGGAAACATTTGCCTTTAAAATAGTTCAAAATTTCTGCTTGTCATGTGTTATTTTTTTTCAAGGCTTGTGTCAACACCACTTCTTTTGCAGATCCATTTATCCATCCACAACCCCTTTTCTTTTTCTGATTTTTGCACATGAGGTCGGGGTGTCATTTGAACAGTGATAAATAGAGCCAATGATGTCCTTTTATTTTATATTTCTAAAATTCTTCTACCGCTATCTCACAGTTATTTCAGTTTGTATAGGAATATAGTCAAACTTTGAATTATAAGTCCAGTCTTGATAAACTGGGTATTTTTCTTCTGGCTAATTAAAGTGATGTGTTTACCTCATTGTTTGTGAAACATTAATGTTTTGCTTAGCAAACTCAAATATCTCTCAGAGTTAAACATGAACACAATGTGCATGTTCTGCCTTAGACAAAATTAGAAATGATTTAAACAACTGGAAGTTCATGTTCATTTCTAGAGCACTAGTTTTTTTTTTAAATGAGCACATTTCCAATATTGTTCCATTTTTGTAATAGCTTTTTCTGTGTTATATTCAATAACTAGTATACAGAAATAAATATGATGATTGTATTGTTCATTTGTAACAGGAATAAGTCTGGATCTCATCATCACGAACATGGGAGCACAATGTTCAACAACGGAAGTATACCCCTCACTGGTGAGATCAGATCACAAACTAATCTCGCTGGAGGTCCTCATCCCACCCCCACCTGAAATAAAAAAGACCACAGTAAAGAACTTCTCGAAAGCCGACTTCACACTTCTAAAGACTAGTGTGGTCTCCTTTAAGGCCCCCGAGCCGACGGAAAACAGTACTCAAGCCGCTGAATCACTTACAAATGCCTTCTACCAGCACCTGCAGGACTGCATGGATAAGGCAATCCCAAGCAAAACAAAGACTCTTTGTACCAAAGGCAAGCATCCACTCTGGTGGACCCCAGCCATAAACAAACTCTACAACAAAAGGAGGAAGCTACTACAAGATAGAGCAAAATCCTTAAAAGGTAAGACACCCTTGATCACTATAAGTAAAAACTAAGAGCTCTCATAAAATCATCCAAAGCAAATTTTGAGAGAAAAATAGCTAAAGACTCAAAAGACAATCATAAGGCCTTCTTTAGCTATGTTAGAAACCTGGGAGGAAACTCCCAGATATGCTCAGAACTAGTTCAAAATGATGTGAAGATTACTGATCCTACAGACATTGCCAACATACTGGCTGACAGGTTCAGTGCAAACTTCTCCCCTCCCCAAAGGAGAGATATCTATACCAGCGATTGCAGCCCCCAAACATCTCCAGCCCAAGTGAGAACTGCTCTCTCCAAAGCAAAAACACAGCATCCATGGGACCTGATGGTGTCCCGTCTGTGTGCTCCACGAACTCAACGAGGAATTAAACCCACAGCTAGGACAGCTGTTTAATCATAGTCTTACCTCTGGATACGTACCCAGGGAGTGGCGCACTGCAACTGTGGTCCCACTTCACAAAGGCGGTGCCTCCACCGACCCTGGAAATTACCGGCCCATTAGCTTGACAAGCCTTATCTGCAAAGCCATAGAGAGGATCATAATGGACCTCATAAATAAAGACATAGGGAATTTGCAGACTTTGGATCCATCCCAGTTTGGCTTTGTCAAAGGCAGATCATGCCTTCTAAACTTGGTTGACTTTTTGGAAACAGTCACCAAAGCCATTGATGAGGAAAGGCAGTCCATACAGCCTACCTCGATCTGGCGAAGGCCTTTGATACAATACCCCACTCGGGTATCATTGAAAAACTCATCAGCTTAAATGTTAACCCATACATCACAAGATGGGTTGCAAACTGGCTGAGTGACAGAACCCACAGGGTCAGAGTTGCTGGCGCCATGTCAGACTCAAAGCCTGTCACAAGTGGTGTACCACAGGGCTCAGTCCTGGGCCCACTCTTGTTTGGCATCTACTTTTCCAGTACAAGCAAACACAGGAGGGTTATGGCTGACAAAGTTTGCAGATGACTGCAAACTGGGCCATAGTAGAAAACACATCTGACACAGATATCCTTCAGAAGGGTCTCACAGAAACGGATAACTGGTGCCAGAGCCATGGCCTAAAGTTAAATGCCAAAAATGCATAGTCATACCCTTCGGGAAAAACAAGGTTACCCCTAGCTACCAAATAGGTGGCAATCCACTGAGTACAGAAGAAGTTATCAGGGACCTGGGGACCCAGGTTGATAGTAGTCTGTCATTCGACACCCATGTAGCTAAAGTAGTTAGGAAGACCTTCTACATTGCCCACCTTATCATGAAGGGATTCTCATCTAGATCAAGGGAGGTCATAGTCTCCCTATACTCATCACTCATCAGACCAATGATTGAGTACAATGCCCCATTCGGAATGTATCTGACCCGACACTTGCAGCAGCTGGAGAGGCCACAAAAGTTCCTCACCAAAAGGATAAAGGGTCTCAAACATCTGTCCTATGCTGCCCGACTGAAAGAACTCCAGCTCTATTCAGTCGCTTATCAGTATCAGAGGTGACCTTTGCCTAACATACAAGGCCATGTCAAACCCAGATTTGATGAATATGCTTCACCTCAAAAATCTAGATCCGTCAGAGCCACAAGGGCGGAGACTTAAACCTCGACACGGCTATTAATAGGACGTGCTGGAGGGATAGATTCATCACCCAAAGACTCCCTATGCTGTGGAATAAAATCCCGGTATATGTGAGGCAGAGCACCTCGCTGGCCTTGTTCAAGAGAAATCTTGACCAATGGATGGGAGATCACAGATATACCCCAGGGATTACCTCAGTGTCACTGCTCAACAGAGGCACAGCAAAATAATGGGTATAGTTCCCCATACTAAAGGGGTGGCGAAAGCCACAAAACTATGGGCTAGGCTTGTAAATGCCCTCGGGCAGATAGCCTAGTATGAACCTATGAACCTATGGATAATGTCTCAAAGTCAGAAATGAGATAATGGCTTAAATCCTTCAATGGTTTATGTTCTGTACAATTTCTAGATTGGCAAATTTGTTGAATATCTCAAGACATTGTAATCCTGCTCTTAGCAATGGATTTCTCTGGATTTCAAAAGTCATCTCAATTAGGCCTAGATCACAGAATACTCCCATGAAACTTCCCTTTCTTGATGAAGCTTCTAATTTCTTCACTAAATTCCTTTCATCCATTAAAGTATTAAGATCAGATTTTTAAAAATCTACATCCATATTTAGATTTTTACATGCATTTCTGCTGTATCAACCTTTAGAAATAATCCAGTTTTCAGAATAAAAAATAACCTTTCAACTTTGTATTTTCTATACTGAAATACATTGTTTTCTCTTTCATTTGATAATAAAGAATTGAATAAATTTATTTGGGAATAATATACCTCTGGGAACAAATCATAAAGCTACCATCACTCCATGGCTGACTCTAATCAGAAATGTTATTACAAAAGTCTTCCCCTTAGTGGAATAACAATAATAAACTAATATTACTTTGGTGGTGGTGATACGGTAGCGTTGTCACCTCACAGTAAGATGTTGTCCTGTTCAATTCTCAGCTTGAGCGTCTTCTGTGTGGAGACATGCATGAATGGGTTTACCGTTGTTGAAGGTTGTGCGTCAGGGCTGGCAACCCAGCATGTAAAAATCTACTGCCAATCATTAGCAGACCAGAGTTCTACTGTGCCGACCCCTAACTGGGAAAAGTCGAAAGACACAACAACAACAACAACAACAACTTTCATCTTGGTTTAGATATGTTAAAACAAGCAGCATCCTTCTTTCTAGTACAATTCTGTTTTAAAATATTCAGACCTTTTAGTGATACATTCCAATTACTGTATTTCACTGGGAATCTATTCAACAAAAGTGGTATCCTATCTCCTATCCCTACAAACCATTCTAGTGATGTTGCAGAAGAGGTTTAGATCCCTAGACCGAGAATTTCTGATGCCATATGACTTGATGTGCAGAAATCCATCAGTAATGTGTTGGAAGATGCCTTGTATGCCAGACACAGGTCGCCTCATAGCAGTCTGTAGAATACCAAGTATAGTGACAGGGCTTTGAGTCAGTCCATGTAAGACATGTTGTTTAGCCTTCTATCCTTTTAGTAAGGTATTTCTGTGGGTGTTCCAGTTGTTGCATGTGTCTGGACAGACATGTACCAAAGGGAGCATTATATTCAATGATTGGCCTAATGAAGGCTGAGTAAAGAGGGACAATGACATCTCCAGATCTAGGCACAATCTTTCTGTTTATAAGCTGTGCAGTGTAGAAGGACTTTCCTACAACAATAGACACATGTTGGTCAAAAATTAGGTCAATGTCCACATAACCTCCCAAGTCCCAAGCAACTGGGTCAAATCTTAGTTGCATATTGTCAATCTGGTAGTTTCCTGGGGTAGATGACTTGCCAAAGTGATTAGGGTTATTACAAACTGGTGAAATCTGGATAAATCCTTACACATTTACCATTTTATAAAGACATTTGTCAATAATGTATGCTTTTCCATAATGCATATTTGACTGTCCATCAACTTGCCGTCATGGGTAAAACCAAGTCACCCAGTAGTGGCATCTGTGGAGAAAACATAAATTGCTAATGCCCCACATATATTCTGACCATTTACATTTAAGCAAACATTTTGTTCACTGATTTATGGTTGACTGGAAACATGTACAGTCATAAGTACCAAATGCTGCTGTTGTTAAGTATCTACAAGGTACAGCTGTGTCAGATGCTGTCATAGATGATAATTTCCTAATATCTGAAGTTTTTGCTTGAGCTATACATTTTATTTAAAAACTGGGCACAATGATAAAACTTCTTTGAAAATGTGTTGGCATTTATGAAATCCTCACTTTCTTAATGAAGATTTCATCTAAACTTTTTCAACTCACCAATAAGTTTCATTATCTCTGGTCTCATATAAATATTTGCAGTAGTAACAGATAGAACCTTAACATCTATTTGCAATGATTACATGCCTGGTAGATGGGATCTTCACTCATCAGGACTTTAACATAAGAGGGAGAAATACCTCTTATATCTTCCTGGAAATCAATTAAACAAAATATTTTTAGCTACTGTGCTTGTATTTCTCTAAGTTATAGTGTAGAGCCTTGCAGAACCGTGCAACAAGGTAAACACCGCGGCATGTAAATTACAGCATAAGCCGCTGACTTGTATGTTAATCAACCAATCCAAGATGGGGGAACTATTCAAAAAGTTATAAAGCAACTGTGTAGACTCGGTGCTGGTTTTCCCTGTGAATTCCAAAACTTGTTGCAATACAGCCATTGTAAGGAGCCTACACAGAAACAATGTTAGGGGCTGCTGTTGATTTAATTTGTGTGCATGTGCAATAGACTGAAGCCTGTGCTGTTGCTGCTGCTAATAAACTAGGGCCAAGAAGGAGAAGACTTTTCAGACCCTGGGTATCTTATCACAATCTACATGATGTGGAAATTGTAGAATACTACAGGGTTGATAGAGACACACTACAGGAACTCTGCAACCTTGCCGTCCTCAACTCAGAGCCAGGGCAAACTGAGGAGAACCCATCCCAGTGGAGACAAAGGTATGTGCAGCACTTAGAATTTTAGCTACAGCTACCTTGCAGAGACCAACAGGGGCATGCTGAGGGTGTCGTAGGCATCAGCTTTCAGAATCCTTCATCAATTCCTGAATTCTATACTCCAACATGCCAGTGACCACATATATTTTTCCCATACTCCTGAGGACAGAGCCACAAATATGCAGGAATTCTACCTTGTATCACACTACCCTGAAGTATTGGGTGCCATAGATTACGCACATAGAAATTAAGGCACCACACAGGGAAAAGGAAAGATCTACATAAATAGAAAGGGCTTCCACTCTATTAACTGCCAAGTCATGTATAATGCAAAAGGAATAACCTTGAACATGTGTGCTGGCAACCCAGGCAGTTACCATGACTCACATATCTGGCACACCTCCCAACTGTATCAGATGTTCACTGGAGGGATATTCCACAGGGTCAGTTACTGGGGGATGTAGGTTATGGACTTAAACTGTGGCTGATGACACCCATCAGAAATGCATACACACACACACACACACACACACACACACACACACACACACACACACACACACACACACACACACACACACACACACACACACACACACACACACACACACACACACACACACACACACACATACACACCTGCTAAAGAACACAATAATGAGGCACATGCCCAAACCATAAATATCATACAATGTGTGTTTGGACTGCTGAAGTCACGGTTCTGGTGCCTAGATACATCTGAGGAAGCCCAGCAGTACAACCCACATACATATATTGAAATATTCACAGTATGTGCCATGCTATACAACATCATCCTGAGAAAACAGCTTCAGCAGAAAGTGAAGGGGAAGGGGCAGACATCCCACCACCAATGGCAAGATCACCACAGCCACATGCAGGTGAGGAGTCAAAAGGGAAACCAGCAGCTGCTGTGGGTGTAGAAAGGTTTAGGCATGCTCAATATGCCTTCGCATTGGCCAACACATAGCACACTCTATTCACCACCTAAGGGACTAAAACCTTCCTCCTACACACATACTTGTAGTAACATTGGTGCCAGGCAATACTCACAACTTTTACCTACCCATATATTGACTGTGTACTGCTTGCATCAGACAGGTTCAGCCCTGAACTAAAACTGATGCAACTGCTGGATTTACAAGGTAAGTTTTGAACCTGGAGCATATTGTGTAATAATATGAATGAATGGCATATCCTTGCATGTTGTTACTTGGTAGTGTAAGCAAGTAAAAGGAGGGTGATTTGTACAGAAATGACCTTAACATGTGACAGCAGAGACATATTTGACTTAAATGTGTCCATTATTAAGTAGTAGGTCACAGGCAGCAAAGATTCACACAGTCATACCTCTCAAAAGTAGTGATGGTCAGCGCATGCCCTCAGTTTAGCACCATACATTTGTACTGGAATATCATTAAAGAGAGAAGTTAGAAAGTAATGATACACATTGCAGTTTCAGTCTTCATAACCCTCACAAGATCATTAACAACACTGATGGAAAAAACGTTTCATGCTCTCAACTGTCTAACTTTCTAAAACCAATATAAGTCAAAGGTACAATTACCAATTCAACACCACAAATGCAGATATGCTAAGCACTAAGTCAGCTATGCACCCTGAGCATTAGACACAAAGCTTATCTATCTCTGAATCCTAAAGATAGAAAACAGGGATATGGCACAGTTATCATCACTTGCACAGGGTGTTTTGTTTGTGTGTGTGTGGGGGGGGGGGGGGCAAGAAGCCTAGGCTGACACAAAAGGTTGATGAGTGTGTGTGAGTAAGAAAGAGAAGCAGGCAGACATTCAGATAAAGTAGAAAATGTCTGGTGAGACAAAATTATTTTTTAGCTTCATGGCTGAACCATGTAACTGGTGTGTGTGTGTGTGTGTGTGTGTGTGTGTGTGTGTGTGTGTGTGTGTGTGTGTGTGTGTGTGTGTGTGTGTCTCTGTGTGGGTCCTCCAGGGGAAATTGGTGTGTGAGTGTCTGCATCTGCATAAACACAACCAAGCTCTGTGCTAGCTCTACATCTTTGTATGTCAGGCAAGTGTGAGCCATGTAAGGTAGAGGTGGCAGTTCATTGCTGTTGTACCTAACCACGAGAACTGGCTCTGCTAGAAGTTGCCCTGGCTCTTCCATGCCCATGGTCAGATGCACCGCTGCTACCTGAATGTAACTGATGTCTGCTGGATGAGCTCCACTCCTGATAATGTCCAGGACCAAGACCCCATGGCCTGCCACATCTGGATTTGGACAGCTCAACCACTGATCCCAGCAGATGTTCCATCACAGACACTGTCTGTTACAACGTGTCTTTCATCTAATTCATCCATTGAATCAGCAACACATTGGAGGCAATCATGCATATCAGCCTTTTCCACATCTACAACACTAAGCATTTCGATGGAGGACCTATGGGAGCATGCCTGTTCCACCATGATGGCTATAAACGTATGTTGAGTAGTACAGGAAGAGACACCTGGATCAGGTGAAGTACGGAATGCAAGCCTCCTCTGAGCACCCATAACAGTCCTCCTGCATGGCACTTCTCCCATCCTTTGGCTAAGCCAGTCAGCAGGCACTGAAGCTTCAATAACTATACTTATGTGATTGATTGTCTCCTCCTCCACTTGTTCAATATCTGAAGGCTCATTGGAATGGATAGCCATAGGCCTACTGGCTGTGTCTGATGGAATTACAGCAGATGGCTGTATGTCAACCTCAATGTTAAACTTAACCTCTTCATTCCCCCTCCCCCAACTGTGCCCCTGTTTGGCCACCATTATCATCAGAGTCTACTGATATTCTGACAGCAGGGGGAAGAAGTCCCACACTTCTTCTGTCAGGATCACTTGTAATAATAAGCAAAAAACACAGGAAAAAATAATACCTAGACTATAGTCCAATATATGTTAACAAAATACAAGTGGTGCCACTATTACAGACAGTACAGCAATACACACAATGGTCCTGACATCAACGTCACACACTGAATATTTCTTTGGACTGCTCATCAGTACTGACATAAAAATGTTTGGCTTACCATGTGCAGATGATAGTATGCTCCCTATGCCAGATGATCCTGGAAAAAGTTAAGCAAAAGGTAAGAACAACAGCATCAAAACTGACAGTAACACAGGGGGTAAAACATTTTGCACTTTATATGTCCATTAACTATACTTTCAACAAGAACACGGATGACAAGCCCAACCTTAGCCCCATGTCTAATCAAATGTGTTGTTAACTGTAGCAATCTTTAATCCCCTCAACCAATTTCTTGCTCAACAGAACTAACATATTTATGTAAATATTTTACTATTCAATGGCATTTAACAATTGAGATACAAAAGTGTTAGAAAAATATGTATTAATGTGTGTATGTTTAATGCAAAATTAGTAGTTAGAAGAATTAACACGTTTTTCATTCTATTTTATATGCACTGTTTTTATACAAATTGAGTTTCATATGAGAACTGAAAAAGATGCTTTTTGAAACTGCAGTGTGCTTTCTGAAACTTGCAAGATGCCCTCTGACCTAGTAACTGCTAGCACAGCAATATTCATGTTTATGCCTTTTAGAAATGTACTTGAAAAGCAGGTGCTTATCTGCTAGGTCAGGAACGAATGAATGAACAATGCTATATCCTGTAAATGTAATGATTCTAAACAATCAGCTCTGCTCGAAGTATGAGAACATGTATAGCTGCAGAAGCTTAGAGATAAAGCAGACAAAGGATTATTAGAGAAATGAACTGCTAGCTTTGTGCTTGAATTAGCCATAGTACCTTGAATGGTAACATAACATGTATCTAACCGGTGATAACCAAGGCCACATTGTTTTCCTTGGGAAGTTTCTCACAAAAATTGATAAATCAGCAGAAATTCATGAGAATGATGGTCAACAAGTGATGATGAAAAGACTTATAACTTACTACGTCAGCTTGGTAGGCAATGTCTTATTAGAAAATGTATAAAAACGAAAGCATTTCCTGTTTCTAGTCAGACAAACTCTGTAAGAGCACGTTTTTGTCTCCTTGCTGCAAGATTAAAGTGCCTTAACCTGAACCTACCATGTTTTGATCATTTTTAAAGTATATTTTTCCTTTGACAAAAAGCCTACCTGGAAGCACCTCATGGGACATACTTGCTGCCCTGTTACAGTAGCACCAATGTCTAGGACATGCTCTTCAGCACTATCCTGGGAGCTGTCTGGATCCCTGACAGTGGCTAGGAACTCTTCATTTGCTGTTAGTAGTGGCTTTGTAGCAGGCACCCCAGTACCCATATAATCACATGCCACTGCAGTTGCTCCCCACTGTGCAGATTAGCTCATGTCAGGGACTTGTTACAGAACTGTTTTTTGTCAGGAGGATGTGCATGTGCAGATCAGGGACAAAAAGGTTACTGTATTGTCATAGATCAGGGAAATAGAATAGGTAGACAGTTATTCTAGATAAACTGTGAAAAGGTGTAGAACTGTGGTACCACGTGATAAGAAGGGTTACGTAACAAATTACAGCTTAGCTAAAGCAACATGGGAAATCAGTGCACAAAAAATTCCCGAGACCCGCCCCTAACCGAAGACGCAAAATATATGCAATTACAGCGTGTCGATAATATTAAGTACTATGTGAAATGGGTTGAAAAATACAAATTTGATGGTAATTTAGATAAACCTGCACTTGTTAAACTTGTCAGACTACTGAAAACAGATGCGAAAGCTCAGATAAAAAAGCAGCGGAAATTAGGAGTCCCTCAGGCACATAGGTGGCTTGAGGAAGCAAATCGCAGAGAACAAAAGATTAAGAATTCAAAAGCAATGTTCTTAGATAAAGAAGATAACAACTTGGTAGTAGCAACGGTCCCTCCTCCGCTTCCCTTACCAGAATATGAAGCGAGTGGACAAACCGATCCACCTCCGCTATACCCAGCTGTTCCTGCAAAATCACAACCGTTTGTTAGTGATCCTATCGAGACTAGGTCTCGAACACGTAACATGAGAGGGGAAACTGAATTATATGAAATGAATAAAAATTCACGAGCTATGAGTGAGGAAGAAATATGTCCACTCATATAAGTACCGAATCCACAGGTAGGGCAGGCAGGACAGGATCCGACTCTCTTGGTTTATAGACCGTGGACACCAGAAGATATCCGGAAAGCCACAGAGGGAATTCCCCATCCGAAGGTTAATTTTAGAAAATTTTTAGAAGACTTGCAAGGTATGAGATTAAGTCACCATTTGAATGGAGAAGAAGTAGAAAAAGTAGTTAGACAAATTGTAGGTCCAGATTGGCACATGATCAGTGGCCACTGGAATCCTCATGATGCAGAGCTCAGACCACTCCCACATAGTAATGCAGAATTGGATAACAGAGTGAAAGGTCTGACAGACTGAATCTCTGAAAAGTGGAAGCCTAGGGCTGATTGGACTTGCATTAATCAGTGCATACAGCAAGAAGGTGAAACTGTTGATAGATATTATGCTAGATCACTAGAGTGTTTTAATAACCATTGCGGAATGCAGATACCTGAAGATCAAACACATGATTCCCCATATGAGCAGCAGCTAAAGAACGCATTCTTAAAAGGTAGTATTACTCCCATTAGCAGCTTTATTACAAAGCACATGATAGGTCATCGTACAGGTAGATTGCAGTCATTACTTGAATATGTGAGACATGCTGAAAGGCATTTTAATAGCAAAAAGAAAAAGAAAGCTCAAGTATTTGCAGTAGAAGATGGGTCAGAAGTCTTTGTAGTACAAACTGGGAAAAAGGGTAAGAAAAATGCCCAAGGTAATAAGCAATCTGATAAGTGATCAGAAGATTTTCAGGAAAAAAAGAAAAGGGGTGAATGTTTTAAATGCGGGAAAAAAGGACATTTGGCAAGGGATTGCAGACTAAATAAAAAGGTAACTACAGAAGATAAGGAGGGTGAGGAATGACTATATGATAGTCAAGAATCACTGAATGAGGATAAACAAGACAAAATAAACGCGAGTGTGGTAGCAAGAATAGAGGATGTGACAGAAGGGACAGAGGATGTACATGAATTCATAGATGACGGAGAAAATGAAATTTTGGATTTAGCATTATTTAGCTTGGAGCTCTACTTAGCACACACAAAACCGGAAGTTACACTTCTGGTAGAAGGGAGGGAAGTCAAATGTTTGTGTGACTCAGGGGCTTCACGGACCCTGATACATCCATCCAAGTTACCGGAAGATTCAGAATCACCAGATTACATACTAGTAAAAGCAGCTAATGGACAGCTGTATCGGGAGCCACTCTCCCATGACATAGCAATAACTGACCCCGTTTCAGGAATGACCCAGAAAAGCAAAATTATTGTTTCTGCAAAATGCCCAATAAATTTCTTGGGCAGAGACTTAATGCAGGTATTTGGCATAGCCGTAGTCCCAACCATACAGGGTATGGAAGCACAGAGACAAATGGATACTTCTGTAGTGCGACCGGAGGGTGAGACATATTATTGGTACAGCCAGGACTTGGTTACGACTGGTCCAGGGGCAGTAACCGAAGAACTGATGAACGTAGCCATCAGTAAATCCCCCTCCCTTGACACTGACAAACAGCATTTGTTGCATTGTACTCTATACTACTGTAATAGACCAGGACCTGATAAAGAATATGAACAAGAGTTGTTTCAAAACCATGCGAATAGACTAGTATTACAAAATATGTACTGAGACACAGAAGGAAACAGTGTAATAAGCTGTTCATTGTCCCAGAAATTTTTAGCACTTTACAAATCTAATCGATTGCCACATGTGAGCTTAACTAAAAATAGACATTTGAAGTGGGCAGACTTAGGAGAAAAAGTCACGAGGTGGGAAAAACAGACAGAGTTAGAACTCTCCGAACAAGGAGTACAGAAGCAGAAATTGAATTGGATAACACAGACACACCCAGCTGTGCACTCACAGGCCAGTGAGGATAGCTGAGTATTACTCTTACTGGAAGAAGAGGAAAAAGCCTTACGAGACATACCAGAAATTCTCTGGTCAACAGGGAAATCAGATGTATGACTTATTCGTACAGCAAGACCAGTTATTATTACACCAAAATCGGCATTTAGACCTCAGAGAAGACAGTATCCCTTGAGAAAGGATGCAGAGATAGGGATCAAACCTATAATAGCAGCTTTACTTAAGGAAGGAGTCTTAATAGAATCCCCTGATTCACCATGTAATACACCCTTATTTCCTGTTAGGAAAGCAAACGGGGAATGACGTATGGTCCAAGATTTACAGGCTGTAAATGACACAGTTACTCCCAGGGCACCAACGGTGCCAGATCCGCACATCTTATTGAATGATTTGCAACCTCAGCAGAAGTATTTTTCTGTGGTAGATATCAGTAATGCATTTTTCTCAATACCTATACACCCTGACAGCCAATATTGGTTTGCATTCACATTTCAGGGAAAACGGTATACATATACGAGATTACCACAGGGATATTGTGAAAGTCCAACAATATTTGCACAAGAGATGGCGAGTAACCTGGTGGGAGTTATCCCACCGAAAGGTATTCAGATTTTACTCTATGTAGATGACATTCTGCTGGCAGCACCCACCCAGCAAGAATGCAAAGAGGATACCATAGCACTATTACAATTTTTAGCTACTCCGGGACACAAGGTAAACAAAAACAAACTGCAACTTTGGAGAAAACAAGTTAAATACCTAGGATATGTAATATCCAAAGAAGGCAGGATTTTAGATGAAGACAGAAAAACAGCAATATTACAAACTCCTAGACCAACCACCAAGAAGGAAATGATGTCCTTCCTGGGAACTACTAACATTTGTCAAAGCTGGATACTGAATTATGCTTTGGAATCTGCTCCACTGACTAATTTAATATTCAAAAAGCCGATGGCAGCACAGGATTTATTACAGTGGACACCAGAAGCAGAAGCAGCTTTCTGCAAATTAAAACAATTGATAGCATCTTCCTTAGTTTTAGGACTACCAAACAATCATAAACAATTTTTTCAGATTGTAGACTGTAAGTAAGGCTATATGACATCAGTGTTGACACTGCAGCATGGGGACAAACAACGGCCCATAGCTTACTATTCATCACAGTTAGACCCAGTGGCGCGGTCCTTGCCCCACTGTGTACAAGCAGTAGTTGCAGCTGCAATGGCAGTGCAGGCTTCAGCTTCAGTAGTGTTGTTCCACCCTCTCACGTTGAGAGTGCCTCATGCAGTCGCAATTATTTTACTGCAAGAAAAAGTAGCATATCTTTCGCCTGCTAGACATCTTTCCTGTATGACTATACTGTTGAGCCAACCTCATATGACAATTGAACGATGCACAACTTTGAATCCGTTAACTTTGCTTCCAACCCCTGCAGACGGTGATCCTCACTGCTGCCTGCAGGAGAATGAGCAAAAGACACTACCTAGACAAGACCTTACAGATCTTCCCTTGGATGATGCAGAGTTGACATACTATGTGGACGGCTCGTGCAGGAGGGGTCCTACAGGACAGAATCTAGTAGGGTATGCAGTAGTTTCTGATACCAAGACTTTAGAAGCAAAGTCTTTACCACACAACTTATTGGCACAAGCAGCAGAATTGATTGCCTTGACAAGGGCATGTACCTTAGCAGAAGGTAAGAAAGTGAATATTTTTACTGACAGCCAGTATGCCTTTTCTACTGTACATGTTTTTGCACAGCAGTGGAAAAATAGAGGAATGATAACATCTACTGGTAAACCAATTAATCATGCACAGTTTATTTTAGATTTATTAGACTCTATTCAGTTACCTCAAAAAGTAGCTATTTGCAAATGTGTAGCTCATACCAAGCAACAGGATAGAATTTCAAAAGGTAATGTGAGGGCTGATACAGCTGCAAAACAAGCAGCTTCAGCTTCAGAAGCTTTTCTTTTGAGTGAGGAATTACAACCCTCTGAGATTTTAGATTTAGAAATGTTAAAAACAATGCAGACACTTACTACAAATGTAGAAAAACAAAAGTGGATAAAACGAGGGGCAACCCTTGAGAAGGGACTGTACATCTCCAAGGAAAAGAAACCAATTCTACCATCTAACTTGTTTAGATATGCAGCTTTGTTGAGCCATGGGCAGAGCCATGTCTCAACAGGGGGGATGGTACAGTTAGTGAATCAAGTGTTTATGACGTATGGATTTACTAATTATACAAAATATTTTTGTGCGGCATGCCATGTTTGTAACAAGCATCATGCACAAGGGGCATTGAAGCCTAAACAAGGGAGTTTCCCTACACCTCCATATCCATTTCATACTATTTGTATGGATTTTATAGAACTAAACAAATGTGAAAATAAAAGGTATTGTCTTGTCATTATAGATATGTTTTCCAAATGGGTGGAAGCTTTTCCAACTAAACATTCAGATGCAGCTACTGTCGCAAAGGCCCTTGTTAAAGAAACTATACCCAGATTTGGCATACCAGAAAAGATTTATAGTGACAATGGCACACATTTTGTAAACCAAACAATACAACAACTTAGTCGCTATTTCGGGATATCATTGAAAAACCACTGCACGTATCACCCCCAATCTGCAGGATTGGTAGAGAGGCACAATGGGGTATTGAAGAATAAGCTTAGGAAATTGATTAGTGAGACATAAAAGAACTGGGTGCACTGTTTGCCCCTAGCACTGTTGAGCATGAGAACTGTTCCAAATGCAAAGGGATTAACTTCTTTTGAAACTTTGTTTGGGAGGGCATATTATACACCTCAGTGGAAACCTCTCATGTCTACAGAGCAAGAAGCTGACAGTTCACTTGCAGGGTATATGAGGCGATTTTTGAATAACAAACTTTTGCAGTTAAATTCTGTTTCAGATAAAGAGCAACTGAAATCGGAAGCAGCGGTAGCTCCAGGCACCTGGGTCTGGGTGAAGATTGTGAAGAAAAAGAACTGGAGTTCTCTGAAGTGGGAAGGGCCATACCAGGTACTACTGTCAACACCCACTGCAGTCAAGATGGCAGAGCGAGCATCCTGGATTCATTTGACACACTATAAATTGGTTAAGAACTTTGATCTGGACAAAAACCTTGTTACTGTTGTACAACAAGAACAAAATGCCCAGATATAGAGTGAATAGAGACATTGAGCAACCTCAGAAAACTTGCATGATCATTTTGATAGCCATGCTAATTACATTGTTCTTTTTGTTGTGGCCTTTCCTTTTTCCTGCCGCAAGAGTTGAACTGATTAAACGTGATGAGCCAAACATAGACTGGCATCCGAACTTTAACACTTATCAGGCGATTACACGTGTGTATGCTGAGACTTTTAATGTTTCGAACTGCTGGGTCTGCACGGCCATACCAACAGCATACGGGGGATTATTAATGACTGCTATTCCCCTGGGGGTCAATGAGACCTGGAAAATCTGGTTTTTGACACTGTAGCTATTAAAGCATATGATAAGGTAACACTGTATTTGCCTGTGACGCAAAAGGGAATTGTATGCTTTTACAAAAATGATACCATACAGGTGGGTTGGAGGAAGTGTAATGTGACCGTACAATATAAATGTTATACAAAAGCAAACGATTTAGGTGGATCTTGTAGTACAGATTATAACTCATTTCTTAAATCTATGCAGAAAACTCTTGATCAGGTACAACGTAATCCTGTACTTTTTAAACAGTTATCTGTGATAGATAGGAAGATGTTTCATGCAGGGCAATCATTTCGTAACAAAGTAACCACTAAAGTAGAGGACTGTTATTTTGTGTGTGGTAAAAAAAGCATATAAATGGTTACCTGAGAATTGGTCCGGCAGTTGTTTTTTGGGATACCTGGTACCGGCCATATGACACACTGCAGTCTTGCCTCAGGGAGATATTCGAAATACCCGAGATGTAACCAAAAAAACTGTTAAAAAACCTGAGAATCCAGTGGGACAGATAAAGGTGGGCTGGAAAGACCATCGTAATGTGGGAGCCAAACTTACGCACATGGACTTGAGTGATGCTGTCATATCGTGGGCAGGCATATTACCTGCATATGGCGCAGTTAAATCGATTTGGGAGCTGTGAAAACTGTCTAAACTTCTCGAACTAATGAGTAATGCAACTTTTTCTGCTCTTGAACTGATAATTGATGAACTGAATGCAATGATAACTGTAGTGCTCAAGAACCAAATGGCTCTTGTCTTCACCCTAGCAACGAGGGGTGGGACGTGCGCTTTAATCAAAGAAGAATGCTGTGCGTTTATCCCAGATCATCAGCACAAGATTAATGATCATCTTGAGGTAATTCAGCAAGTGTCGGCCATGACCAAACCAGGCCCAAACCCTCTGATGGACTTTTTCCAGAATTTGTTTGGGGGGTGGGGTTCCATCCTAATGAACATTTTGATTGCCATTGGGGTGGGATTACTCCTAATAGGAGTTTGTGTTTGTTGTGGAATCCCCTGCATGAAGAAATTAATCAAAGAATTTATAGACATATCAGTTTCTGAGACTATGTATCAGAGTACTGAATTTGAAGAGCTGCTAGAATGTGAAACACTTTCATAAAGTTTAAACTGAATGACTTTCTTAACTGCAAATCCTGGTTGGAAGAGGTTAAGAAAAGAAGCAAACTGTTTATTCTTTTTGAAAATAGAATTAAAAAGTATTAACTGGGGGGAAATGTTAGAAAAATTTGTATTAATGTGTGTATGTTTAATGCAAAATTAGTACTTAGAAGAATTAACACGTTTTTCATTCTATTTTATATGCACTGTTTTTATACAAATTGAGTTTCATATGAGAACTGAAAAAGATGCTTTTTGAAACTGCAGTGTGCTTTCTGAAACTTGCAAGATGCCCTCTGACCTAGTAACTGCTAGCACAGCAATATTCATGTTTATGCCTTTTAGAAATGTACTTGAGAAGCAGGTGCTTATCTGCTAGGTCAGGAACGAATGAATGAACAATGCTATATCCTGTAAATGTAATGATTCTAAACAATCAGCTCTGTTCGAAGTATGAGAACATGTACAGCTGCAGAAGCTTAGAGATAAAGCAGACAAAGGATTATTAGAGAAATGAACTGCTA
Source organism: Protopterus annectens (assembly GCF_019279795.1). Lineage (NCBI taxonomy): Eukaryota > Metazoa > Chordata > Ceratodontiformes > Protopteridae > Protopterus > Protopterus annectens. Next base: position 526,892,763 of record NC_056751.1, on the reverse strand, counting down.
GCTTTGTGCTTGAATTAGCCATAGTACCTTGAATGGTAAAATAACGTATCTAACCGGTGATAACCAAGGCCATGTTGTTTTCCCTGGGAAGTTTCTCACAAAAATTGATAAATCAGCAGAAATTCATGAGAACGATGGTCAACAAGTGATGATGAAAAGATTTATAACTTACTACGTCAGCTTGGTAGGCAATGTCTTATTAGAAAATGTATAAAAATGAAAGCATTTCCTGTTTCTAGTCAGACAAACTCTGTAATAGCACATTTTTGTCTCCTTGCTGCAAGATTAAAGTACCTTAACCTGAACCTACTGTGTTTTGATCATTTTTAAAGTATATTTTTCCTTTGACAAAAAGCCTACCTGGAAGCACCTCATGGGACATATTTGCTGCCCTGTTACAGGAGCACCAATGTCTAGGACATGCTGTTCATCACTATCCTGGGAGCTATCTGGATCCCTGACAGTGGCTAGGAACTCTTCATTTGCTGTTAGTAGTGGCTTTGTAGCAGGCACCCCCAGTACCCATATAATCACATGCCACTGCAGTTGCTCCCCACTGTGCAGATTAGCTCATGTCAGTGGCCCTATGTCGTTACCTGATCATATGTCTTTCTGTGGCTGCCTATTGCATTCACAACTGTAACTATCTTTTGCCAAATTTGCATTCTGTCTGACTTATCTCCATGTTAACTCTCAAGCAGGAAAAGTACCATGCCATCTAAAAGTTTCCACAGTGACCTGATTCTCAATGTCACTGAAGGGTGATTTTTGGGGATTGACACTCCTGGGTGCCATAGTCCTAGGTGTCCTAAAACACTGTTTCCAGATAAAAAAGAAAAGGTAGCATTTCAGCATTACCCACTAGAGAAACATAAAACAGTCTACATATTTGAAATATTAACAACACATTGGATGCAAAACAAGGGAGACTAACAGTAACAGCATATCCTTGCTTGTACCATAACAGAAATGTAGCTTTGCTCCCCCACCCCCAAAAGAACAGGCAAATGACACATTTTGCTAATAAACCCATCAGTGAAATGCTAAAGTGATATAAAATGAACTGTCCCTGAAACACATCTACAGATTTAACACAAAACATTCCATGTTAATGTGTTACCAGTCATGTACACCTGTGCAATGTCTTGACAAACATGCCCATGCCATCAGTATACTTCTAAGTAATGCATACAGATAAAAGTGTAACATTTGATTATATATATATATATATATATATATATATATATATATATATATATATATATATATATATGTTAGATTTTTCTTAATGACATTTCAGCATATGCAGTATATAGCTGAAAAATATAAGCATACCTTCTTAACTTCAGTAATCTTCTGTGCAGATATATCCCAAAGTAATAGCCTCTTTTCTGTGTTCTTCACATAAACAAGTCTCCTCACCTTCCAGTCACCTGGCTACATGGTTGCCCTTTTAGTGTGTAGTTTGGGGATGTCAGCATGGTGAAGATGCAAATCATTTGTGAAGTCATTAGAATTGCTGAATTCCAAATACTTGCCTCTGTTTAACAGCTATAAACATAGTACAGGCATTTCCTCAGTGGTTGTTTTTAATGGATTGCAACTGGGAATGATTACTGATAGGGAGAAGGAAAATACAACAGCAATGCAGACAGCCCTACATCCAGTATGTGTGCCAGTTTAGACTTACAAAAGCATTAGAAGTAATTTTGTCAAGGTTGGAAATGTAAGTCAGCAGCACACAATTCACAGGTTCTGTACATTAATTTCCACCCCCTTCATTTGTTGGCAACTGTATATTATATTATATTATTGCCATTTACTATCCTCACACATTTTAAAAAGAATAAACTAGAATGGCTTACAGACATCATGTTTCAGATTACTGGTCAGGTAAAACAAGAATGAGCAACAGACTCAGGGAGGCAAGACAGAGCTGCATATTTGCAAGTAATACTCATAAATAGTTGTGCGATCACTCAGTGCAGTACATCCACAATTAATACATGTACACATAACTGTAATATGGCTTCATATTACTATAGATGATGTTGCAGTTGATTGTATGCAGAAGGAGTTCAGCTCCTGCCACAAAGGTTGTATACTTGTGTTAATGCATTGCATGTCACATATGATGGCACTAATTTTACCTCTTTTTTTCTCTCACTCCAAACTGTATATCTCTTTTTTATTTTATATTATGTGCTGACAAAATGCCTCCATGTCATCCATGAGTACCAAATCAATAAATGATATCCAGCACAGCGAGGAAGGCCAACCCCAGTGGATCAACCTGCCCCCACTCCACTGGCACCAGCACTGAGGCCCAGCATCTCTGGGAGCCAACCTGGCAGCATGAAATCTGCTGCCCCTCTACTACGTGCACCCTCGGGTAGTACTGCTTCAGCAGCTGGTGCAGTGATGCCCTCTGGGAGCAGTGGTGGAGGTGGTGATTGTATCACCTGCCATGAGATGCCAGAGTTGCTGCATAGGTTTTGTGCACTGCACCATTGGTGTATACCTACACTGGAAGGAGTGGTTACTCTCCTTCATTGTCCATAGGAGAAAATGACATCAAGCACTCCAGCCATCAGCAGAGTAAGGGGACAGTGATGACAGTCCAGTGGATCAGGATTAGATTCTCGCTGTCTCCATGTATGATGGGCATGAGCATATGTTGTCTCTCCCTCACCACAATCATGGTGTCCCCCCAACCTCTTGAGTACATCACAGTCCCTGTCTGTTGTCTTGTTTGCATTTGCTATGTCACCTACCCAAATTACCTGACCCAGAAATACCTACATCCCTTACCCATCGTTCCATCTTACTGAATTAAAAAAAGAAAAATGGGCACCTGTTCCACAAAAAGTAATGTCCCATACATAGCTCTCCATTAGCACTTGATTTGGTTCAGTTTGGTCCAGTTTGGTCCAGTTGGCTATACAACATGATTACTTTGTTGTCACCCCTCTTTCTGGAGGTGACAGTGCAAATTCAACTAATATTCTGCACATATTATTACTATTTACTGTTTAAGGAATGGTTAGTTATAGTTCTTACCTAAATCCTTCTGCAAATTCTTGTATTGCTTTCCCATTGTTTTCTGCTTGTATCCCATTTTACCACTCTCCTATCTAGCCCATTTAAACACCTCTAATCTGGTCAAAAAATAGAATCACACACAGCAGACATAAGTATCAGACAAAGCAATAGCTCCCTTAAACTTTTTGTCTTGCATGTTTGCTTGGAATTTGGCATCACACACCAATGCCAAGAGATGGTTAGCCACTCTGTAATGCTGCAGTTAACTCTGTGCAGTGCTGCTTACCACTGTTGTGCTATGCCAACACACACAGCAGCACATTTACTACAAAGAATTAATGTCACTTAATTATCAATCTGTTTATTTAAAAGTATTAGATACACCTGGATTCAAACCCAATATCATCTGGATTCAAAAATATGCATTTGTATCTGCTGCCACAGAGTCAGCTAAGTAGCAGGTATATTTCATACAATTAATAACTCTCAGAATTTTAGCAATGCAGCTCGCATTTGAGCACTACTTAACTACACACAAACAGGGAAAATAATGGAAATGTGTATCTCAAATGTGCAAACGATTTGCCAACCGTTGGACAAATACACTGCTCATTGTTACACTATGCAGCATCACATTTAGCATATATTACTGTGCTTACTGTCCATTTTGCTCTTCATGCCATGAAACTACATGTGGAAGCTTAACAAATTGAACAATATATCACATATTTACAGTGCAGACATGTGTTACCTCCCCCCATGCACTGCAGCCCTGGTGTCTCCAGTAGTTTTTCACAAAAATATAGACTGCACTACATAAATTAATATCAAATGTCGTGTGATAGGCAATTCATGTCAATCTGGTAACATGCAGTACTAGAACTATCTTCAGATTTGAATATGCCTACACATCCATCAACTGACCTTGGGAACTATAGACCCATAAGCCTAACCAGCCTTATCTGCAAGGCTATGGAAAGATTCATCATTGACCTTATCCACAGGGACATAGGTGACCTTCAGTACTCTTGACCTGACCCATACTGGTTTTGTCAAGAGTAGATCTTGCTTATTAAACCAATTCTTCTTCTTTGATAATGTCCCCAAAGTCTTGAATAAGGGAAACAGGACATACAGCCTATGTTTATTTAACCAAGGCCTTTGACACACTCCCCCATTCAGATATCATACACAAACTATTCCATCTGGAGATTAACCCATATGTTACTAGATGGGTAGCCAAATGCCTCCCCGACAGAATGCACACTGTCAAAGTTGGGGAGTCCACCTTCACCAGTAGACCAGTTACTGCTGGGAAAATAATTCTCTGAAGTCCAGGTGAATGTAGATGGCCTGTAGCTTACCAAGTTTGCAGATGAATGTCAACTGTGCACAATGATGTTAACATATTACAGAAAGGTCTGATACAGACAAATGACTGCTGCCAAACTCATGGACTGAAACTTAATGCAAGAAAATGCCTCATTGTCACCTTTGGCAAAAAAGTAGCCCTGCTAATCATGTTATACATAGTGCCCCTCTAAGCTCAATCTCAGTGGTGGAGACTTGGGAACACAGGTTTATAGCAATCTATACTTCAATCACTATGTGTCCATAGTGGTAAGACACACATTCTACATTGCTCACCTCATAACTAAGGGTATCACGTCTAAGACCAGGGACATAATAGCTCCACTGTACTCGACCCTTATCAGACCACTAATTGAGTACTATATTCCCTTCTCTATGTACCTCAGCAGACATATGCAGAAACTGGAGAGAACACAGAGGTTTCAAAACATGACATACATGGAAAGACTGAAGTTTCTGTCATCATACTCAGTATCATACAGGCTGCTGAGAGGTGACCTGGGCCTGGCGTACAGAGCAGTCTCAGACCCTTCCCTAATGTAACTGCTGGACATCTGCAAATCAAATAGACAAGAATAACTTGCTTGAGGGATCTCAACTTATCCTGTAACATAAACAGAACATGGTAGAGAGACAAATGTTATCTCCTAGTGATTGCCACTCCTCTGTATTAGGCTGCCACTGCTTGTGAAGCAGTGCTCCTCAATGACCCTTATCAAGCGCAAATTGGACAAGTGGATGGGTGATTATAAAGTCACCAAACCACAATGAAAATCTTCCCAGAATTAAGGTGCAATTGTAACAAAATCAGCAAACTGCAACAAAATGACTGACACCAACATAGAGCAGCAAAGAATTTAATAAGAACAGTAGATAAAAAGTAGTAAAGTTTTCAGGTATCCAGTACCCTCCTTCAGTGCTTAATAACCAGACAAAAATAGTTGCAGTACTTATATGTCAATTAATCACACAGCCAATAAGAAAAGATGAATAATTATGCATCAAAATACTAATTAACTTTTAAAACAACATGCAAGACTTTTACAAGATTTTTCAAGCAACAATTTTAATCTAAGGAATCATCTGTTTAAGTTTTAAAATTGATTTAGTCGACACCATCTGGTTGACACATGGTGGGTGTTCAACCTGTAATCTTAAAATCTACTGGTATTCCTTATTTTCTAGTTTGGTGTTTAAATCTCTTCTTCTAATGGATCTCATCACAACCTTCATAACCCTAAACTTAAAACTATGAGCAACATTTTCAGACACATGCTTTGCTAAAGAGTTGGACAATATATTCCTTGTAATTTCAAAATTATGCTCTATAATCCTGTCCTTTAAAAGTCTAATTGACCTGCCCACATAAAAATATGTGCATTTTATGCAAGTGGCCAGATATATAATGTTACTAGTATTGCAAGAAGCCGCGGTAGTGTAGCGGTAGCATTGTTGCCTCACAGCAAGAAGTACTCCCGTTCAAATCTCGGCTGGAGCGCCTTCTGTGTGGAGTCTGCATGTCCTCCCCATGGTCGAGTGGCATCTGAAAGACATGCGTGCATTCATTGAAGGTTGGCCATCGGGCTGACAACTTGGCACTGTAAAAATCTACTGCCAATCATTAGTGGACCAGAGTTCCACTGTGGTGACCCCTAACCAGGAAAAGCCTGAAGAAGAAGAAGTATTGCAAGTAGCTTTAAAGGTAAAGGAAACTTTACTATTAGGGTGTACAAAGGTGTTATTTTTCTCAGTTAGGGCACAACAATAACAGTTGTGGCAAGCAAAAGTTCCTTGTTTAGCCCATTTATTTTGTGATTTTACTGTCCGCATGTCCTTATAGCATAATCTGTTCTTAAGATCTGCACATTTTCTATATGTGAACATAGGTCTATGGCTAATGATATTATTAAGCTCATGTAGGCTCCTAAGGATGCCCCAGTTATTGGTAACACTTTTTCTAATACCTTCACTGCATCTACTATAAGTAGTCATGTGCTGGACATCTTGTGTGGAAACATTATTATTTTCCCTACCATGATTATTCTGTGATTCACCAAAAAATGGACAGTAAGCCAAGTCTCTATTAGATAGAACATGAGCTTTAACATCTTCTAACATTTCAAAGGTTCATAGGTTGGTACTAGGCTATAGGCCTTAAGGCCTATGCAAGCCTATCCATAACAATTCTCTGGATATTTATTCCCACAATATTTACTTCCCTGGACCCCTGTCTAGCAGGGCAACTGATGTGATCCACAGGATGAATTTCCTATCTCCCATCCAATCATCAAGGTTCCTTTTGAAGAGAGCCAAGGAGGTGCTCTGCTTGACATGTATGGGCAGTCTATTCCAGAGTATGGGGAGTCTGTTGGTCAGGAACCTATCCCTCCAGCATATTTTCTTCATTGTGATGACAAGGTTTAGATCCTTGGAGCATGTGGCTCTGAGGGATTGGGATTTCTTTAAGTGGAGCATGTCCAGCAGCTCAGGGTTTGACATGGCCTTGTATGTTAAGCAGAGATCACCTCTGAGTAGACAATATGCCACAGAGTATAGCTGGAGTTTTTTTAGACAGTCAGCATAGGGCATCTGCTTTAGACATGTGATTCTTTTAGTGAGGTATTTCTGTGGCCTTTCCAGCTGTTGCAGATGTCTTGTGAGGTACATACCAAATGGGGCATTGTACTCTATAATGGGTCTAATGAGGGATGGGTACAGTGGGACAATGACCTCCTTTTTTCTGGATGAAAAGCCCTTAGTGATGAGGTGTGCCACATAGAAGGATTTCCTGATTGTTGCGGCGATCTGGTTATCGAAGGAGAGACTACTTCCCACCTGTGTCCCTAAGTCTCTCATCACACTTTCGATGTTTAGTGTACTGCCACCTATGTGGTAATTTATGTGTACATGATTTTTCCCAAAGGGGATATCTATACATTTCTTGGCATTAAGCTTGAGCTTAATTTTAATTCATTTGCCCACCTTTTTCCCAAATCCCCAGAACAAAGGAGAAAGACTCCTGCACTCTTTGGACATTCACAGGCAATTACGTTACCACTTGGATAAAACTAAGGCTTTCAGAAAATCTGACCAGTTCTTTGTAGCCTATGCTGCAGGATCACAAGGAAAAGCTATCTCAAAACAGACCATTTCAAAATGGATAGGACATTGCATACGTTTCTGCTACACACATCATGGGAAACCGGTACCTGCTAACATTAGGTCCCACTCCACCAGGGCTACAGCTACATCAGCAGCCTTTCTCAGGGGGGTGCCAACCAAGGATATTCTCGAAGCTGCAACTTGGAGTTCAGTGCACACCTTCACCAAACACTATCACTTGCCTCTATATTCTAAGACTAGAGCTGGTTTTGCCACTGCAGTTTTGCAGGGCCTACTAGCTTCTTCTAATCCTGTTTAACTCCACCACCCATCCTTAGCTTTGGGATTCAACCCAAGTGTGATGACTGCAGCAGGGTAACACAATGAGCATAGTACAGTTTTGGACCTACCATAAATGTAGATGCTCGAGTGTTCACCCTGCTGGAGTCCAGGTTACCCTCCCTCCATCCTCTTTGAACTACCTAGACTTATCTATGCCTTTCTATCCTATACAACCTCTGTGGTGTATTTGCTTGTGAATGAAGGCATTGTTTAATTTTTGTATGTATATTTTTATATAGCAATATGTATTGCCTACCTATTGGGGGCACCTGACATCTGTGGCAAGAAAAGCTGAAGAAATGGCGTTGGATGCCTCTTATATACCCCTGGCACACTGACGTCAGGGAAGAAGCAACAGCAACCGACGCCGGACCAAGACTTTGAAACTCTGGCCGACTGCGGGACTGCCTGACGGCAGGATAACCCAAGTGTGATGACTGCAGCAGGGTGAACACTTGAACATCTACATTTATGGTAGATACAAAACTGTACTTTCCTTATAAAATCTGTGGTTTTCTGCCATATCACTGGAATGATCTCAGAACTGATATAATGCAATAATTGCATACATTTGAGTTTCAGACTTCAAATCTTTCAGAAAATGTATTGTCACATAAACCCCTTGTTATTTTAGCACATTTCTAAGTTTAAAAGAGCAAGTATGTAAAAATCTGTCCCTATTTCTGTGTCATTGTTCCTCCGTTATATTGTGCTTTGTCCAGATTTACTGCATAAAGAGATTAAGAGCTATGAGAAATATTATATGTTAAGCCCTGGTGATGATCATTGTGGCATTCTGCATAAACCCGCTTACTTATTGTGCTTTCAGTTAAACAGATTTCTTATCTGTGTTGCATTACATGGTTTCCTGTTGTCAGCCATGAAACTGCACTTATTTATGTTTAAACATTGTGTGTGCCATGAATATGCATTTAGCGCTGCTGCTCACCTCACATCACCTGGAACACATGCAAACTCTGAGTTTACTGAAACCTGATCTGTGTTTATTTTATAAGGTATTTGCAAGTATTGTTAAAAAATGGAAACTGTTCTCAGATGATTTTTTAAAAAACATATGTTTCAGTCTTAAAACATTTTACTTTCAAAGTAATTCAGTATATCAGCAAAAATATGCATTTTCATGCTAATGCTGACACAGTAAGGTATTTAATACATAAGCTAGAGGCACATAGTAAACTAAAGTAACATTGTTTATGCTTAGGACAGAGAATGAAGCACAGTGCCTTCTCAAATCATATTTATGAGCAATAGCAAGGTTATTTTTACAGTTTTTTAGGCTCTCTGAGTACTATTCACTTATCCATCTCTTCAAGGTCGGTACCATTGGGATGGCTGATGTCAAACCTATGAAATATATAGCAAATATGCATAAATTAATTCAGTTACTCCAGATAACAATGCTGCCAGCTTATGCCAACCCTGTTACATTGTTAGCTCAGAATTGTAATCCTTGCTGTTAATCTATGAAATACCTTGGCACTATCTTCACATTCCTGGCTTTCCCTTAAGTACTTTTCTTGCCTTCCATGTTGACTAAGCACAGAACTGTAAACAAAACGTATGATTCGTTTGCTAAACTGATATGAGATTTCCTGAAGGATGAACAATAACTGGTGATAATGGAGTACAATGGACCATACATAAGCTGTGGTCAGGAATTCAGACATTGGTATAGCTTACTGCAGTAATATGCCATTATTATTATTATGCATGGGTCTATATCATTTTATCAAAGGTTCACTACTGCAAATCACTGTTCATCAAAACAAACACAGTGAACATTTATATTAGTGAATGTTCACTTCAATGAATGCCTTACACAGGGAAAGGAATGAGTTGGCCATCATCAGAAATTTGGACTTTTCCCCACTATAGTGTGATCTTGGAGTTGGTATATATTTAGGGGGGTGCCCCACATTGCGGGGTGTAGGGAGCACAACCCCCCAACTGGGTGGGTTTGAAATACTGTACTGTGTGTGAAGGTCTAAATGATAGGAAACTTGTTCCTTTCCATTCAATAAAGTGAACAGTTGCTAAAGTGATTGTTCTCTGTATTTGGTTCAATGAGAAGTGGTTCGCTGTAGTGAACCTTCAATAAAGTGATATAGACTCATTGCATACTTGTGGAGCCCTCAGCCCAATTTTTATAGAAAGGTTTTGCATGACCATGAAACTTCTATGCAATAAAAAGTATGAAACTCTGATACGGTGTAATTGTTGGCTGACTAACTGCAATCCTCAGTGATTCACCAGAAAATTAAATAAAATTATGAGGAGCAAAGCAAAAATATGAGTCAGAATCATTAAAGTTACAAAGCACATGGAACAACTGGTTTTGCATCAAGGTATATTTTATGAAAGATAAGTTTAAAACTCAAAATTGTGGCATTATTGACTGACTGACTGTAATCCCCAGTAATTTAGCCCTCAAAAAGAAAAATACAAAGGGTAGACAAAACATGATGCAAAAATCAGAAATATTTTGCAAAATCAGATTTTGTTTTTTAGTTTTGTGCTCAGTTTGGGAGGTAAGCAGTATTAAATGCTTGACAAGACTGGGGTGACAAGACTTTTAAGTTTGACTTCTTGCTGTTGTACACTCAGTCAGATAGTGATTTTTTACTTGTTAGAACACTGTTGGTGATAGTTTAGAATGCTACAGCAGCAGTGTGCAGCTGTAAAACTACTGTTGTAACATTTTAAGCAGAATGCAAACACACAGCTGTGGTCCAGTGTTCTCTATTATTGCTCAATAATTCTTGCTAAGTACAGACCCACTATGGCAGGCATTGTCCCCATTCCCCATGCTATACAACAAAAATGTATCTTAAACCCTTAGATTATAAAATACTTCAGTTGGTATTCATAGTTAAGTACTTCACAAATGCATCACAGTTATTTGTGAGTAGCGTCACTAGACATATATTCAAATAATCTCAGCATAGGTTATTTGTAACGAATAAGGAATAGCAAAGCTATTTCTACAGGCACACCCATTTAAGGCAAAAGCTTAAAGTATGTAAAAGTCAGCATTAGGAAGTTATGAATATATGTGCAAAAGTATGAAGCTTTGTGTTAGCTTTTATGTGTTTGAGTATCGTGGCAGAGTAAATTCAGTCATGCTTTGAAGGTACAAGACAAGTGGTGGACTGAGCAGTGTATATAATCAAAAATGTAAAAATAAAAGGTGTTTATTATGTTTTATGTAGCTGCATCTTTATGTTAACATCTTGATGATTTTATTAAAGAATAGAAAGGGGAAGATAGGGAGCACTGAAAAAGGGGACACAAAGAAGGAAAGGGAAGGAAAAAAATCAAGAGGGTTTGTTCTGGAAGAGATGGGAGAAGAGGAGCGCTATGCTTTTGTTGAGGGATAGGCCTCCTATTTCTTTTCATTTTGTTTTATGTGACAGAGTAGGGAGGGTAAGAAATAGGTAAAAGGAGTTCCCAGTCCACATAGCCTCAAACACGTCCACTGCTAAATGGTGGTGCAATGGAGGACAACGATGTTGGGGGGGTATGGACCTGTGGTGGTGTAGTGGTCAACACCAACTGGAAGAGCAAGTCTTCAACACACTGAAGAGATGCTTTGACCAGCTGAATATATCTGTCCACCACCTGCTCCAGTACATCGTCTGCTGAGTTCTGAAGCACCCTTTCAATGCCAGGCACATTTCGGCATCCCTAACCTGGGAGGTACATGCCCTGGGCTGTTGCAGAGGAATTTGAATCTGTAAATAAGATAAAATAAAATAAATGGGAGGGAAACAAAGTGATAAAGGAGAAAGAAATGTATAAATAAAATAATAATTACAGAAGAAAAAGGTGGGGAAGAGACAAAGAGAAAATACATAATAAATCCACACATCATGTTACATGGTGTTTGATTTCTTAAAACAGTTTTACATTATAAATCTTTATTTAATTAAAACTGGGAAGTGCTTTTGCATACAATGGGAGTACTCACCTGGGAAGAAAAATATGAGAAGTGCTTATGCATACTTCTGATTAATTCATACGGAAAGTACTTATGAGTACATTGACGAGGAGTGTGTTCCTCTAATTTCTGTATGTTTTTGTCTGATATTCAATGTAGTACTAAAAGCACCCTTTCTAACTACTAAAAATAATTAAATACAAAATAATGCTATTTGTATTGACAAATTTGCTTGAAGTGTAATTGTTTCACTGCAATTCTGTAAAATACTTCCTTATTACCATTAAAGAAAACAGTTTTAGACAGAGTACAGCAGTTATACACTGACAACTTGTTTGCTTTTGTTTCCATTAATGCAATAATTTTACTTCATTTTTAAGCTAAATGATGTTAACGTTTTCACACATTATAAAATAAATACTATTTAAATAATTTTAAAGCCTTACATGGGATTTCACTAATACTAACCAGCAGATTCAACCATCCTGGCTATTTTTCTTTCCTGTTGACTCTTGTTATACCTTATTTCTTCCTCAGCTGTAAATATAAGACATAAGAGAATTCTTGTTTACTTCTATTTCAAATTGTTTTTAGGGATATACCAGGCAATGCATTTACTGCATTACTAGCTTATTTATTTTATTTATTTATTTATTTATGTATGTATGTATGTATGTATGTATGTATGTATGCATGTATATATGTTTTTTTTAAATATGTGTAAGTGTATGCATTCTTATAATGGTGTGCCAGTATTTCTTCACTGTACAAATGTGTCTGATTTGACAGGGAATGCAGAAGAGAAACAAATAATCACTTCTCAATAAAGTTTGTCTTGGCCTGGTCATTCACTTGGCACAGAAACCCCAACCGTCCACCCCCAACATTCAGTCTGTATAGGCGTTGGTGTCTGACTGAGATTTCAGCCATGTTGTATGTGCAGTTACAATACTTTTGAACAATCAACTGGGTCAAGCAATTGTTATAGCAACATTTCTGTGGCCTATACTCTAAGTAGTAGGTCAGTTTATGCAATAGTAATAAATTAAATCAGAATGTGAAATTACAAATGTTTTCATTTTCTATCTTTATAAATACATGAAGAACTAATTATTGTAATCCACCACATGTATTGTGTCGTTGATTTACAGAGGTACATATGCAGATTATTTTAGTAAACCTATGCTACATTTGCATTTATTGAGAAAATTATGTTAACAAATAACCCATATCTTTTCCAGAAGATGTATTTATGTATATACATGAGCTTATGGTTTTCTTTGCATTTTCATAATGGGATTATATGTAATATTTACAGTTACACATATCTTCTTCAGGAAATACCTCAACTTATGCAAAGTTGTTATACCTTTTTATATTTAATATAATGCAATGAAATAGTAACCATTAAGAAAGAAAGTTTTATATTTACTGTAGAATTCTGGCCTTCTCTTCATTACCTAATCTACCCATTCACTCAGCTTGTAAGCCTATACTTCTACAAGTCATCATAACAATGACAACATTGCTGGTGACAGTGGTTAATAACTGTCAGGGATGACAGGTGGTGACCCATCTCCTGCCAAACATTTTTTTCCAATAATACTATATGTGCAAGCCTCAGTCTTATCCTGATATATATCACTGAAATGATAGAGCATGGTAAGGGCCTCTTTGTTGCACCAGCTTGGAGTACCGCATCATGCCTTTACAGGTGATGCCAAGGCATAAAGTGCCAGAATCACAATGAAGAAAGTATGAGCAGGACTGTAGCTCGCAAGTTCAGAACCACATCACCTTAACCAAACCCTGTTAATTATCAGGGCATTAGACCAGATAGTGATATTATTGGCAAGTTTGGTTTAACCAAAAATGCTTTGTCACATCCATTTTTTTCTTAAAAGAAACCAGTCATATTTCACTTATATGCTTGTTAAAAATGTAAATATATTCATTGAGTGTTAGGCATATGATTTACAGTTGCTACATCTGCTGGTCATTCCATAAGGTGCATTTTTGGGTGTATTACACCAGAATGCCATTTATACATGCCTCATGTAGCACAGTAGCAGTTATAATTTTTTTTTGGGGGGGTGAATACTAAGATGGATGTTATATAGGTTCATAGGTTCATAGGTAGGTACTAGGCTATTGGCCCTAGGGCCTATATAAGCCCAACCAAATGGTACCCTGGCTTTTGCTGCCCATGACAATGATTTTCCTGTGCCTCTGTCAAGCAGAGCCACAGAAGTGATCCCCAGGGTGAATTTCCTATCTCCCATCCAATCATCAATATTTTTCTTGAAGAGTGCTAATAAGGGGCTTTGTTTGATATAGATAGGTGGTTTGTTCCAGAGTATGGGAAGTCTCTGGGGCAGGAATCTATTCCTCCAGCATGTTCTGTTTATTGTGGTGACAAGGTTTAGGTCTCTAGAGCATTGGAGGGATTGGGATTTCTTTAAGTGGAGCATGTTCAACAGCTCTGGGTTTGACATAGCTTTGTATGTTAGGCAGAGATTGCCTCTGAGTAGGCGATATGCGACAGAGTAAAGCTGGAGTTTTTTGAGACGGTCTGTGTAGGGCATCTGAGGCTGGTAATCCTCTTTGTGAGGTATTTCTGTGGAATTTCCAGTTGTTGTAGATGTCTTGTGAGGTACATACCTAAAGGGGCATTGTACTCTATAATGGGTCTAATGAGTGATGAGTAGAGGGGAACAATGACCTCTTTTTTACTGGATGAGAAACCTTTTGTGATGAGGTGTGCCACATAGAAGGATTTCCTGACTACTGTGGCGATGTGATTATCAAAGGAGAGACTACTGTCCACCTGTGTCCCAAGGTCTCTTATCACACTTTCACTGTTAAGTAGACTACCGTGTATGTGGTAGTTCATGGGTACAGGGTTTTTACCAAAAGGGATGACAATGCACTTTTTGGCATTGAGCTTGAGGCCATGTCTTTGACACCATAAAAGTTTTAGGAACTTAATGAGTTCTTTGAGGTACTAAGATGTGACAGATGATGTTAGATGGGATTACACCTCATAATGGCGCAAACTGTCATTCATATGAATTAATTTTGTTTTTTCAACTATATTCTGATTTAGGTTAGTCTAGGATCATTCACGCCTTACTGCTGCAAGTTTGGGACTGCTAGGATTGGACTGTGGAGCTGTCTGCAGGATGTTCATGTCAGTCTGGGCCTGCATTCATAATCATCTAAGACTGATGTACACCCATATATTGCTGCACATGTTTAAGGATTACTATGATTCATAGATTTAGATGATAAAAGGCCTCATTTACATGAAACACATGTAAATTGCCCTAAATTTATGTAGAAAAGTTGAACATCACCATATTAATTTGCTAATGGTCATAATACAGGATACCACAAACTTCTTAAGGTAAGGAAATATTTCAAAAAATGTTATAATTTAATAGCAAACACTTAACGATAAATGGAATTAGTGAGTTAAAGTTAAGAAATTTGGATTTTACATATATGATGTACATATGTTATGATGGCAATGAATGACTTCTGTAGTTACTGACATTTAGAAGATGAATTTCAGTACAGAAGCAGTGGAAATGATTAGTGATCACTGAAAATAATCATTACTTTGGTATCATTTAGTGACTGTGCATGCACGGTACAATTTCAGCCATTTAATTGTGAAGTTCTGCAGTGGTAAGGATATCAACATGCATGTGTCTTTACTAGGTGATTTCTGAGTGACAGTGACTGATACAAAATGGCAGAATTATGACTACATGACAATGGTGGATGGTGAATAAAGATTGCATTTTGTCCTAAAACTGATTGCTTTATTGACCTGAATGCACTGCAAGTAATATATCACAAATTTACTTGGCTATAGCGAGAAGTCTGTAGATAGCAATGTGGTTTGTGTTAGCTAACATTTTTATGAGGATGACAAGCACACTTATCCAGTGCTTTTCACTTTAAAAGCTGATTACATCAAAAACATTCTACTGTGTGATTATGGTCCCTTTTTAACATGCAGTAATGATGGAAAATAAGGGATGAAAGCAGAAAAAAGATAACTTCTTCAGCCATTAGGAAAATCGCTTCTTCATGGCAGCCCTTATGACATATGGGAAACTTCTATTTGGTAAAGTGGGGAGCAAGCAAACTGAGAGATGCAAAGCCTGGAATCAAGTACTTCTCAACATTAATGCAATGTGTGGCATAAATTGAACATTAGCACAGTACAAGAAATGAGCAAAACATATGGTATGACAGGTTAGATGTAGGGCCAGGCAGAATGCAATTTTTCATATCACCACAGTGGGAGGGTCTGACATTATTCAGTTAACACCAGATGAGGAATACCTTCTATCCATCCATGGAGATGACTATGACATGGAAGATGGTGACACAGGAATAATGAGAGGTGGTGTGGACACAAGGTTTTACATATGGCTGCATCAGCAACGGTCATCTGCTTGTCAAGGTTGGTTTAGGAATGGTAGCATACATTTATATTTATATAGAGAATTGTATGCCATCAAGGAATGATCACATTAAACATGTAACCATTAATTATTAATAGGTGAATCTTGTACATCAGGACAGAAAGGCAATGAAGACAGTGTGCATGGTAACTGTCCCACTCATCCCTTTATAAGCATACAGTATTATATGCTATTTCATTGTTAGTAGTGTATTCAAGGAATATTTACAGGGTTACCATCAAAAACAAACAGTTTTACTATATCAATAAATTTGGAGGATATCAGCAGCAGAATGGCTGAATGATTGTCGGTGATGATGATGATGAGGATGATAACACGGTTATATTTATGAGGCAGCCTGATGAAAGTATCAATTAGTTCCCAAGTTTATTGGCAGGATTTGAGACTCTGCAGGAAGTAACAGTGCACCGCAAAGTCAAGCACATGATGAAATTACACTTACACTTGTACAGGAGTAACAACCATGCTCCTCACAGTATCACCAAATCCAGAGAAACATTTTGAGGATGATGGCAAACATTCAGAGGTAACAGTTTCTACAGAGATACCTTTCCAAATGGACCCATGCACAGGAATTTGTTACAGCTTCTGCACGAAATATGCAAAGCATTGGCTGCCCAAGAAGAGATATGCTGTGACATTTTGTATGGGCTCAGAGTACTGCAACAGACAGTCAGCTGGAAATGGTCATAGTCTTTCCTTGTATGTGAGGTTTTCCAACATTACTTGAGAATGGCACAGAGCAGGGATAATGCCATGATTGTGCTGAGGCATAATATGGTGGCATGCCTAGCATCAGTGGCTGCCTGCATTTGCACATTAGTTAGGATGTACCAGAGTCAAGATGGAGTCAGTCTTGCAAGGGGAAGAGGATGAGGTGATGTCCAGACATGTGAAAGAAGATCATATAAGAATACAATTGTTTCTCAGGAAAATAATGTAAGTAGTCTAGGTAAACAAGCAAAACAGATTTCATCCATTCAGCATCAGCATTCATGTACATCTAGCAAAATCTCTCATTCAAGGTCATGATCTAGTCCACACAGTACTGTTAGATCAGAGTGGATAGGATCACCTGCATCAAGTAGGTCATGACATCAGATCAACTCACCTTATAGCTCTCATAGTAGCCCCCTCTTCAAAATCACTTGCACCATCTCCTAGCCTGTCTTTAGGAGAGGTGTATCATTCATCTGATCTTGAACTACTGTAAATCATGTCTAGCAATTCTGTAACTTTACAGTTTCACCTTCAAAGATACAGCTGAATGTTTAACTGAAAGTTGAACAAGATAACAAAAAAAAAACAACAACTTCTAGTTCTACCAGAGGTTTTTGAGGGGAGATATCCCATAAGGTGATTTATTGGGTGATGCAGGGTATGCTGATGACGCCCTTCATGAATGCACACATGCCCACTGAAGAATGTTATAATGAGTCACATTCTCAAACAAGAAATATCACAGAGAGTGTATTTGGCTGCTGAAGTTACACTTCCAGTCCCTAGACACACTGGGGTGGGGGGGAGGGGGGGTCCTGCAGTATGATCCCTGTACTTGTGCTCAAATTTTCACTGTCAGTGCTAACCTTCACAATATTATCCTGAGAAAATAGCTTCAACAGAAACACCAAGGGGAAGGAGCATACATTGCACCACCACTGGTAAAGTTACCACAACCACACGCAGGTGAAGACTCAGAGGGGGAAGCACCAGCCACTGTGGGTGTAGGTACTTCATCTTATGCATATACATACAGTAAGATTGATGTACGGCAATGCTCAAATATTTTACTTACCCATGTAATGGAGGTGTACTGCTAGCATCACACAGAGTCAGCCCTAAATTAAAACAGTTGTAACTGCACGACTATTAAGGTAAGTGTTGAACCTGGAACATTAAAATAAATGGTTAAAAACACAAATGAAGGCAGATCCTTGCATACTGTTACTTGCTAATGTACCTAAGTAGAAACTGGGTGAGTTTTACAGCAATAACATCAATAAGTGACAGGACTGACTTATGTCAAGAAATGTCTGCTCTTTATCAACTTATAGGCCTCATGCATCAAAGATATGCACACTGCAAAAACCTGGTGGTAAGAGTCCTACACTTCCACTGTTAGGATTACCTGTGATAATAAGCAACAAACACAGAAGTCTGAGGCATGAAATTGTCTGGCCAAAGCTGTCTCCAGTACAACTGGCATTCCATGCACTGGAAAACAGTACAGGCACCATTTTAAAGACCTCAAAAGGCACAAGCAGGATACATTCAACCAGTGGCTGGATAAGTTTAAGATTGCTGACATCCCATGGTTCTGTAAGTGTAGAGATGAAAAGATTTTAAAATAGCTAGAGAGCTGCATATAGGCAAGACTGGTATGCATAATGCTCTTCTCTTGTTCTCTTCTTTTTATTCCACAGCCAACCAGGAAATAATGGCAAACAGGGAGGCCCATGCTGACCATTTAGAAAGACTGAGGGAAGCAAGTGGTATGTATGCATCACAAAATAAATATTATTTTATATAAAGTATTACTTTTCTGTACAGTAGTAGCAAAATAAGCATGCATATCCTAACTATAAAATCAAGCATGCATGCTTCAGTCTGTAGAACAAGCCAACTGTAGGAATCAATTCTAATACTGTAGTAAGATGTTGTAGTGTCAAATACATAGTCTAATCATTTAAAAAATCATCATCATCATCTTCTTTCTGCTGTTCTCATTAGTGGTTGCCACAGTGGATCATCTGTTTCCATTTCTTCCTGTCCTCTGCATCTTGCTCTGTCACACCAACCACCTGCATGTCCTCTCTCACCACATCCATAAACCTTATCTTAGGCCTTCCTCTTTTCCTGTTACCTGGTAGTTTCATCCTTAGCATCTTTTTCTTAATATACTCAGCATCCATCCTCTGCACATATCCAAACCAACGTAATCTTGCCTCTCTGGCTTTGTCTCCAAACCTTCCAACCTGGGCTGACCCTCTAATATACTTATTCCTAATCCTGTCCACCTTCATCACACCCAGTGCAAATCTTAAAAATCTTTAACTCTGCCACATCCAGCTCAAACTCCTGCCTTTTTGTCAGTGCCACTGTCTCTAACCCATATAACATAGCTGGTCTCACTATCCTCTTGTAGACCTACCCTTTTACTCTTACTGGTACTCGTCTGTCACAAATCACTCCTGACACTCTTCTCCACCCACTCCATCCTGCCTGTACTCTCTTCTTCACCTCTCTTCCACACACACCATTACTCTGAATGATTGATCCCAAATATTTAAACTCATCCACCTTCACCACCTCTACTCCTTGCATCCTCACCATTCCTCTATCCTCCATCTCATTCACACACATATATTCTGTCTTAGTCCTGCTGACCTTCATTCCTCTTATCTCTAGAGCATATCTCCATCTCTCCAGGGTCATCTCCACCTGTTCCCTACTCTCACTACAAACCACAATGTCATCTGCAGACATCATAGTCCATGTGGACTCCTGTCTGATCTCATCTGTCAACCTGTCCATCCCCATTGCAAATAAGAAAGGGATCAGAGATGATCCTTGATGTAATCCCACCTTCACCTTAAATGCATCCATCACTCCTACCGCAGACCTCATCGCTGTCACACTTCCCTCGTACATGTCCTGCACCACTCTTACATACTTCTCTGATACTCCCAACTTCCTCATATAATACCACGACTCCTCTCCAGGCACCCTGTCATATGCTTTCTCTAAGTCTACAAAAACACAATGCAACTCCTTCTGACCTTCTCTGTACTTCTCCATCAACACTCTCAAGGCAAACATCGCATCTGCAGTGCTCTTTCCCAGCACAAAACCATACTGCTGATCACTAATAATCACGTCCCTTCTTAACCTAGCTTCCACTACTCTTTCCATAACTTCATGCTGCGACTGATCAATTTAATCCCTCTGTAGTTACTACAGCTCTGCACATCACACTTATTCTTAAAAATCTGTACCAAAACACTTCTTCTCCATTCCTCAGGCATCCTCTCACTTTTCAAGATTTCATTAAACAATCTGGTTAAAATCTCCACTGCCATTTCACCTAAACACCTCCATGCTTCCACAGGTATGTCATCTGGACCAACAGCCTTTCCATTCTTCATCCTCTTCATAGCTATCCTTACTTCCTCCTTGCTAATCCATTGTACTTCATGGTTCACTATCTCCACATCATTCAACCTTCTCTCCCTCTCATTCTCTTCATTCATCAACCCCTAAAAGTACTCTTTCCATCTCCTCAACACACGTTCCTTGCTTATTATCCTTTATCACCTTTACCTGCTGCACATCTTTCCTAGTTCGGTCCCTCTGTCTAGCCAATCAGTACAGGTCTTTTTCTTCCTCCTTAGTGTCCAACCTTTCATACAACTCTTCATATACCTTATCCTTAGTCTTCACCACCTATCTCTTTGCCATGCACCTCATCTCCTTATACTCCTGTCTACTTTCTTCATCTCTCTGACAATCCCACTTCTTCTTTGTCAACCTCTTTCTCTGTATACTCTCCTGTACTTCCTCATTCCACCACCATGTCTCCTTGTCGTCCTTCCTCTGTCCAGATGTCATACCAAGCACCTTTCTAGCCGTCTCCCTTACTAGCTCTGCTGTAGTTACCCAGCTATTTGGTAACTCTTCACTGCCACCCAGTGTCTGTCTTCACTCATCCCTGAACTCCATCTCATAATTACCCTTTTTCAATTTCCACCATTTGATCCTTGGTGCTTCCCTCACACTCCTCCTCCTCTTCTTGATCACCAACATCATCCTACAAACCACCATCCTATTGCTGCCTAACTACACTTTCCCCGTTCACCACTTTACAGTCACCAATCTCCTTCAAACTGGCCCTCCTACATAGGATATAATCCACCTGTGTACATCTTCCTCCACTCTAGTATGTCACCCTATGCTCCTCCCTCTTCTTAAAATAAGTATTCACCACAGCCATGTCCATCCTTTTTGCAACATCCACTACCATCTGACCTTCTGCATTCCTTTGTTTAACACCATACCTACCCATCACTTCCTCATCCCCTCTGTTCCCTTCACCAGCATGCCCATTGAAATCTGCTCCAATGACCGCTCTCTCACCCTTGGGTACAGTCATCACCACTTCATTCAACTCATTACAAAATTTTTCTTTCTCATCCATTGCACACCCAATTTGAGGAGCATATACACTAACAACATTCATCATTACACCATCAATTTCCAGCTTCACTCTAAATGACACTCTTTTCACCTCCAAAACACTCTTAGCATACTGTTCCTTCAGGATAACTCCATCACCATTTCTCCTCCCATCCACACTATGATAAAAACAATTTGAACCCACTTCTGATGCACCTAGCCTTACTCCCCTTCCATCTGGTCTCTTGCACACACAATATACTAACCTTCCTTCTGTCCATCATATCGGCTAGCTCTCTCCCCATACCAGTCATACTGCCAACATTCAAAGTCCCGACACTCACTACTACAGTCCTAGCCTTTCTCCTCTCTTCCTGCCTTCGGCCATGCCTTCTGTCTCTTCTCCTTAAATCATTTAAAAATATTAAATAATAATTTCAACAGAAGTGGCATATATGCCCTGCTTTTAACTTAATCTGTATAATTTGACCAAGCACATGTGCAGTATATGCACATTGTGTAGATTAGTTTGAGCAGCCATCGGTTATAGTTTGTAGTTGTTAAGAAGTATACTTAATTATAAAAGCAGAAATACATTCTTTATATTGTAATAATTAATTGTATGTAACATATGATCGTATTGATTATTTCTTATTTTTTTTTTCTCTTACCCCAACCCTTATCTCTTTTTTTTATTTTCTATATGTGTGGTCACAGCATTTTCATGTCATGAATTTCTGACAACTCACAAAATATTTGACAGCACAAGGAAGTAGGCCAAGCACTATGGCTCAGCCTGCCCCTGTTTCACCAGCTCCTGTACTGATACCCAGCACATCTGAGACTCAACCTGGCAGTGCTGCCTCTGCAGCCCCTGAATCACCTAGGCCCTCCACATCAGGTAGTAATACCCTGGCAGCTGATACTCTGGTACCCTCAAGAAGTAGAAGCAAAGGTGGGGATTTTGTCACCCACCAGGAGTTGGCAGGCTTGGTGCATAGGGTCATGCACAGCACCACTCGTACCCACCTATGCTGTATGGAGAGGATGCTCTCTATTAAGTTCCATAGAAAAAGATGTTAAGCAATGCAACAGCCAGCACAGTAACTGGACAGTAATGACAGTTCTGCAGGTGAGGACTAGATTCTCACTGTCCCTATGCTTGATGGGCACGGGGCATCTGATGTCCCCTCTCTATCATAGGTTCATAGGTTCACAGGAGGTTACAAGGCTATTGGCCCTAGGGCCTTTATAAATCTAGCCATGTTTTACCCTTGTTTCCTTATTGATCAAGAATGGTCTATATTTGTAGTGCAAGTCTATGATGAGCACCAACTGCCCTTATTCAAGAGGGACCTAGATGACACCACCAGAGTAAATTTATTGTCTCCAATCCAGTTGTCTAAGTTACACTTAAATGGGATCATTGAGGAGCTATGTTTTATGTGAATTGGTAGTTTGATTCAGAGGAGTGGCAATCTGTGGGAGACAAATCTGTCTCTCCGGCATGTCTTGTTAATGTTGCAGGCTAAGTTATGATCCCTAGAGTGAGTGAATCTTGTCTCATTTGAATTGTGGATGTGCAGCATTTCCATTAGAGCAGGGTCCAAGACTGCTCTGTAGGACAGGCACAAAACACTTCTCAGCAGCCTATAAAATACAGAGTACAGTGACACAGCCTTCAGTCTGTCCATGTAGGTCATGTGTTGAAGGCCATCAATTTTCTTGGTGAGAAGCCTCTGTGGTCTTCAGCTGCTGCAGGTGTCTGGTGAGGTACATACAGAAGGGAGTGTTGTAATGTAATGGTCTGATAAGTGATGAGTACAGGGGAGTTATAGGATGACCTTACTTATGAGATGTGCAACATAGAAGGTCTTCCTTACCATTATGGATACATGGTGATCAAAGTTAAAGTTGCTGTCAAACTGTGTTCCCAATCTCTCACCACAGGGTTTGAGTTAAGGGGGGTACTCTTAATATTGTAACTTGCAAAGACTTCCCCTTTTTCCAAAAGGGATGATAATGACATTTTTTACATTTAGTTTAAGTCCATGAATTTGGCTCCAGTCATTTGTCTGTGAAAAGCCCTTTTTGTAGTATGTCAACATCTTTGAAGTACTCAATGATTGCATCCAGTTTGCAGTCATCAGCAACTTTGGTAAGCCACAGGCCATTTATTTTCACCTGGACGTCTGAGAAATAGATTCCAAACAATAGAGGGTTCAGCACAGATCCTTGTGGTACACCACTGGTAACAGGTCTGCTGGTAGAGGTGGAATCCCTAACTTTGACTGTATGAGTTCTGTCAGTGAGCCAGTTGGCTACCCATCTAGTGGCATATGGGTTAATTCTCAGCTGGGTGAGTTTCTCAATGCTGTCTGAGTGAGGGATTGTGTCAAAAGCCTTAGCTAAGTCAAGGTAGGCTGTATGTACTGTTTGCCTTCATCCAGGGCTTCGGTGACATTCTCAAAGAAGTTCACCAGGTTTAATACGCATGATATACACTTAACAAAGCCATATTGGGTTGGTCAAGAGTTTGAAGTTCACTTATGTCTTTATTGACAAGGTCCATGATGATTCTCTCCATGGCCTTGCAGATAAGGCTGGTTAGGCATATGGGTCTGTAATTCCCACGGTTGGTTGGTAGACCCCTTTTTTGCAAGAGAATTACTGCTGCTGTTTTCTGCTGTGCTGGGACAAAGCCAGTACTTAAACAGTGGTTGAAGAGAGTACCAAGTGGTTCCACTATGAACTGTCTTAGACCATATAATTGGCAGCTTGGGATGTTATCCGCTATCCCCAAACATGGTGTCCCCCAACTTGCTTTGTCCCTCACCATCCCTGTGTCTTGTTTTGCTTGCTGAGTTTGTCTGCATCTGCATCCTTACCTACCCTGCTTACCTCACCCAGAAATACCTATCTCCCTTACCCAACATTCCTCCCTTACTGAAGTAAAATATAAAAAATGGGCACCTGTCCCACAAAAAAAAAATTCCCACATAAAGCTTTCCACTTTGCATACCTGTCTTCTGGAAACACTTGATTTGGTCCATTTGGTGATACAACTTGGTTGTGTTATTGTCAACCATCTCTGTTAAGGTGACAGTCCAACTCAGTTAATAGTCTGTACAAATTTTCATTTTACACTCTTGAAGAAGTGGATATCTCTGCTTCTTTCCTACCGCTCTCCTACATATTCTTATATTGCTTTCCATTTGCTCTTCTCTTTGCTTGCCCCACATTTCTCCACTTTTTAATATACCCTGTTTTAACAACTTTAATCTGGTCAAAAATACATTCATATACCACACATAAGTGAAAACAACCCAATGAAGCACTTCACTTTTTGCCCTCTGTTTTTGTGTGGAGGTTGGCATCATGCACCAATGCTGAGTGATGCTGAGTGGCTCTTCAGTGGTGTGGTTGCCTCTGCACAATGCTGCTTAAACATGCTGTTCTAAGGTAGCACACGATGAAAGTAGATTAAAAAAAATATTTCATTGTATTCTAAATGCATACTGTATTTAAAAGTATTAGATACACCTGTATTTGAACCCTGTATCTTCTGGGCTCAAAATAGGTATCTTAATGCACTTTTACCTGCTGCCACAGAGTCATCTAAGCAGCAGGTGTGTTTCTTATAGTCAGTACTATCCACTGTGCTGACTGCAATGAAAAAAAATATTTCATTGTATTCTAAATGCATACTGTATTTAAAAGTATTAGATACACCTGTATTTGAACCCTGTATCTTCTGGGCTCAAAATAGGTATCTTAATGCACTTTTTCCTGCTGCCACAGAGTCATCTAAGCAGCAGGTGTGTTTCTTATAGTCAGTACTATCCACTGTGCTGACTGCTACACCTATCCGCTTAATGTGCTTGTGTGAACCTAAGCAAAGCAATATAACTCTTATAATTTTATCAGTGAAGCAGAGACTCACACTTGCTTGTTGCTAAACTATGTGCAAATGGGGAAAGCAGCATAAATGTGTATCATGCATGTGCAAACACTTTGCCATTGATCGGGCAAACCAGCTGGTTAGCAGTGCACTATGGAATGTGCTGATTAGCAAATATTACTTTTGTTTACTGCATACTTAAGTCTTCATCCTATTAAAGTTTATGTAAAAACACCATCAAAGGGAAGGCACTGTTTAATGACCACACACATATTTACACTGTAGTCATGTGTTACCTGCATCCATGCACTTCAAACTTTGTCTCACAGTACTTGTTTGTAAATATATTAACTACACTACAGACATAAAAAAGTATTTGTTACATACCATGTATATCCTTAAACTGACAATAAGCATTCAGTTCACCTAATAATTGTAGTAATGTGGACAGCAATTTGCATATAGTTTGTAAATCTGTCTCTTAAAGTATACCTGTGCATTGGAAACACAACAGCAAATTCTACACTTTGCACACTCATAAATCTGTTAACATGCAGAACTTTAATATCTTGACAGTCATACATGACTACTTGTTCATTTTATACAGGCCTCCCAACACCTTCACTCAAGCAGTTCATGATGATGTCATCCACTATAAATTGTCTGTAACATCATAAAAAAAGACTTGTGCTGCCTGCAGACAAACAAGATACATTGTAACTTGATAAAAAAGATACATTATTACTTGATCTGCCATTCTGCCCACAAAAATGTTAAGTGGTATTGTGCAGAGGTCAGCACTCTGGACAGTAATGACTGTAAAAAATATACTTGCACCCTAGCTTCCTAATTACTACAATACAGGTGTCCAGCATTCCCTGTGGCAACAGGTGCAAGTTCATGGCCCTAATATAGATAAGTCAGGATTCTAATCCAGCCCACTCTGAATTTTATTAATGGTATTACACTTAATTTTAGATAAAAAAATAACAATATAAAGATAATTATACATAACAATAACTATGTAGAACAGTGTATATCAAATGAATTATATGTTTGACTGGGGTATCCTGACAGTTATGTTTTTGTAATAAAAGTTTCTTTTCTGCTTGGGATGGACTTCATACTTTACTGACACTCATCTTCACAACTCACATAACACAACTATAGCTGAAAACAGAATGTATTGTGTGGTCTGACCCAGAACTCAGAAATCTTGCCTGAAAGTAATACAATTGTATGCTTTTCCAGTATATTGTCACACATTACTCCTGCATCACAGGACATTGTCAGGTCACACATATACATGGTTACTGAAGTGTGGCAGCTCTCACTCTTTAAGTTGTCTATATAATTAATGACTACGTGGTAATGAGGAGAAAGCACCTACATGGAAAAGTCTGTGTTTTCTCTTTTACATAGGTTTGAATCCCACATTGTACAAATTACTTTTATTAGTGTGTAAGGCCCCAAAAAATGTGTCAAGTCATACAATTTATACCCCCAATTCATGTCTCAAAAGTCAAGTCATTTAATAGGAATAGCAGCAGATAAGCTATAATGTAATGCCAGCTGTCACATTACCCTTCCTATTTCATAAACTGCCTTCTTCTCTGTTTGGCAATGTTGCTCTTCACTTAACATCATGCAAATGGTTTTGCAGGTTTGCGCACTGACCGTTAAATGCAATATCATGAATTGCTAGTAAACACTGTAACTCTTGTTGGATGACGTGTGCATACATGGCAGTAGCTGGCAAGGATTGTGCCCAGTTCAGAGTCAAAGATGGGATGTAGAGTAGTCAAGAATATTCATTTCACTCCTTGTAAACTGCCACAGCTGTAGGCTTTTGCAGGGGGACTATACCAGGTTTCAATATAAATCAGAGGCTTGGAACAGTCTAGCCAAGGCTGTCTACAGTGCAATTGGCATTCCACCCACTGGGTACCAATGCAGGCATTATTCCAATGACCTGAAAAGGTGCAAGCAGGAACATCTCAACCAGTGGCTGGATGAGTTTAGGACTGCTGACATCCCACAGTTGTGTAAGTATACAGATATAGATAATCTAACTGATATAGAAGGTTGGAGATAACCAAGACTAGTATGCATCATGTTTCTCTCTTTTTTCTCTCCTTATTTATTTTTCAGCTGCTCAGGAGATTTCGGCAAACAGAGAGGCCCATGATGAATGCTTAGAAAGACTGAGAGAAGCAAGGGGTATGTATGCAGCACAAATTAACATTATTTTATTTAAATTATTGCCCTTCCATACATTACTAGCAAATTAAAAATGCATGTCTTAACTGTAAAAGCAAACATACATGCTTTAGTCTGTATCTCAAGGTAATTGCAGGAGTCAAGTGTAATATTGTATTCAGATACTGCGGGTTCAAATGCACACTAAAAATATTTAATATAAATTTCAACAAAATTGGCATAAATGCCATGTTGTTAACATAATCTCTATTATTTTTAAAAGCATATATGCATATTGCATGGATTATTTGGAACGATTCTCAGTCCTATTTTGAATTATTTTTAAAGTAAAAGTAAAATATATATTTTATCATACTAAATTACTGTATGTGACACATAGTGGCTCTAATTACCTCTTTTCTTTTTCTTTTCTCTTACCCAACCACATATTTCTCTTTTTTTTTATTTCCATATGTGTGATCACACTGTTCAGATATCATAATTTTCTGACAACCAACAAAATGATTTCCAGCTCAAGGAGGTAGGTCACCCACTGTGGTTCTGCCTGCCACCTCTCCAATGGCTGCCATACCAATGCCCAGCACATCTGTAATGCAATCTGGTAGTACTGCCTCTGCAGCCCCTGCACTACCTGGCCCCTCAACATCAGGTAACATTTCTTTGGCAGCTGGTGCAGTGGCATCCTCCAGGAGTACTGGTAGAGTTAGGGATTTTGTCACCCACCAGAAGCTGCCAGGCATGGTGCATGAGGTCTTAGAAGGCGTCATTGTTACATGCCTCAGCTGTCTTCAGAAGTTGCTTGCAGGAATACAAAGAAAACCCAAGCATCATTAAATCCAGCAGGAAGTCAAGGAAGGGGGGGGCAGTGGTGAATGTTCAGATGGTGAAGACTAGAGTCTCACTGTTCCTATGCTTGGTGGCATGTGCCTCTGATGTTCCCTCCCTATCCCCAATCATGGTGTTCACAAGTTTTTATGCCCCTCACCATCCCTGTCTCTCTCTTGCTTGTCCTGTTTGTCTGCACTTGCTTCCTCAACTACCCTACTCATTTGACCCTGGCATTCCTACTCCCCTTCCCCAACATTCCTCTGTTATAGTAATAAAATCAAAAAATGGGCACCTGTCCCACACAAAGAAAAAAAATGTCTCATACATAGCTCTCCATTTCGCACATGCATTTTCTCAACACACTTGATTAAATACAACTGACTATACAACGTGACTGCATTGTTTTCACCCAGCTGTGTTGTAGTGGCAGTCCAAATTAATCCATTTTTCTGTCCTTATTCATATTACACTGTAGAAGAAGTAGAGAGCTATAGTTCTTTCTTAATTCTCCCATGCACATGCCTATATTGCTTCCTCTTTCTTCTTCCCCATGCATGCCTCCATTTCACCACTTTCTTATCTACTCCATTTTCACACCTTTATTCTGGTCAAAATATAGAATCACGCACCTTACATATGGGAGAAAGGCCCCCAAAGAAAGCCCTTCACTTTTTGTCCTTTGCATTTACATGGAGTTTGGCATCTCACACCAATGCCAGTTGGTGGAAAATGACTCTTCATGTCCTATAGTTTACCTCCACATAATGCTGCCTAAACTTGCTGCACTAAAGGAACACAGAGTTAAAGCAGAATAAAAACAGCACTTTGAAACATTTACTCAAGCAGTTATGTAGACTGTTGAAAGTATAAGAAGACAATCCCATATGTGTACTGTTGACATAAATAACTTTGGTGTTTATTTTTATGCAGTACTTCACTGTAGTCATTGCTTCTCACATTTGTAGGAATTAACACATTTACTTGTGTAATGCCATCATGACTCTAAGTACAAAAACATTGGATTGACTTGTATTTGAACCCTGCAATATCTATTCTGTAAACATAAGCTTCCTGCTCGTGCACCTGCTGCCAGAGGGAAAGCTATGCAGCAAGTGTATTTCTTACACTCAATACTGTCCAAAGTGCTGACAGCTGCACCTTGTCACTTAGACTGTTTGTATGAAGGAGGTTGAACCAATAAACATATCACTATTTTCCCATTTCAGCAGAGAATCATGTTTGCTTGTCACTTAACTCTAGGCAAACAGGAAAGGGAATAGCAAAAGTTCTTTGACACAGCAGTTCCAATATAAACTACAGTGTGAACACCATACATCTGTCAGTTATTTCTCCCATAGCATATATGCATAAGTCATTCTTAAGTTCAAGTTGTATTTATTAAATGTGAACCTTGGACATGCAAACACTTTGCCATCATTCATGCAAACCAGTTTCTCAGGGGTGTGCTATGTAAAGAGGTGTTTGGTATACCAGATTTCAATATAAATCAGAGGTTTAGAACAGTCTAGCCAAGGTGTTTGGTGAGATACATAAAAAGGGTGCATTCAACTCAATTATTGGTGTGATGAGTGTCAGGTACAATAGCATCATAATGTCGTGTGATGAGGGCCAAGTACAACAGCATCATAATGTCCTTTGATATAGATGGTCTGCTCATGCTTATGTGTTGTGCCACATACCAGAGATTTGTCACCACTCTGAAGACATGTTGATTGAAGTTCCAATTACTATCTAAATGAGTACCCAGATCAGGTACCACTGGGTGTCCTCAGACAACTGCGCTGTCTATATTGTACAAACAAACTGAAAATAACAAATAAATAGACTAGAGGCTTCCACAGACTGACTACGAAGGTTTAATAGGATAAATCCACAAGGTCAAACACGAAAATAAAATCAGATACTTTAAGTGCTTTTCGTTTGTTCAAAGGAACAAACTTCTTCAGAAGTGAGTTACTACAACAGCTGCAAGCAATTTGAACTCAAAAAGTGTGGGAAAATTGTAATTGATTATACCTTTTAAACAAACAGTAGTCAGTCTGTGGAAGCCTCTAGTCTATTTATTTGTTATTTTCAGTTTGTTTGTGCCTTTAGTTTCAAGTTGTTATTTATGGCGTCTGACTTAATGGCTTCCAAAAAACTGACAACATTGAATGAAGCAGTACCTAGTGGATTGCCAAATGCTTCTCTCAATGATAAGAACACTTTGCCTGACATGACTCACAACAGTCAAAAAGACACTACCATTGACTGTTTACCGATGCTGCTAAACAAACTGGATGTCATTTTCAAATGGTTAGATTGCTTGGACAAAAATCATTCTCTTTTAGCTAACCGTTTGGATTCTAGTACAAAATATACAACAGCTGCAGCCATTCAGACACGCTCGACTGTATCCTCTAATCAAGAAGAAAGCAATCTTATGCGCTCGGGTTTCATAGCACTTACTAGCTCTTCTCCTGTCAGACAAGGATGCTCTGGGTCCAGCCAATTATCGGATGAGAGTACACCACCTCCTGCACAGAGACCAGCACCGAGCCCTGTAACCTCAAGCTCTTCATTGAACGTGAACGACCGGACGGGTTTATTGTTTCGTTCCCAGGCTCAGATGCAGTCACAAATGGATAGTACAACGGTTACTGAAAACGGAGTGTTACCAGTTTTAAATGTCCCTAATAATCAAAGACTTTGCCAGGACATCGAAGGCAAATCATGCACATTGGCTACTTGGATGGATCGTAAAATTACTTTTGGGTCGGAACAAGTGACACTAACATCACCTTCGGATGAAACGGAAGGTAATAATGACACTACTAATAATATTGTAGAAAATCTAAAATTACTTGACAATTTGCTATTAAAATACAAAAAAACACAGCTTGAAATTGAATATTTTAAAGAGTGTCTGAAAAATAAAGTGAGTAGAGTCCAGTATCCAACTGGGCTCATAAAAAATTCACCATTTCATTTGGATTTAATTCAGCTTTTTAATAAGCAAGGATTTGAACTCCTTGAGCTTTTGCTCAAACATTATTCACTAATGGCTGAGAATATAGCTAAATTTATTAATGAGGTGGATGCTAAAGTCCTGCATGATAGACAATTTGATCGCTACAAGTATGAATACAGTAGGACTTTTACCAGTATTAACCAACATTTGGTTAAGCTGAGTGCAAATAAAACAAAGAAATTGCAACGTGACTGTAATTCATACAAGCAAGGGGCTGCTTACCCACCTCCACCAGAAGCACAGATGTGGCAATTAGGTTACTCCTTTAGTGAGTTGACTACGAATGATTTACAACGGCCAGGTGACTATGTTGCACCTACACCTTCAGATTCAGTGAACAACCAGGTTGTCCAGTCAGGACAACTAGTAGACACGTATGACAACTATACTCCTGTCAACTCAACTAATTCTGGTTTACCAGATATAGATGGAGTACGTAGAAGTGAAAGATTGAAAAATGCCACACGGGTGAATTATTACCACAACAACAAGCCTCAGTATTATAATCAACAATATAATCATTCCAATAACAACAATAACAATCACGATAGTCATCAGCAGGATTTTCAGAGATTCAACACCTTAGGGGCCAGACCGAAGCAACAACAGAGAGGAATGAGACCAACAAGGTGATTGATGACCAGGTCATGAACGACACACTGGGGTCTGGCGATAGTGATGGGTCACCACTGTCAACTCAACATCAAGAGTTGACCTCAGCATTGACCTTAGACTCCTCCCTTTTCATTGACACAATTTCAGCTATCGGTCAAAGTGTAGAACTACTTAACGAATCAAAGCCTTCCTATACTGCTATTATTTTCAACAAAGACAATGACTTTAGAGTGTATAATTTTTCTGATAGTTTCATTTCCTCAAACATTGTCGATGTTTTAGCAAAAGGACAGACGTATGTTCCTTGGCATAATATGGACATTGCTAAATCCATCTTAGAGTTGAAATTGTTTACTAGGAAATTGAATTTGGGTTTATTCTTTATGAATGCCCCTGACAACAGGGTCCACAATATTTTTCATATCCCCAGTACTTTTAATCCCCCCTTCATCCATTGGTGAAAGTATTTGAACAGGCCAATGAGCTAGATCTTTGGAATTTGTTTAAGAACAAAAAACCTAGCAGGAATCAAGAACACATGGACGAGGAAGATTCCATTAAATACATTCAATCACAAAACATCAAGGTCTGTAAACCGGATAAAGGTGGGGGATTGGTGATTTTTCACAAAGCTGACTATGTGGCCCGTATGTCATCCCTACTAGACACCAATACATATTTAGTAAGTTCAAGAACAGAAGTAAATAAGGCATACAGTCTGATAAAATCTTACTTATATGAACTATTTATTGAAGGGCAAATTGATCAAGAAATTTTTAACTACATCAGTTGTTTATTTCCCAAATATCCAACACTTTTTGGGATCCCTAAAATCCACAAGAATGTGGAAAATCCCCCAATGAGACCACTCATTGATGGGCGTGAGTCACCCACCTATGCATGTGCAAAACTGGTTGACTATATGTTGAAGAAATATGTTCTTTTGGAGCCACAGATTTGCAAAGATTCGTGGTCCTTTTTATCGAAAATTAATGAAACCGTGTTCGATAGTGAGTATAACTTTCTGACTATCGACGTTAAGGACCTGTATACATGCATTCCTCACGACATCAGTACTGAGTGGGTGGCCCAAGTCATAATGAGACACAATGCACCAAGAAGTGACATTTCCTTGGTCATGGAACTGTTGGACCTAATCTTGTCCAATAACTTCTTTATCTTTGATGACACCTTTTTTCTCCAGAAAGTGGGTTTAGCAATGGGATCACCTTGCGGAGCGAGTGTTGCAAACTTGGTTATGGCTCAATGGGAGTTCAACCAGGTGATTTCAGCTAGCTTAACACCTGCTCCGATTGCTTATTATACCCGCTTTTTGGACGACATTTTCATCCTGTTTAAAGGTGATGCAGAAAGTGCATCTGAATTGGTTGAGAACTTCAACATGTCAACAGGTTTTTTACAATTCACATATACATTTCAGACTGAATCTATTTCATATTTAGATATTCAGTTAAATAAGAACAGGTCAGATTGCTCTTTCACAGCGCAAATTTACAGAAAAGCTAGTTACTCTAATACATTTCTCCATTTCACTAGCTGTCACCCTTTCCACCAAAAAAGATCTGTGGTCAAAGGGCAACTAGTGAGAGCATCACGTATTTCTAGCTTGGACTCAGATTTCCATAGCGAATGTCAGTTTTTGAAACAGATGTTCCAGCATCGTGGCTATCCAGAGTCACTTGTAGACACACTAATAGAGGAAGTCACTTACAAAAGAAGTATTGATTGGTTCAAACCTATTTTATGTGCTGCTCACGTATCATTGAGTAACAATCTTGGAGTGGACAGGCAAATTACCTCTAATACAGAGGATGTGACTGACCAAGAAAAGGACTTTAAATTTAGTTTTGTGACTACATTTAACAGTCAAAGTAGTACTATAGTAAAATTGATCAATAAGAATTGGGGTTTTTTTAGAACTAACTAAACTGTCCTTGACTGTTTGGGGTATAGGCCACATGTGGTTTTCAAAAAAGGAAGGAATTTAAAGAATGTACTGGAGAGACATGTTCCAGTAACATCCAGACTACCAGGAATGTTTAAATGTGAAAACTGTAATTTCTGTAAATACATTGATTGTAATAACCATTTTACAATCAATGGTAATACTTACAGACTGAAGTCGAGATTTAATTGTAACAGTAAATTTCTAGTGTACTTGGCTAAATGCATTGACTGTTTTGCATTTTACGTGGGCAAAACAGAACGTAGGCTTAGAGATAGGATATATGAACATCAATATGCTATCTCACACAATAAGTTAGAGAATGCCCTAGCAAAATATGTCCACATTAACCCATCCCACAAATTTAAGTTTACTGTCATTAGTAACTTTATTCCTGACAACCGGGGGGGTCCTGCTTCCTTCAAACTAGAAGAAATGGAACTACTGTGGCAGATTAGATTAAACTCATTCTATCACCCTGGTCTCAATGAAGCATGTTCAATTTCTATTTTACTTAAGCTGAAAAGTCTTCTTAGATAATACAGAAGAAATTCAATATTTTATGTATTATTATGTGGGTATAGCAAAAGAAGTACTTATTAATGATAAGCTTTATAAAATTAATGTGATATTTTAGTGTTACACAACATTTTTAACATAAGTAATGTTTTACATATTAGATTTTAAATTTAAATAGAGTTTTTTATGTACTGTTTGTTTAAAAGGTATAATCAATTACAATTTTCCCGCACTTTTTGAGTTCAAATTGCTTGCAGCTGTTGTAGTAACTCACTTCTGAAGAAGTTTGTTCCTTTGAACAAACGAAAAGCGCTTAAAGTATCTGATTTTATTTTCGTGTTTGACCTTGTGGATTTATCCTATTAAACCTTCGTAGTCAGTCTGTGGAAGCCTCTAGTCTATATAAAAAACCTGTTCAAAATGAAAAAATATATAAATCATATATATATATATTATTCCACATACTTATATAATTATAAACAAAAATTGTCTAAAACAAATATTAATAAACTTAAACCATAAACCTATGCAAAACAATACATATAAAATTATATATATTTTATATAAATGTATTAATATTAATATTGATATTGATATAAATATTAATTATTAATATAAATATTAAATATGCCAACACAAGCTCGATTTAATTTATTTCATCTCTTCAAAGCTAACCATTTGAGGATACACTTAATAGACAGATGTTCGCTAAGACCTGGATATGCACATGCTGTGGTTCTTATTTGCCACATTAATTCATCAATCTCCAGTAAGAGTTGCCAAGGACCCCCTCTTGGATCATTTTGCCTTTGGTGTAAAATGACAAATTTAAAATTATGATCTATATGTTCGGAAATATGTTTTGCCAAAGCATTATTCATATCTTTTTTGCTGATAGAATAACAGTGCTCATAAATCTTCTTCTTCTTCTTCTTCTTTCGGCTTTTTCCCGGTTAGGGGTCGCCACAGCGGATCACCTTGTCCGCACATTGAATGGCAGTGGAGTTTTACAGTGTCGAGTTGCCAGCCCGGCACCCAACCTTCCACAGAAGGCACACTCACACGCACACCTAGGGCCAATTTAGAGTGTCCAATCCACCTACAGCATGTCTTTGGGATGTGGGAGGAAACCGGAGCACCCGGAGGAAACCCACGCGACCACAGGGAGGACATGCAGACTCCGCACAGAAGGCACCCCAGCCGAGGATCGAACCGGAGAACCTCTTGCTGTGAGGCAGCAATGCTAACCACTGCACCACCGTGGTTGCCCCAATAACAGTGCTCATAAATATGTTGTTTAATTTTTCTTTCTGTTTTGCCTATATAAAAGGCTTTGCACTGGTCACATAATGCAGCATAAACAACTCCCTTGCTCTCACAATGGTATCTCTTATTAATTTTATAAAGCTTATCGTTAATAAGTACTTCTTTTGCTACTAAAATTAATCTGCATTGTGGACAAGAACCACATTTAAACATACCATAAGATCTAGTGGTTTGTGATCTCGTCTTCTTTTCCAACAATGCTTTAAGGTTGAAATTCCTTCTATACGTAATTTTAGGTTGCAACCCTAGCTTATTATGAAGGGTTGTGTCCTCAGTGATAATTCTCCAATTTTTATTCATAATGCATCTAATAATTTGATAATCTATGGAGAAAGTACAGAAGAAACTAGTCTTGTAAGTTTTATTCTTAGTAGATAACCGGGTATCCTCATATTGACCAGCTAGTAATATAGTGTTTGCAATATTTGCCATTTGCCCACACAATAGTGGTTTAAAATGTCCGGAATGACGTTTAGATGTAACTTCATTCCTAATGTTAATCACAAGGTTTACAGGATAACCTCTATTAATAAACATATTTACTAAGTTCTCACATTCTTTTTCAAAATCAGTGAACTCAGTAGTCATCCTTGCCACCCTGACCATCTATCCCTTAACAACCACTTTCTTCTGATGGAAAGGGTGGCAACTACTGTAATGTAAGAAAGCATTAGAATATGTAGGTTTCCTGTAAATCTTACTAATATACTTTAGATTTGGTCTATCTTTAATAAGAAGAATGTCGAGAAAATTAATGCTATTTTCATCCAAGTTATAAGTAAATTCCAGAAAATCAGTTAACTTAGTAATACTTGCTATGAAAGAAGGGACTAGGGTTTTTGGTCCTTTCCAAATAAGAAACATGTCATCCTGTTACCTAGTGTACCAGGTGACATGCTCTTGGAACAGTGGCTGAGGAAAAAGTAAAGTGTTTTCCCAGTGAGCCATGATGGCATTAGCAAAGCTAGCCCCACATGGGGAGCCCATGGCCACGCCAGATTTTTGTAAATATAAGTCACCCTCAAAAGCCATAAAATTATTTGATAGCACCAACTCTAACAGTGTTTCAATTAAGTACATAGTGTTATCTGGTACGTCCCTGGAAACCTCAGGAGGCATATTAACACAGTTGTTACAGTAGGTGTAATGTCCCCACTCTAGGTCAGTAATCAAGAAGCCTGAATCCTCAGCACTGGCACTGGAGAGGCACAAAATTGGATACAGCCGGTATCTCCAGATGCAGATCTCTGCATCAAACACAGTTTCCCTTAAGAGCGCACAGAGGACACAGTCCGAGGTCTGGGTTTCTCTATCTATCTTCCTCCCTAATAAGACTCCCCACTAGCACAGCTGTAGGGTTGAGTCCTCAGCTGAGTGTCCAAGCCAAGTCCTCCAGCACCATATCTGTGCAACCATTGATTTGTGTCCCTGCTCCAATCAGTTGACACACACACACACACACACACACACACACACACACACACACACACACACACACACACACACACACACACACACTTTGAGATTTGATTTACACACATACAGGAAAGGCTGGCACAGATTTACTATGCCCCCTTTTGTCAAGACTATAAGGTAATTAGACTGTCACCAAACCCCAAAGCCAGCTACTCCAAGGCTCTTACAAGGGTACCTAATTATACCGAGTGAAATTAATATTAATACAAATGGTAATGTTGACCAAACTGCCAGGCTTTCAGGAGTGGCCACAGTGTCACCATTAGATATAAGTACACGCAAAGGTGAAAATATTCTGTAAAGAACCAGCCACAATGAAATATTTAAATATATTTAATAACAAATAATAAAAGAAAAGGACAATACTACATATCTATTTACAATAAATAACAGAGTTTCAATCACAGGAAATATTAAAGATAACACATGTGGACAGTTTCACACAGTTACAGAAAAAAAGCAATACTCAACTAATGTCACTATATTTTCTTGACTGGTCTAAAGTATTATTATTTTCTGGTTACTTACTAGAGAGCAAGGCAAGATGAAGTAGGTGAGAGATCCTTGTTTGTCAGGTTACAAAAACATAGTGCTGTGAGACTTTAGTCTCACCTAGTATTAAACATTACTTTTAGTGATGGGATTACATACATCTGGTCATCTACCTTCTGGTTCCCACCCAACCCCCTATTGTTAGAAACTGCAGGATTTAGCACCTATGTGTCAATAATACACACACAAAGAAAGTCTTGCTAAGATCTGCTATAGCTCCTGGAAATCATAAAACAATTTCAAACCTCCACCCTTCCATAGTAGCAATTAATTCACCCCAGTGACAATGCAAGAAGCTTCCTAGTACAGGCTTTTTGTCTCTGGCCACAATGAGAGCTGTAAGATAACATCTTTATGGTCCAGGCCCAGTAATTTAATTTCAGAACATTCTTAAAGTTTGAGATTAACCTCCTCTCTTCCCATATTCTCTATTAAAACATATGCATTTAAACAGTTAAAAACATATATATATATATTTATTTTCTGTCCAGCAAGGCAGACTGTTGGTACATTTTTAACACAAGCAGCTTTACAAATATATTTTTCAACACAAGCATTGTATAAATCAGTTTGATATACAAATAACATGTAATTCTTTACTAAATTCCAGCTAGTTGTGCTGGCATATGTTACACATCCACTGCCCTACTTCTCCTGGCATAGCTGGCAAAACTTCACATCATTACAGAAGGAACATGTAATCAAATGTCAGCAGCAGCCTCCAATGCATTACCTGAAATCAAAGATTGGAATACACTGCTGTATGGTTACCATACATCCACACCACAACATAGCACATGTAGATGGCAGCAACATTGACATGTGCAGTGCTCATAGGGTCTTAGGACATTACTAGATTAAGGGCCAACATTACATAAAATTTTAGTCATTATTATGCTATTTAAAGAAAAATGCTATATCTATAGGATGGAAGATATTAAACATATGTGAGTAT
The DNA here is from genome assembly GCF_019279795.1 of Protopterus annectens. Classification (NCBI taxonomy): domain Eukaryota; kingdom Metazoa; phylum Chordata; order Ceratodontiformes; family Protopteridae; genus Protopterus; species Protopterus annectens. Next base: position 526,853,888 of record NC_056751.1, on the reverse strand, counting down.
GTGTTTGATCATATTATATATTGTCTCTTTCCCTATGTGACAGGTGCACTACCCCATGAGAGAATTATCAACCACATTTTCAGTGTTCTGAATATGGCTTGCAGAAAGTCATGGAAGGACTTTGCTTCACGATGTGTGTATGCATCTTTGAGATAATGACATCCTCCAGTCTTCTGCAGAAAGCATGTTATGTGGACAGAGGGAAAGAGGGGGTGTTGGCTTTGTAGGGTTATGTTAAAGGTTCTCCTGAGTGGGAATCAAATGAAAAGAGATTCAAAAGACCATACAATGACCACAATATACCACCGACCACATCCACAGCCATTGACCAAGGTCAGATTTGAACATTAAACCTGAGTAGGTATAGAAACTGGATTGCACACTGTGTAAGGCTAGCACCACCAGATATGCCTGACTTTAACAGTGTCATGATACACTTTATAAAGGATGATAGCAGCACTGTATACTGAGAAGATGATGTTTGGATGAATGTTTGACATAGATGTGGAGTCACATCTCAGTGCAAAAGTGCCTCCAAAATTTTATTTGGATGAACACACACACACACACACACACACACACACACACACACACACACACACACACACACACACACACACACACACACACACACACACAAATTGCAGTGAGTTTAGAATCCCTACTTGCATAAGAACAGGTCACAGTGCTTAACACAAGTGCAACAGCACAGTCTGTCTTACCGAGTATCAAACTGCAGTTTATACCACATGAAGTTATCAGTGTGTTTTGAGAAGAAGATGGTAAGAGGAGTGTCTCACACTCTGTTCTAAAGTGGACCCCACAATAACAGCTAACTGAATACAAACACACATTGATGGCAGTGAGGTTAAAATCCTGACCTAAGATATAGGGCGCAGTACTTAACGAAAGTGCCACAGCACAAATCTGATTGTCAGAGTATGAGACAACATTTTATAGCAGATGACATCATCATTGTATTTTAAGAAGAAAATGGTATGAGGAATTTCTCACATGCTGCTCTAAAATGGTTTCCACAATGACAAGCTAACTGAACACCAACACATGCGGAAGTTGACAGCAGTGAGTTTAAAACCCCTACTGAACTATCTAGAGAACAAAGTACTTAATGCAATCACCACAGTACAAGTTTAGTTTTCAGATCATCAGGCAACACTTTGTAGCAGATGACATCATCAGTGTATTTTGAGAAGAAGATGTTAGGAGGACTTTCTCACATGCTGTTCTAAAATGATCTTCACAATGACAGCTAACTGACATGGGACTGGACATTCTTAATTAATCATAGGTGTGGGTGCTTGGTGCGGAAGAACTTCCGTGACAGGGCTAGCCACCTGGTGGGTAAACCTCGGCTGTAGATGATTACCACTTTTATAGTGATACCCAAACGCAATGTACAAAAAAGGGAAAAGGGGGTTGTGGAGAGAATGACAGCTAACTGAACACAAACAAGTTAGCTACAGTGAGGTTAGAACCCTTAACTATCAATATACAGGACACAAGAGTTGTGGATGGAATGACAACTAATGGAACACAAACAAGTTGACTGTATTGAGTTTAGAACCCCTAATTACCTATCTATAGAACACAGGAGTTGTGGTTAGAATAACAACTAACTGAACACAAACAAATTGACTGCAGTGAGTTTAGAGCCCCCAGCTATCTAGCTATAGAACACCATACTTAATGCAAGTTCCAGGGTACAAGTCTAACTGTTATGTTATGGCTGTGTTGGCAAGTATGACTGTAAAAAATGTTGTTATCTGTGAGTCTTGATTGCTAATAGTAGGATGCAGTCTCATGCTCTTCTGACTATGCACACACATTCACAAGTTGACTGCAGTGAGATTAAAACCCCTGCCTCACTAGTTACACAAACATGAAAGCACAGCATTTAACACAAGCATCATGGCACAGGTCTGACCTTCATACTTTTGCAGAACTCCTTATAGCAGATGATATCATCAGTATATGCTTAGAAGAAGGTGTTGGTAGGCCTGTATGAAAAGGCTGTATAGGCATGTACAGCTGCAAACATTTCTGTTTTTCATGAGACTTTATTGCTGAGAGTAGAATACAAGCTCATGTTCTCCAGACTATGCACACAAGTTAACTGCAGTGAAATTAGAACCCCTACCTAACTAGTTAGACAAGCCGGAGAACATAGTACATAATACAATCGACACAAGTCTGAAATTTGCAGTCTTGCAGAACACTTTGTAGTAGATGACATCATCAGTGTGTGTTTGTGAGATGTTGAGAGACATGTATGAAATGGCTGTGTAGGCATGTATGACTGTAGAAAATTTTGTTGTCCATGAGACTTGATTTCTAACAGTACGATACAGACTTAAGCTCTTCTGACTACACACACACACACACACACACACACACACACACACACACACACACACACACACACACACACACACACACACACACATACACACATTGACTACAACGAGATTAGAAACCCTACCTAATTATTTACATAACCTAGAGAACACAGTACTTAACACAAGTGTCATGACACAAGTTTGAATTTTATATTGTTGCAGAACACTTTATAGCAAATTATATCATCAGTGTATGTTTGTGAGAAGATGTTGGGAGGCTTGTATGAAATGGCTGTGTACACATGTATGACTGTAAAAATTATTTTCTCCATGAGCCTTAATTGATGATAGTAGGATATAGACTCATGCTGTCTTGACTGTGCACGCACACACTTACACATACATGCACACATAATTTACCTGTTGTGTCAATTGAACCCCCACCTAACAATTTTGTTCCCATCTGCAAAACACAATAGTTAATATTTGCACCATTATGAAAGTCTGATTTTTCCTTGTCATAGTGGTCTTTTTAGATGATGACATCATCATTTTATGTTGCAGGTAACATATCCTGTTATGAGATTGATGTAAAAAATGTGGACTTTGGATGACTTTGGATTTTCTGTTTTTGTTCCAATGTGCAGATATAAAAACTTTGAAAGACGGGGTTCTTATAATATATGCAATAAGCTGTCAAGAATGTTGCAGAAGTGAGACATACATGCACCTGAATCTCAATATGTTGTGCATGTTACACACTTTTAGTCGCACACACACAAATACACACATACACACACACACACACACACACACACACACACACACACACACACACACACACACACACACACACACACATATTGTGATGAATTGATGTCCACCGTAGACATGTATAAGATAATTTCAATGTCTATTGTCAGTGTAAAACCTTAAATAATGTACCATACTTAATGCAAGTGCCAGGGTACAAGTCTGACTGTTATGTTATGGCTGTGTTGGCATGTATGACTGTAAAACATTTTGTTATCTATGAGTCTTGATTGCTAGTTGTGCTATTTATTTTTGTAGTGTAGTTGATATTTGACCTATTACTTTCATATCCATTTTTAAGTGCATGGGTGCAGGGCACACATGAGTCTGGGTAAATATGTGTTCAGTCACTAACAAGTCCCTTCCCTTTGGATGTGTTTTTAAATGGCTTTTGAAGGGATGAAGAATAACTGGGCACTACCCGTAGTTTTTGCACAATGAAGATACATGGTGTAAAAAAGTATCATGCAGAAAGATTGAAAGCCTTTTCACTATATTATCTGGACTACAAGGCACTCTCCAATCTGGCCCTGATGGAAATGTTACACATTGTTAACACAAACTGCACAAGAGTCACTCATTCCAAGGATGGTAACCTAGCCGCTAACATAATAAATCATGTTGGTGAGATAGCTAAATCTTTCAGATACTCCCCCTTCCCTGGAACATGCTTGGTATTCATGTAAAGCAATGGCCTTTCCTGACACTCTTCAAGTGCAACCTAGATCAACAGATGGTTAATCATGAGTGTAGTCCTGTTGTTGCACACATGTTCCTCATGCATAGAGGCAGTTGGTATTAGATAACATAGCATAGGCATATACATCTGTGAACATTGTTCACATAGCTATTGAATTGTGTAAGTCATGTTAAATATGGCTAGGCTTTTATGGGATCTTGGGACTTTAGTCTAGTACTCTCCTATGCATCTATAAACTTATGATGTACAATTGTATCCTAGGTACAGCTATAGTGTGACTGTACAGCATCACAGAAGTGCCTGTACATCACAGCAAAGTTTGATACTGATAGTGTGCAAGAGCACATATGCATGTATGTCAGGATTTCATAGTAGTATAAAAGTTTCCATGGCAATGTCAGGGTGACAGTGATTGTGTGGCACATGTCTTGGGTTTGACATGTGCTGATAGAAAGTGTGCTCCATGTATTGTTTGCATGTGAACAATATCACAGGCTATCATTGATGCTAGACTTTGCAGTGATGTACTTTCTGCGCACATGGGCATTGCCATCAGTCTCACACAGTGTTGTAACATTCCTTATTATAGATCACTTCTTAATTCACAGATCAATTGTAGATGCTGCAGACAATATCCATTGCTATTGCATGTGACAGATGCATGCAATACACAGCTGTGTGAAGGGAATCAACTGAAAATAGTGAATTGCTTAAAGTGTTGTTTTCCATATGGCTGATACCTATGTCATCTAGGGATGCTTTACTCAAGCGTATCACTTCTTCTACAGTGAGTTCACACACATCTTGTCATCCATACATAAGTGTTCATTGTGATGTATAACCATTATGAGTTGACAGTGCAGAATTCCCTTCAAGGTCTTCTACAAGACACGTGTGACAAGTCTTTCTGTGATGCCCCCAGTAAATACACAGCTCATTGACAACATTGATGGCATGGGTTACATTCTTGAAGGTGTGGCTTGTGGCTTATGTGTCATGCAAACCTCTCAACTGGGCAGGATTGCCCCTATTTTAAACTACGGATGTAACACTGTCCCTCTCAACACCTCAAAAAAGTAGAAATTTTTGAGGAAGGTGTGTTGAATTCCCTTTATAGATTACTAACAAATCATTAGAGTTGTACAAGTGTTTTACTGTAGAACATGTACTATACCTTACAATTACATATTTTATGTCAATGGCACAAGTTAATTTATTTATTATTTTAAAATCGTCCATGATTGTTGCTGCTTCTGTCTAATGTTGTCCATGAGCCTGTTGCTATGTGTCCCTGATTGGTTGAGATCTATGCTGACATTTCAATCATATTCAAGCAACTCATTTTGCACACCTTCACAATATGCACATGCCCTTATTGTATATACTGTCTTTGCTAAATGCCCTTTCCAGTGATCATGTCAGGATATTTATATCACAACCAATCATCTCCAGTGATATGTAAACTTGTTTGACAGTCATATAATATAGCAATGACCGACGATGTCGGTGTGATATATCGAAGATTTACCCACAGTTGGCGTGGTTTAATCACAAGGGTGAAACCCAAGTGATTAAATAAAGCCAGCTGTGGGTAAATTTCAATATACCACAACCATGGAGTCAGTTATTGCTATTATACAATGACATTATTTAAGAAAAAAAATACTTACTTTTCTTAAATAATGTCTTTGTATAATGCCTCCGTGTGCCCTTTGGTGTTTATGTGGTATCCTGTTTTTTTTTTTTTTTATGTACTGCGCATGCATATGGGACTTGTCAGGCCTGTGAAGAGGTAGTAACAGTGAAAGGAAGATCTGCATTGCTTGTTCTTCTTTGTTATAATCAATAAAAAGAAGAAGAACCCGGGAGACTTTTTATGTTAGGAAGAGTCGGGACAGACAAAAATAAAAGGATGAACAGGAAAATTTTTAAGTTTTGCAGAACGTACCTGATTATCCTTTTATTTCTGTCTGTGCCATCTCCTGAACGTAAAATGTCGTCAGTTGTGTTTAGTATAAAAAAAAAAATGAGATATACTAATGGGAAAAAGCCCGGGTGACCGGACCTTTTCCTGTTGATATATTCTCGGATTTACAACAGGCGGAACCGAACTGGTAAAATGGCACGGACTGTTTATTGATGTAAGCGCTTTCGGCTCACCTGCCCTTTGTAACACTCTGAGGGTTTCAAGTGTATTTAACCCACCATTGAACTGTGTTTTAAACATGTTTGAAAAAGTTTGTGAAATAGATCTAAGGGCTAGATTGAATACTAGTAATTCTAGTAGCAAAAAGACAAGTAACATCTCAAAAAATGAATTGGATTTTATTTCACTCTTGCATGACTGTAAGGTTAGAGTCATGAAGCCAGATAAGGGTGGGGGTCTGGTGTTCATGGACGAATACTTATATGACAGCAAGATGTTAAATCATCTGCAGTCTGATGTATACTTGACTTCCAGCTTAAACGAGATACATGTAGCTTATAGGAAAATGAGGGGAATTTTGGACGATTTGTTTTTGGAAGGTAGTATTGATTGTAACACCTTTCATTTCCTGTCCATGCCAGCCCCAAAGATTCCCACCATATTTGGTACACCAAAAATTCACAAAAACTTAGTAGATCCCCCACTTAGGCCAATAGTTGATGGGAGAGGATCCATTACTTATGCTTGTGCCAAGTATGCTGATGGGATTCTTAAGCCGATGATACATGGTGAACCCCAGATTTGCAAAGATTCCTGGGACTTTTTGGAGAACCTCAGTAAAATTGAATATAATTCAGAGTATGTTTTTCTTGTAGTAGATGTGAAAGATCTTTACATGGTAATCCCCCACCAATTGGGCATAGATTGGACTAGGAATTTTATGCTGGTTAAAAGCGCCTCATCCGTGCAGATGTATGTTGTGGAGACTCTTTTAGAATTGGTCTTACCTAATAATTTTGTAGTGTTTAAGAATCAATTCTTTTTACAAAATAACGGAATAGCCATGGGTTCACCATGTGTGTGTAGCTTCGCTAACAGCGTTATGGCGTTTTGGGAACACCAATTTCTATTTAACAACTCAATGTATCAACAACATGTAACTTGGTATACTAGCTACCAAGATGACATGTGTTTTATCTGGAAGGGACCCCCAGATTTAATACCTGACTTTATAAACAGTATTTCCATTATGACTAACTTTTTGGAGTTCACATATTCTATGGGCATGGACGAAATGAATTTTCTAGATGTAACAATACGTAAGGATAAGGTTAACAACAAGTTTAAATCTCTGATCTACAGAAAACCAACCCACTCTAATTGTTATCTTCACTTTTCAAGTTGCCATCCCCTCCACCAAAAAAGAAGTGTGGTAAAAGGGCAGCTCGTTAGGGCTGCCAGGATGATATCAGAGGAGGTGGATTTTGTTAGTGAATGTGACAACATAGGTAAAATGTTCCTGAGTAGAGGCTACCCAGCCCATCTAATAAAACAGTTACAAGATGAAGTGCAGGGCAAAAGATATAATGGGCATTTTTTGCCCTTGCTGGGAGGTGGGTTGTTGGACAGGTCATCCAAGGTAAACATGAATGACAACATGTTGACATCATATAGGATAAATTTTCTTTTTACATTCTGTATGGATTATCAAGCCATTAGGGACATCTTAGTTAAAAATTGGAATATTATCCTAGAAGATAGAGCGTTGGCTAAAACATTAGGCACACATCCAGTTTTTGCATATAGAAGGGGCCTTAATTTAAAAGGGATTGTAGAAAAAAGTAGGCCTACTAGTAGACAAAAAGTAGTTGGTATGCGAAAATGTGGAATGCGCCCTCAATGTAAGCATGTTTCACCTGACAACAAAATCAACATCAATAAGCAAAGTATTTCCATCAATGGTAGCTATAATTGTGAATCATGTGGAGTTGTTTATGTTGCTGTATGTGAGAAATGCCCCTCTTTTTAAATCAGCAAAACTGAGAGGAAGTTAAGAAAGTGAATTTATGAGCATCTATATGCCATAGGGAGGAAGGATTTGACTAATGCACTTGCTAGGCATATTTTGGAATATCCAGAACATCGCTTTCTGTTCACTGTTGTCCATCAGGTCAACAATGATGTTAGAGGGGGTCCTTGGCAGCTCTATCTAGAAGAGCAGGAACTGTTTTGGCAAATTAGAACATCTGCACAGATACCTCCAGGGCTGAATGATGTTGCTTCCATTAAGTGTATTCTAAAGCTCAAAGCTTTATGTAGATAAGTAATTAGGTAGTGAGGGTGGATTACTAGGGTTAGCAAAGTATTAGTTCATGTTTTTATATTAAATCATGTATATAAAAACTTATTTATATATTAATGTAATATGTACAAACTAAGCTGAATTCGAACTGGCAATGTATAGGTCTATATTTGATGAGGATTTTATATTTATTTTTATTTCTATTTATAATTTTTTTCTATTTCTTCTATTTTTATTTTTATGCTTTGTGACAAGTCGTTTTTGTAGTTTATTTGTAGTGGATACTTTTTATAATTGCCATTTATCACTGTTGTTTATAATTGTGCTTTTTATAAAAAGAAGTACATTCAATATTGATGTTGTACAGGGTTAATTAACCTTGTTTTTTATTGGTTAATTGATTCACGAGTTTAATGATGAATGGGTATATTTAAGTGTTGCAGGATGTCATGGATTTTGTATTTTGTCTGATGAAGGCTGTGTACTATTGCAGCCGAAAGAGCTTACATCAATAAACAGTCCGTGCCATTTTACCAGTTTGGTTCCGCCTGGTAGAGTGTGTTTTTCAAGGTTTAGTTGTTGGTTTACCTTTTGTTAGCAGTACATACTGTGCTATGTACATATATGATTAATGTTATGCTACTGACTTCTCTTTGGAGTGTAGGTATATTGACATGTCCTCATGTGGTGTACATTATCATGTATCATGTGGCCTTTTCCTCTGTCTTCATTCCTACCTTTTATGTCTGTGGCCCTTTCCGATATGCACAGCTCCCCAGATTAGTGTATTTATAATGTATTCTATGTATCCTTGCTGATCACTACAAATCTTTTATTATAGTATGCCAAAAGCATGTTGTAATGTACATTGCAGTGAGTACACTTTTCTATAATGTGTTACTACTGCATCCATTCAATTAATTTTATCCATAGTGATCATTGTGGATGTCTGTGTAATTTTGTAGAGCAAGTTTGTCCATAGGTAAACTTGCCTGCATTTTCAATATGCATTCATGCTGCTTTGCACAGTTTCCTGACCAGCAAAACTGTTCTGGCCACAAAACCTTGCTTGTATGTATTTAAGCACGATGTGTGGCATGTATATGCAATTAGTACTGCTGTTCATCATGCAAACACTTGAACTCCATGTAGACTTTGCACAAAGCCTACATGGAATTTATTGAATTCCCAGGTATGTGTTCTTTTAACACTAACCTGAGTCTCATGGTCCACTGTTCTCAACTAGACACCACCTCTTTACCTGGCCAGTCATATGCCATGCACAAGCCTTCTGCATAGGGTCCCTTACTACTGCTGACAGCTGGTCATTATTAGTAATAGTGGGACTGGAACTGTAAGCTACAGTGACAGCATGGGTCATTTCACCACCAGACTGGTGTATAATCATGTTATGCAGAATGCAACATGCAGTACACATCTTACATGCAGTATCTGGGTTATACTGAATGGCATACCCAGCCTCATCCAGGCACTGGAAAATGCTTTTCAGGATGCCGATGACCATTTTGATGACAATACAAGCGTGGGTGAGGGATGTGTTATAGGACTCCTCTGCAGCTCCACCTGGATTTCTCACTGCTGTCATGATCCATGGCTCCAGTGGATGTCTAACAAGATGTAAAAAAAAAAAAGAGGGAGCGAGAAAGATAGAGAGAAAGAGAAGGTGGGATGAGATGCAAAACAAAAATAAATAGTATTCAGCTATACATTTTATCATGAATAACTGCTTAAATGCAGTCTTCTTCTTCTTTCGGCTGCTCCCATTAAGGGTCACCACAGCAAATCAACTGTCTCCATTTCTTCCTGTCCTCTGCATCTTGCTCTGTCACACCAACCACCTGCATGTCCTCTCTCACCACATCCGTAAATCTTATATTAGGCCTTCCTCTTTTTCTGTAACCTGGCAGCTTCATCCTTAGCATCTTTTCCCCAATATACTCTGCATCCCTCCTTAGCACATGTCCAAACCAACGTAATCTTGCCTCTCTGGCTTTGTCTCCAAACCTTCCAACCTGGGCTGACCCTCTAATATACTTATGCCTAATCCTGTCTATCCTTGTCACACCCAGTGCAAATCTTAACATCTTCAACTCTGCCACGTCAAGCTCCGACTCCTGCTTTTTTGTCAATGCCACTGTCTCCAACCCATATAACATAGCTGGTCTCACTACCCTCTTGTAGACCTTCCCTTTCACTCTTACTGGTACTCATCTGTCACAAATCACTCCTGACACTCTTCTCCACCCACTCCATCCTGCCTGTACTTTCTTCTTCACCTCTCTTCCACACTCACCATTACTCTGAACTGTTGATCCCAAGTACTTAAACTCATCCACCTTTACCACCTCTCCTCCCTGCATCCTCACCATTCCTCTATCCTCCTTCTCATTCACACACATATATTCTGTCTTAGTCCTGCTGACCTTCATTCCTCTTCTCTCTAGAGCATATCTCCACCTCTCCAGAGTCTTCTCCACCTGTTCCCTACTCTCACTACAAATCACAATGTCATCTGCAAACAGCATAGTCCACGGGGACTCCTGTCTGATCTCGTCTGTCAATCTGTCCATCACCATTGCAAATAAGAAAGGGCTAAGACCTGATCCTTGATGTAATCCCACCTCTACATTAAATGCATCCATCACTCCCACCGCAGACCTCACCGCTGTCACACTACCCTCATACATATCCTGTACCACTCTTACATACTTCTCTGACACTCCCGACTTCCTCATACAATACCACAACTCCTCTCTAGGTACCCTGTCATATGCTTTCTCTAAATCCATGAAGACACAATGCAACTCCTTATGACCTTCTCTTTTCTTCTCCATCAACACTCTCAGAGCAAACATTGCATCTGTAATGCCCTTTCCTGGCATGAAACCATACTTCTGATAACTAATCATCACCTCCCTTCTTAACCTAGATTCCATTACTCTTTCCCATAACTTCATGCTGTGACTGATCAGTTTAATCCCTCTGTAGTTATTACAGCTCTGCACATCACCCTTATTCTTAAAAATCGGTACCAAAACACTTTTTCTCTATTCCTCAGGCATCCTCTCACTTTCCAAGATTACATTAAACAATCTAGTTAAAAACTCCACTGCCATTTCACCTAAACACCTCCATGCTTCCATAGGTATGTCATCTGGACCAACAGCCTTTCCGTTCTTCATCCTCTTCATAGCTATCCTTACTTCCTCCTTGCTAATCCACTGTAATTCATGATTCACTTTCCGCACATCATCCAACCTTCTCTCCCTCTCATTCTCTTCATTCATCAACCCCTCAAAGTACTCTTTCCATCTGCTCAACACACTCTCCTCGCTTGTAAGTATGTTTCCCTCATTATCCTTTATCACCCTTACCTGCTGCACATCTTTACTAGCTCAGTCCCTCTGTCTAGCCAATTGGTACAGGTCCTTTTCTCCCTCCTTAGTGTCCAACCTTTTATACAACTCTTCATACGCCTTATCCTTAGCCTTCACCACCTCTCTCTTTGCCATGCACCTCATCTCCTTATACTCTTGTCTACTTTCTTCATCTCTTTGACAATCCCACTTCTTCTTCACCAACCTCTTTCTCTGCATACTCTCCTGTACTTCTTCATTCCACCACCAGGTCTCCTTGTCCTCCTTCCTCTTTCCAGATGTCACAGCAAGCACCTTTCTAAGAAAATAATTTTTCCATTTAGCAACAAGATGATCACTGGGCATCTTACCCTTTAGAAAAAGGTAGTAGAGTCAAGTAGTGTGTGTATATATAAAAATCATGTGCACTGACAGGATGCTGGGCAGAAACATTGGTGAAGCACCCTTATATATCACATACTACCTGGCAGCTGATGTAGTTGTAGCCCTTCCTATTGCAGTAATGCTCACCCTATGATCAGATGGGGCTCTAATTGTAACATGAGTGCAATCTATTACACCAAGTACCACATGGAAACGTGCACCCCATAAAAGGTACATATCGTCCTGGCTCTATCCTGAGGTGGCACAGAGAAAATAAATGAAGTAATCCATATGTGCAAGAGTACATCCAGGAAATGCTGCAGTATTCTTGATAAGAAGCTAATGAGATCCCCAATGTATCTCTAGTCTGTTTTTGGAAGGTTTCCATGTCAAGTATAGTGAAGGCTATATGTACCTTAGTGTCCACTGGGAAAGGAAGTCCATGCATTCCTCCAGTATCCCTATTGGGGTCAAATATATGAGCTAAGACCCTTATAATGTCTCTGCCTACTCTGGCCCTATCAAAGATTTCCTGATTGTCAAAGTTATCATGAGTTATCTTTTGTTTCAATTTTCCCTTCTTGGCTGGCAAGTGCCTCTGGGCGAAAGCAGTTTTATCTCAGACTAGATAAGCAACTCATACCTGAAAGTAGCAAAACTAGCAGCAAGTGACAGCAATATCTTGCATTGCAACACAGATAGATTTATATAATCTATCTACAGACATCACGTACAAAGGAGGAAATTTCACTGTGAATCGCAAATTGTATAGAGGACATTTCATTAGTATAAGCTGTCTCACATCATTCCCATTTTTATATCATTATTAATACATCTGCATAGGCTCATTATAGGTCATTGCACATTTGAGTAAATGGCCTCTGTGAATCGTAGCTCAGCTACAATCATTCATGGACATCACAGATAGCCTAAACACATTTACTTACAAGACTATGAATACTGGCCTTTATTTCTCTTTCTAGGTCCTGCAGGCTCACTATTGCATAGGATTTAAACATCTCACTTTCATTTGTTTATATCCTCAGGACTTTTGTTCCATCGCTGAAATACACTCTCTGTTAATCTGACGTTGTATATTTTTTCAGTCCTGGCAAATTGCCAACATTGCAGATGTAATGCACACATTAATATTTCTGCTTGAGGTATATTTCTATATAAAAATTATTTTATATAGCTTTACCTTGCCCTGTTATTCTAGTTTTGCTTGCTATATGTCATAATACTTAAAAATGTTGGCATCTGCTTACCTATTCTGCTATCAAAATGCATCAAATAGTAAATCAGATGCAGCAGCTTGCTTTCTGACCTGCTTTTGATAGTGCATTTTAACAACTAAAAATATATAATGGGAAGAAACCATGTCATCTTCCTGTCAATGCTAAGTTTAGTACATGTGAACTACACAAACTATTTGATTTGTCTGTAATTCTAAGACATGCAGGAAAAGAATGAACTGCATGATTTACAGCTGAACCCAAATGTTATGTAAAATACTTATCAAGGGTGCATATCTGGTTTGTTTGTACCGATCATCTTTCAGAAGTTCCCTTGAGAGCTGCAGCACTCCAGGAAACACCTTTCAATTTATTTCTTTTCTCATTTGAAGCAAATCTCTTTAGAGTATTCACTTCATCTAACTTTTGAAATTTTATGATCATCATATAAGCCTCATTTATTTACTATTAACTGCAGAACAGGACTGTACATTTTAATACTTCTACACAAATTAGGCTATTACTCAAGATTTCTTTCTTTTCTTTTGTAATTTCTGGTCTTGTACCCTGCAATTAGAAGAACATTTTGCATTTGAAATTCTCATATTCATCTTATCTTCTTTCAGCATTCCAGTTTGCTAGCCTGTAGCCATCAGCCCATTCTACCATGTCACCTTTGTAAATACAGGATTAACCTCTTGCCCTCAAGATAAGGTAGCTTGCTAATGTGGAGCAAAGTGTACTTGTGGCTTGTCTATGTCTAATGCCTATATTAGAGGTTTATGGTGCTATAGAGCTCAGATAATGAAAATGTATCACTGTAGCACCTGATTCTGTCAGTTCTCGGTTTATATGTCACCTGCCTTCTCTGGAAGTGCCAAATACAGGAATAATATATTTCAGCTTTGTAGCACAAAATACTGCCTTTAGCATATGTACTTGTCACCCACTGCCATGCACTGGCAATATGGATTCACTTTCCAACCCAGGGTATTGGCATAGAAGAAGATATATGACATCTTACCTGTCAATATCACTGCATGGTTTGTCTTGAATTTATTTTGGTGAAATATATCAACATATATTTTCATAAATATTGTGAGAGTTGTTCGAGATTTTTCTTGACTATCAGCAGGAAATTGATCACAGAGCAGACAAGCAGACATTGACTCAATAACATTCACATGTTTTTATTCTATCAGTATAGTATCATGCAGAACTACGGTGCAAGTTATTAATATAGTTTCAAGTGCCTAGATTATGGTAAACATACCATCAAAGAGCATGTTACTTGCTTAATCAGCAGAGCTATGAAGTGTTAGCACAAGCAATATAATACCTAACAAGGTAAGTATTAGTGAGAAATACCAAATCTCTTGCAGGTACGATAACTCTCTAAGGTTCTTAAACTATAGAAAGCTTAGTATCTTTCAGCAATGTCTGCTCTGGAGGGTATTGCTGTGCTCAGGAAAATAATACTAACAGTAAGAATGTCAATAAAACATATTTATTTGTTTATTTAGCCCTTTTTTGACCAGTTTAGACCCGCTAGGATGGTAGCCTCTTTCCAGGGGAGACTTGATGTGGTATTTATGGGTCTATATCAGATGAATGAAATATCCGTTCATCGAACGTGTAAAGATCCAAGCTTCACGGACATCAAAAATGGTATTGTGGGGTCTCAGTACAGTGAGGAGTAGGGTATTTGCCCTTTTCTCACTGTAGTATGATCTTGGAGTTAGAATATATATTTAGCAGGGTGTGAGGAGGGGTGCAGCCCCCCAGAATACCGATTTCGATTTCCGTGATGTTTCGATTATTCTGTATTCTATGAACAGATTTTCCATTCATCTGATATAGACCTGGTATTTATACTAACAGTGAACATTTGGCCAGGGCATCAGGAAACTTCCCCTTCTCTTTTTGATAAAAGAAGTAATAATTTGCAGAAATGAATGTCAAGAGATGATAGACATGGCTTTTAAATAAAGAGAAAAGTAAAAGTTTAGGTAATGTAGTAAAGATTGGGGGTATACATTTTACAATGAATGACATTTCTGTGTTAGGTATAAAATTTGGGAATAAAGATATAAGTAGAATTCAATAAGAAAAAGCAACAGAAGAAATAAAGCAAACATCTTTTCTGGATTACATATAAATTATCATTCAGAAAAATAAGGCTTATTTGATAAACTCAGTACTGACTGGAACAATAGCATACTTAGCAGCTATGTTTAAGTTGCCAACAGTATTGCAAAAGGAATTATTGCAGATAATTATTTCATTTATATAAGGTTCTAGATTAAACCCAGTAAAAAGAGGAGTTTTGTATGTAAATAAGGAAGAAAGAGGTTTAGGGTTAATTAACCGAGTTGTTTATGCTGCTTCATTAAATTTGTTCACAGTATTAAAGTGGATAAATGAAAAAGATGATAGAGTGGTAGTTAGACTGTATAAGTATAATAGATTTGGAAGTACATTAAAAAGGGTAAAAGAGTACATAAACAAAGTAAGAAAATGTTACCAAGAAAAAATATTTTTGTGGAAAATAAAATTGATGATATAGAAAAAGATAGAAAAGTATGGCATAAGAATGAAATGATAAAACATTACTATATAAAACCATGGGAAATATCTAACAGATGAAAAAATTAAAGCTATAAAAATAAGGAGCAAATGGTGTAATCAGGAAGTCGTATGTCAAGATGTTTTGTGGAGACTGGTAATAGATAAATTACCAGTAAAAACAACTATCTATATAAAAAGAAAAGTGATTGAATATGTTTACATTGTCAAGAAGAAAAACAACAATAAGGCAGAGAACTCCACGTAGAGCCGGTCAAAACTTTTATTCAATAAAACCAGAAATAAAATCTTCCATAAGCGCTTTCAGGCTACCTGCCCTTCTTCAGATAACAGAGAACATCACAGATGCATATTTAAAATACATAACCAACCAGCTTTCAGTATTTTACCCTCCTTTTCTTGAGGATGGGTTTTAAAGGTACAATAGCATTTATACCTGGTGGCTTATCTGCCCCTAATCTTACAATCCATCTAGTCTCAGCACATTCCGTATCATTAAATAAATCACCACCACTGATATTAGGAGTGATCACCTGTATTGCCATGAATAAAAAAGTATGATCTATATTCATTTTTACATGTTGTGCCAATGCATTATGTTCATTACAATGTTTAATATCTGACAAGTGCTGAAATATCCTTGTCTTGAACATAGTATTGGTTTTGCCCACATAATATACTTCACATTTCTGACAGACCGCTATATATACCAAATTATGTGTCCTACAATCGGCATAACCTCTAAATACATACTGTTTGTCTGTCCTTGAATGCGCAAATATTTGTTTCTGTAAAATATACTGACATGCTTTACAGTGATGACATGGAAAAGTGCCCTTCCTGTTGATACTAGGGATGCCTTTTAAACAATTTTTAGGTTCTTTACAAAGTATATCTTTCAAACTCCTATTTTTTTTAAATACAAAATTAGGTGTAGGGTCTAAAATCTCTTTCAGTTTAGGATCCGTGTGTAGTACCTGCCAATGATGTTTAATAATCTCACATATATTGCCCACATCACTGCTATAGGTGAGCACCATATTATTTCTTTCTTTACAGACTGATGAGGTTTTCTGTTTATTAATTATATCTCCAGTCTCTTTGTATAGCCAAGGTTTAGCTGTACTATTACGCTTGATCTTACTATGTTCAATCAAAGGTTCTATCCTGTCCCGTTTATACCCCCTCTGTATCAAGTTATCTTGAAAATTATCTACTTCTTCCTGAAATTTGGCATCCTCACTACAGAGTCTTGAAATCCTACAGATCTGTCCCTTGACAATGTTGTCAAAGGTATGATGTAAGTGCATGCTATCATAAGTAAGCAGGCTGTTACGCCAGCAAGTTTTTTCCGTACAGCAATGTCTCTACATCACGTCCCTCCCTTTTAGTTAATCTTACATCCAAAAAATGTTAGTTCAGAATAATTGACTGAAAATCTAAAAAATTCTGAACTCCCTTCTAAATACATTATAAAGGCCTTTAATTCCTGTTCCGTGCCATCCCATAAGAAGAAAACATCGTCCACAAAATCTACATAAAAACATAGCTTGTTGGACCATGCATGTCTAACCTCAAATATGGTATTGTCCTCCCAATATGCCAACACTAAGTTGGCATATGAGTTGGCACAGGGTGTGCCCATGGCAACACCCTGCTGTTGTCTAAAATACATCCCTTGACACATAGATACATTGTATTCCAATACAATATTTAGTAATTTACAGATTTTTTGAATAGAGTCAGTATTGTATTGAGTTTTATTACTCAATATACTCTCAATCGCTTTTATTCCATAAGCATTGTCAATCACTGTAAAAAGATTATTTACATCCAATGTAACAAACATGTATTTCTTCTCATTAACCTCTGTCAGATACTCAGACAAAGACCCAATAAATTGTGCTGTATCTCTCAGTATTCTTGGATAGAGGTTCAATACAGGTTTCAGAACACATTCAACCCAAATTGATATATGTTCCGTGACCCAACCCCTACCTGATACAATAGGTTTTAGGGGTGGGTCCACAGCACTCTCATGTATTTTTGGGAGTGCTTTAAATTCAGGTATAATCGGATGTAAAATTAATAAAAAGTCTCTCAATTCTTGATCTACCAATCCTACAAAGTGCAAATTTCTAATATTATTATGTACCTTCTCTATCAAATTCTTAATCATGACTGGAAAAACTTTAGTAAATGTTCGTTCATCCTCTAATAGCATTTTCAATTTCGTAATATAGAACTGTTTATTCATGACAACTACTGCGCCCCCCTTGTCAGCTGGTTTTATAATTATATTCTCATTTTTCATCAAATCATTGAGTGCCAACCTCTGTGCTCCAGATAAATTATAATATTTTTTTCTTTCGATCATTCTTAAAAGTACTGTTCTAAATCATGTTCACACATCTTGACAAAAACTGACATGGCAGGACTAAAGAATGGCATATACTCACTCGGCTGTCTAAACTTGATGTTTGTTTCAGACATATTGTTCACTTTAAATATTTGCTTTAACATCACATTCCTGGCAAAATTAAAAACATCTTAAACAACTTGACTATGCTCGGACAAAGCATCCAGTACAAAAGTACTTGCATCTGTAAATCATTAAGTTCATAGCCAGATATGTTAAACACATAAGGCTGAGTCTTGAAAATCTCCATACAGATCAGTGCTCTACCCTGGAACAAATGCAAATACATAAAATACCTCATGTGGGAATAGAAAACACAGCCTTCTGCACCAAAGGCAAGTGTGCTACCTGTTATGCACTGATACTAAGATGCACATTTTACGCATTTCTTTAAACAACAAACATCTTTATTAAATTTTTGTGTATGACATAGGCAATCTTCCATTTATATAAATGAAAATAAACTATAATGACACAATCTCAAGTTGCAATCATTATACTTTACAAACCGTGCCAACACAACTATAGTGTGAACATTATACATCACTTTTAATATATCCAGTCATTGGTAGTCAACTATTACATAGCTCATTGAAATCCTGCCTTCTTTTAAACCTTGTTACTCCTATGCATGTATTGTTCCCACATTTTCCTTTCTTCCTATGTAATTTGCGCCTACCCTTTTCCAAAGATCCCAGTTCCAGATGTTTTATTTCTGTTACTATCTTCACATTTTGCATATTTTAAATTGTATATGAGGAAAACAGAAAAAAAGTAACTGTCCATATTTTCTGTGTAATATGCAATTGTTTGACAATATTAGAAAAAGGATAAATAACTGTATGTGCTGTATGATGCACAAAAGCTTGACTGTATAGTAAAACAGTATTAGTATGGACCTGTGTGTGTGTGTGTGTGTGTGTGTGTGTGTGTGTGTGTGTGTGTGTGTGTGTCTGTGTGTCTGTGTGTCTGTGTGTGTATGCATGTATTGCGTGTGTGTGTGTGTGTGTGTGTGTGTGTGGGGGGGGGGTGACGGGCAATACCAATTCACCAAACAATAAACACATAAGATTCACATGAGAATACTAATAGATGTTAGCGTGGATTTCTTTCTAACACAACCAATTCATTAACAATCTCCATTAGGCAGATAAAACCTTAACTATGACCAGGCAAACAGAGTTCAGTTAAAGACTGAGGCATTTATTAGGACAGGCATGAAGAAGCAATGAATGATGACATTTAGCTGCCTCACTTCTCTTTGGTAGAAGAGTAGTAATGTAGACAAAGCACAATCTGTATGGTAGAGTCCCGAATATAAACAAGTGAGTGCAAAAATGTATTCATCTACATTTTATCATTTTTATTTTAGTTATTGTTCTGGTGTGTGACTGAGGTAAACCCTGTGCTGCCCCATTTGCTTAGGTCTTCAAGAGTGCTGACATGATTGTTTTCTTTATTGAGAAAATGATGTAAACTTTGATTATACAGCTCTATTTACTGAAATCAGATTTTCATTTCTACGAAGAGTCTGACAGGTATGAGGAAAGAAAGAGATCTCCTTGTACATGAGTGTGTGTGTGTGTGTGTGTGTGTGTGTGTGTGTGTGTGTGTGTGTGTGTGTGTGTGTGTGTGTGTGTGTGTGAGAGAGTGAGTTGGTGCACATGCATGCAAAAGGGACATTTTTGTCATGATTAATACTTGGTTGTTTTACTATATTTTCAGTAAGGAATTAAACATACCAAATGCCAATTTTGTATATTTGTTTTCGGGATACAGACTATTGCACACACATGCAAAAACACACACACATATGGATAGATAGATAGATGGATAGATAGATAGATATAGATATATAGATATAAATATAGATTTGTTATTAAATAAAAACTGAAAGAGGTGATCGGTTTGTATTTTCAGTGGGTTTTTTGTTTTCTGTATTTTCACCTTTGTGAATTTGCTTTAAGATATGTGGTTCCTTTTATTATTTTTTCCTTATGTTTGTCTCTTCAATATGTTGAATGAGTGTGCAGTTCATTCATTCATCTCCATTCTGATGCATGGTTTATCCTATTTAGGGCTGCACAGAAGCCAGTCCCTTTTGACAATGTATAACCATAAGACAAAGAATCACTTCTGGATGGTAAGTCAGTCCACTGTAGGATATAAAGATATTAACTATGTACTCTAATAACAAATACATGCAATTTTGATGATAGCTGTTTTGTCAAACTACATGATGTGATTGGTGCATTCTCTACATGCATGCTTTCTGTTTATTTAATGGTTACATTTTGAAAAGGTGTAAGTGTACATGTGCAACTGACTGTCTTAACTGCAATAATTTCAAGTTGTGTGATTTTTCTGTTTAGTTGTGAAATGAGATGATTCATTCTGGGCACTTCACAGTTGTTTACTGCAGACATCAACATCCCAGTACCATATGACAGTTAACTTACTGTGCAGGAAAGACTATGTTAAATCGAGCATCTTTATAATATATTCCTGTTCTCTGACACTGCCTGTGTAACCACTACCATCTGTTTGTTACTCAGTGCTGAATATGTTGTGGATTTTCATGAATGATGTCATTTGATTCATTGTCAATAAAGAGACAGACTCCAGCATGCTGTTACTACTTGTATTGGTACAGGTCTTTACCACTAAGAATCTGTAGTGAACAGAAAGCTGTTTACCATTCTCCAAGCTTATTTGCCATGGTAGATTATTAAATTGTGAGCTGATTTTAATACATTTTTATTTTGTATCTTAATATATAGAAGTTACCCAGTGTTTACATTTCAATGGCACACTGATGTCATCCTGTAAGACGGTCACCTCCTTTTGTAACCCCATATGTATCACTAGGCATAATGGTTAGAATGACATCTGTTTTCAGGTTCCTTGCTCACCTCCTTCCTATCTCATTAGTAGGTACCTGTCCTCCTTTCCTACCTCCCCAGAAGTATCTCTCCCTGTTACTGCTAGCTAAATTATTCTTCCTTTTCATTCATCAGTCTTCCCTTCTAGTTCTCTAGAAGGCTATCTTTACCTTCATCTAAATGCCTTTTTGTTTACTCTCGTATCTTCCATAGCTTGATAGGTTCAACTCTAAGGAAATGATCACCAGCAGACTTTCTATATCATCATTTGTGGCTTTCTTTTTTCTTCAAAATTTCACTTTTTATCTTCTTTCTTGTCTTGTTTTTCTCTAATTCTCTGCATAAATGCATTTTGTCAGGACAATCAGAGAAGTTCTTTTTAATTAAATGACTAGCTTGGAATCATATTGGAACAAATGAAAACTGAAGGAATTAAACCCATGATTACTGGATTAAGCTGATTAAAATGTCCCTACATGCTTTGTCCATTCTCGACAAATCTGTCTTGATTTAATGAAATTGTATATTGCAGAGCAGGCATGTCATTCAGTTCTGTTTGGTAGCCAGTACTTTGTAGATATAATTATGTGCTAACACCAGGTATCTGCATATAAAAATAAAAGGGAAATGGTAAATTGTACTTTAAACAAGCTTTTGTTTTTACTCTGATATTGTACAAAGCTCAGCATTACTATAGAGACCAGATGTGTGTGTAAAATACCCCACATGGGGGCGGGGTTTAAAGATGCCAAGCAGCTTACATTTGCAATGTATTTTGATGTACTGTCACTACGGTACTCAGTGGGTTGTTCATTCTTAATTCACTGAGTCTCCATTAAAGGAGATTTGATAAATCATTAGGATTCCCTCAGTAGCAGACTATAGTTTATGCTAAATTACCAATGGATGTATACAAGCTCATTCATTTACAAGATCTGCAAAAACCCTGAAAACAGCCCCTAAAGAGTTAATTGTCAAACAATAATTGTCTTCTTCTATATCAGAACAGACATATTCTTTAAAGCTAATAAAAAAACAATAAAATAAAAGAGACAAAGCAAGAGAAAGAGAGAGAGAGAGAGATACACAGAGAAAAAAGAAAAGGAAAGAAAAAAATAAATAAATCAAAGCAAGTCCCTATATCCCACTTCATTTAGACATCCAGAAGGAAGATTCATTCCAGCCCTGACACAAGTACCTCTTTAAATAATATGCTGCTTACTTCCCCTTATGACCTGCTAGGCCAGCTGCTTGCATTGGTGCAACCCATACTTATCATTAGTTACAGCATCCATAAATAGTCTGCTGTTGGGATGTAATTATACATATCTGATGTCCTTGTCATCCAAGAGACGTACTCCAATTCTTACATATCAGAGAGTGAAATATATTTTTTATTCAATTACAGGAGTAAACTTTACAAGGCTAACGTGTGGGTGGCTTCATCAGGGAAGCTATCTCAGCATTTCGTCACCCAAACCAATGTCTATACCCAGTCAGAAGAGTAATTTTGCTGTTATCTTTATTTATTTATTTATTTATTTTACAGGTGTTTACCAGGAAAGTTCCACTGGGTGGGTACCCATTTTCAGCAGAGGCCCAGGGAGAAACGCTCCACATAGAACAAAAACTGTAATAAAATAACATACATGTCATAAGTTTGCAGCAATATATACAGTAACAGAAATGACTACATATAGTTACAGATGCAACTTTCAGCACAGAAAATAAAATATTTGGAACTTACAGATAGAAAATTTCAGCATAAAAATAGTGTTTAGAACATTAGGAGCATTTCAAGTTGAAGCATTTCTAGGTAGTAATTATACTTATGTGCACTGTGGTTAGAGTTATAACTAATAATGTGACCTAATAATATTTCTTTTAGTTTCTTGGGCCAGAGTAGTGTGGAAAAGTTGGGGAATTATTAGCCTGGGCTGTTACATGATCATAACCACATGGTAGCTAAGTGAGTTTTGAGAAGTTTTTAAAAAACTTTGTGATTAGGGGTGTTTTTAATGTCAGGATGAAGAGCATTCCAGGTTTTTGCAATGTGTGAGGAGTAAAGGGAATTACCGGCAGCTAGTGGATTTGGTGATTTGTAGCAGCGATTTATTAGCTGAGCAGACAGGTTGATTATTGGAGCAGGGCTGTATGATATGTAATCGGGCAGGAGTTTTATCTGACTGCTGCAGTAATTCATGAGCCATGGTTAACTGGTTGTAAGTTAATAGCTGAGTTAGTTCTAACCAGGACAGTTTTTAAGGCATGACAGTGGGGGGTTCTGTGTAGAGTCAGTTGTAAATTTTGATATTTTGTTATAGCATGTTTCTAACTTGTTTAAATCAGTTTTTTTTAATTTGTTAGAATGTGGGAGCCATAAAGAAATATTGACAGAAAGTGAGTTCTAGCAATAGTCACTCTGGTGGAGTCTGTAAGGAAGCATTTGTTCCTGTAAAGCAATCTCATCTTTTTTGTGGGTTTTCTTTATTGTCTGTGCTATGTGGAGATCAAAACTCAGCTTGTTATCAATTGGTATGCAAATTAGCTTAGCCTGTGAGTCTGGAGTAATATTTGCATTGTTACTGGACGTGATATGGAAGGTGGGTGGAGGGGTTGAGGGCCGAGTGGAGTGAAATATCATGAGTTTGGCTTTATTGGGATTCAGTATTAGCTGTGCATTGGCTAATCAGATTTCAATTTCATTAAAGGACTTTTGTGTTGTATCTTGGAGTTGTTATATGGTTGTTGCTGCACATATAAGTGTTGCATCATCTGCATATTGGATTACAGAGGCTTTGGTGGTGGTAGTGTTTAGGTCATTGGAGAATATACTGAAGAGGAGAGGTCCAAGTATGGAACTTTGTGGGACACCTAATGTGACTGGGAGTAGGGGGATAGGTACTGTTACCATTTAACTGATCGTTAGCAGCCTGTTAGCTAACTCTGGAACCATGCAAGAGTGGGGGGACTAAAGTTAAGGCTGGATAGTACATTCAGGAGCTTATGGTGGGAATCCGTATCTAAGGCCTTGGACATATCTAGGAAGACTGATGACACTAAATTCCCTTCATTTCTAACTTTAGAGGAGGGTGTTTGTGGTGCTATGAGGGGCCTAAAACCATGTTGGGGTATAGCAAGTAGATTATTAGTGGTGAGATACTGTAGAAGTTGGTAGTGTACACATCATTCTAGTAGCTTAGAGAGTGGGGGAGAATGGCAGTTGGTCTATAATTTGATAGTTCAGTTGAATTACCACCTTTATGTAGGGGTAATATATGTGCTATTTTCCAAATAGATGGGATGTACTGTTCTGAGATGGATTGATTAATGAGAATTGACATTGGCCAGGATACTGCTTTGGCCATTATTTTTAGAAATTTAGCTGGTAAGCTGTCAGCTGCTAATGTCATGGGCTTGAATTTGGTTAGTAGTTTCTCTATGATGCCTGTGGAAATGGGTTGGGATGAGAAAGTGTTATTATTACTGATTGTTGGTTTAGGTGTTGCTGGGAGGTGGGTTGAGGTATTGTTGTTTAGAGGGCTGTTTATGTTAGGGATAGTGTACTTTCTGTAAAATATTTATTTAATACTTCAGCAGTAGTGCCTATCTTAATCTGTTAGGTTAGGGGGAGGGGTTGAGGTTTGGCCAGAATAAAGAATTTTTTTTATAGCGCTCCAGAAGTTTTATATCAGCTTGCCCTTTGTTACATCTTCTACCAGCCAATACTAACTAAAACCTTGCTATAAAGTTCCCATTGTGGCCTTGTAGCAATGTTGGCAGTAAATGCTTATAGGATGGTTCTGTATCCCCTTTGGCAATAGTAAACCCCTTAATTTTCAGAATCAGTGATACACATTTGCCATTCTTATAGGTTCATAGGCAAGTACTAGGCTAACTGCCCTTATGGGACATTTTAATCCTAGCCAATTTCCCTTTCAAAGGTAAGAATCGAACCCTGTATCCCGCATTTGCAAGGTAAACATGTTAACCGTTATGTCAACCCCTACATGACTTAATCTATTTCTGTGTTTATTCATGTAAGAAAATATATTAGTACATTTATTTTTTTTTTATTTCTAACTAAAAACCATCATCATTTACCCTTTCAAGGCATATATATAGGCTCCCTTTGCAGGTCTTGTCACAATATCACTGCTGGAATCTTCTAGTAGCACAAACCAAGGCTGGTACCACCAGAAACTTCAGACACTTCCCTATTTAATGCACTGCTAAGGAACATCAGTGCATTCTTTTGGCAGTTGTGAATAACCACTACTCTACTGACAATTCAGTAGCTCTCCCCATATTCCTTTTTCTCTGTCTTTATATGAAACGTGTCCATTGTCTTAGTCTAGATCTCCATGGCAATGCTCATTTAAGGTTGACTGTTCATCAAGCCTTCTGGTTGGCAGAGGCAAGGAATGGAGTTGTATAAGAAATTGCAAAGATCGTTTAACCTTAACAGACTAGAAACATGTGCACGGTGTTATAAAAATGACTGTTATGCTCTGCCAGCATACCAGAATATGCTATTTTTCAGAGCATTTCTCATAGTCTGACAGTTAAACATTTCTCAGTGTACTTTGATCTTGTTTTTAATCTGTCTTTCACTTCTTCCTGCCAAAAGTTAAACAATGTTGTGACTACATCCTTGTCTGACTTATACTTTACCTTCATAATTACCTTCATAATTAAGGTGACAAGGTAGAGCCTTGCATGTAGATTCCTTACTAAACTAAAAATAGCTCCCTTCTATGCCACAGTTGTCTGCTGAATGCATTCCAGTGTTTGCCATGCAAAGCCAAAACAATATAAATTCTTAGTGAGTGCAACATTAGACAGAAGATGATCTTACCCTTATAAAATGCATACTGTTTTTTTTCTTCAGTATGACCAGCCAGTTGGACACATTCTCTAATTAGGAACAATTGTCTAGCCTTACCCACTTCCCTTATAGAGGAAAAGCCCTTCCTAAAGTAGAAGCGCTTATGGTCCATTCAGAATGACCTTGGGAAAAACATAAAACATCTTACAAAGGTACTTTCAAGCCTTTCTTTATCAAAGCATCATGGCAGGTATAGAAATTATAGAAGTATCCATAATCATTCCGACCATGGTATGAAGTGATAAGTCTATTAATCATCTTACCCTCTTAAAAAAGTCAACCTGTTATGAACACTGAGTCTATCCACTAGCTATCACATTATTTATCCAGCATACATTATGAAGCTAAGCTAGGTGTCATCTGCTTGTCCAATCCAAAGGAAAGTGACAGTTATTATATCTAAGGGATCTCTCCATAGATCAATTCTATTCTCTGCAAATTTAATGACATGTGGGACTATGTTGCAAAAATTAAAACTACTACAATATGCTGTTGACGGTGTCCTTTTCAGCTGAGCTCCCCTCTGTTTAAGAATGTCAGTCTAAACTGCAGATAGACTTAAACAATTAGCTATCTTCTTTCTTAGCTGTTTTCTTTTGACAAAAGGATCATCACAAATTGAAAACTGATTGGTATTTTAAAACATGTATTCTGAATAGAGAGAGAATAACCATGTCATTGTAAACAAGCATTTTCAACTGGAAGTAGTCTGGTTACCACAGCCACATATGCTATAAGCAGAAAAAAAGCAAAGCCCATAAGGCAAGCAAATACCTTACCTAATACTCTTGCCACTAGGGACTCCTTTGTGTGATACACAGATGCCCCATTCAACAGGTTAGAGAAGGAGAAGATGACAGTTATTTGCCTGTGTGGAACCAGGATCCTCAATATCAATTCATGCACTCAAGTCACTTCACTCCATGTACTGATATGATTCTATCATAGTCTGTGTGGGTATAAATGACCTGAAATGCAGAAGAGAGACATAATGGATTTCTCAGAATATGTGTCACAGGCAGGTTCGATTTTTGCAATGAGCAGAATTCTAACGTCAACAAGGATGATACCCCAATATGAACATATAATGACTGATTTTAATAATTGGCTTAGTTTCTGGTGTCACTTCAGTGGGATCCAATATCTGACAACATTGGAGGACATGCTCAACAGACCACATTGCTTTGTCAAGGATGAATTGCACTTGTTCCCCCTAGGCTTTCAAATATTGGCTAAATAACAGAAAAATACCACTCAATCGACCTCCACACCACAAATATCAGCAAGGCAACCATTGAAAATTAATTTGTTGAATATTCCACAGGAACTTTATTTCATATTCAAAAACTCCAAGCAAATACCAACAATGCTCTGTTCAGGCATAGTTTAAAATGTCATGATTTTACTAGTTTTAAGTTTGGTATATTAGAGGTTGTATCCAACAATCCTAGAGGTGGATGGTGGGAATTATTGTTAGAAATAAAAGAACTACAATAGCAAATAAGACTGAATGCAGTAAATTCCCCAGGCATAAATTAAAATGCATTTTTATTCCTTATTTTAAAGAGGAGACCCTTAACATTATAATGTATAGGTAAATAATATCTGTAAAAAATATTTGTAAAGCACCTGTATAAAACATTTGTATAAGCTTTTTTTTTGGATTAAGGTAACATTTGTAGTATATTCTTAATACATTTAACTGTTGTTAGTAATGGATGACTCATTTTATATGGGTAGACATTTGTTAAATGTGATTAATTTAGATTTTTATAGTTTTATAGTTTTCAAAAATATACAATTTTCTGTTAGTAAGTTTTAGTATATTTTATGGTATTGTATTGTCATCCTATGAAGTAAGTGTTAAATAATGCTTTATTAAATATGTTTATTGAATGGGTTGTTTTTAGGAAGGTGAATTTTAATTAGTTAATTAATTAATCGACTGGTGTAATATAAAATGGATGTTTTTAAATGATATGATTGTTCTGAAGAAGTCCCACTTTAAATGTTTGAGGACGAAAGCGCTTGACGACTTTGAGTTTTTGGATATGAAATAAAGGTCCTATGGAATATTCAACAAATTGGTTTTCAGTGTTTGCCTTGCTGATATTTGTGGCATGGAGGTTGATTG
Organism: Protopterus annectens; assembly: GCF_019279795.1. Taxonomy (NCBI): domain Eukaryota; kingdom Metazoa; phylum Chordata; order Ceratodontiformes; family Protopteridae; genus Protopterus; species Protopterus annectens. The sequence goes on along the minus strand of NC_056751.1, from coordinate 526,825,884 downwards.
AGTGGTATTTTTTTGTTATTTGTTCTTGAGGCCACTTGATTTCATTGATTTTTGCATTATTAAATACTGGCTAAAAGTTTATCCACCTCCTTTGAGCCATTTATAGGCAATGCCAAAAAGACAAAACTACCAACATAGTGAAAGGATTTCCAAGTAATCTTAAGGTGTTACTATTCAGTGCTAGAAGCATAAACAAAAAAACTCCACAGCCTTCAAGCCCTCCTCACTCTGCAGAATGTAGACATCATGCCATGACCAAAAGTTGGTTTAAAGTTCTAGAAGTACTCCTACAGTGCAAGGTTACGGAGTCTTCTACATACACAGACCAACAACAGCACAGACTGATACCAAAGGTGGAGATGCATTGATCTGTGTTAGCACCACCAAATATATCTGTAGGTTGGTTAAGCAGGATGATTCAATTCATCCAAGTGTAAGTCACCACAGAAGATCTCTCACCACATCATGGTTAGCTACAAATCATCATCAATGCCCCTAGAGTCTCAAGACTTATTTAAACCTACAAGAGGTGCTCACCATCCAACCAACCACCTCATTCATGGGTGACTTTAACTATCCCTCTACAGACTAGGAAACTTCACTGCCTCAGACTTACAGGCAAAATGCTTCCTGGACTTCATTAACACAAACACCCTGGAATAAATAGTGCATGCTCCAACCAGAGGATCAAACATAATGAATCTGGTACTCACCAACATGGGAGAGCAATGACCCATCTTCCATGCCTTGCCCACACAAGTGAAGTTGGATCACAAATTTGTCTCCTTTGAAATATAAAAACAAAACCCAGGTAAATAAGTAACAGGATCTATTTTGAGACAAGCTACATCATATTAAGCAACAGTGTGTCAAAATTCAAGGCTCCCCTTAGACCCAGACCATAGCTACATATGCAGAATTAGTCACAGAGTCTCTCTAGAAATATGATAGTGGCTGCATAGAGGCTGCTGTACCTACTAGAAATACCCTCCCCCCCAAAAAATCATGAAAAAACAAACCCCACTGGTGGTATCCTCACCTGAGCAGGGTATACAATAAAAGAAACAAACTTGTGGCCAAAAGACAAGTGCTCTTTATACAAATAAACAAGAAATTTAAAATGTCTAATTATGTCCAACAAGACTTGCTATGAGGTCAGGATAGCCTCACAGGCTGAAGACAATCACAAGGCCTAATTCAGCTATGTCCTGAAGTTTCATTGTGCCGAACTGGTGGTGAATGGTAATACCTTCACAGATCATGGTGACATTGCAGATCTACTGGCTGATAAATTCAGCTCATACTTCATCCCTCAACTCCTACCCAGATCCACCAGGCAAAATTCTTTCCAGCATTCTATTCTCAACTATTACAGGGACCAGCTGCTGGCAGCACTTGCTAAAGCCAAGAACACCACCGCTTTGTGTCCCAACATCACCATTAGACTCGTGAACAATCTAAACCATGACCAATCAGGACCACTTGAGGCACTTTTCAATTATACTTGGAACAGGCTACATTACAAGTGAGTGGAGGACCACAAGTCATTCCCTTCCACAAGGGCAGACCCTAAACTGACCCAAAGAACCCCAGACCCATCAGTATAACAACCCCAATATGCAAAGCTATGGAATGAATTACTGTGGAAATAAAGTCAAGGCTAATATTCAAGGCCTCTGATTCACCACATCTGTGGTCTCTATAAACTGGGAGCTAGTATAGATTCCCACCAATACACCAACATCTTGCAGGAAGGTTTAACACAGAGAAATGCCTGGTCCAAATCCATTACCTAAAACTCAGTGGCACAAATGCATTATAATGTCCTTTAGGAAACTATCAATCCAATTTAATTATTCCAGAGATAAAACACCCCTAAGAATTGACCCAGTAGTAAGGGATCCGGGAACATATATAGACAGCAATCTGGTCTTTGACTAACATGTAACTAAGACAATAAGAAAATCAATCTGTGTCATCCAACTTATAGGTAAAGGTATGCCATCCATGTCCAAGGAAGTTCTAGTACCTCTCTACTCTGCCCTTATCAGAACTATTATTGAATACAGTTCCCTTTTGGCATGTATCAAACTAGACACTTGCAAAAGCTGGAACCCCCAAAAAAGTTTCTCACCAGGAGAATTCATGGCATGAATATCCTGCCTTACACTAAATGCCTAAAGGCTGAGTCTCTGTAATCAGTCTCCTACAGACTGCTGAAAAGGAATCGCTGCCTGTCTCACATATTCTCTTGAACATGCTCAAAACAAACATCACCAAAACACTAGAACTTGGGATCTGAACTTCACTTGTGACATAAACAGAATGCGCTGAAGAGACAGATATGTGTCCCAAAAGGAACCCTACTCTCTCCACTGTGTAAAATAGAGTTCATCCCTGACTCTGTTCAAATGAAACTTTGACAGCTGTATGGAAAATTAGAAATTTACCACTAGTCAGGCCTCTATGCTCGTTATGGACTGAATCCATCAATTGTGTAAGATCTTACCATAAAAGTAGCTGTCTGCCTTCACCACTGTAGCATTCATTATGTATGGGATTCCCTACCATGGAAGCCCAATGTCCAGCCAGTCTAAGGTGATGTTCAGGCATACCATCCTCAGAACTGATTGCCACAGTAGGAACACCAATCCAAGGAAAACAAAAGAGAACCTGCACATACAAGAAGGAAAAAGACTAGGGGAATGGAGGGAGGTAGTAATACTGCACTGGTGAAGGCAATGATATCTTCCATTATGGTAAGATCTTACACTACTGTACTATGTCCTTACACTCACTGCTGCAGTATTCATTACATATGGGAGAGTGCCAAACCTCGAGAAGAAACCTGGGAGGAGGAAGCAGCAGCAGAGCCCTCTAAGAAGCCATGAAAAATGGCATTATCAAAACCAGCTCTAGCTCTGGAGATACCATCCAACTTGTAGTGCTTTGTAAAAGTATGCAGAGAATCCCAGGCAGCTGCTTCAAGAATATAAACAGTGTCTAAGCCATTGGAAAAAGCACCAAAGAAGCCACAGCTCTTGTAGAATGAGCCTTTCCAGAAGTGGGAAGGCTCTCACCATGAAAAGTGTAACAAAACGAACCAAAAGAAACAGCCCTAGAAGAGACATCTCTGCATCATAACTACATTTGATAGAATGACAAGCTACTTGAGAAGTCCCTAGCAAGGAAAGAGCAGAGGATTTAATCTCAGAGACTGAAACATCAGAAAAAAGCTGGCAAGCCTGAGAAAGAAGAGCCAACACATACCTAGATATATGTATCTAATAATTAATTGCCCTAAATGCTAGGGTAGTCAAAGTATAAACCTTCTTACCCAGCCTGTCCATGGCTCTGCTGTCCTTGTCAGAAGGCAGTAACTTAGATGAAGGAAGCAACTGAGATGGCTTATCAGAGGCTACAGACACCAAAGAGGGGTCAGCAGCAGGGCATTTAAACAAAAATGAACAATCCTCAGGCACCCTATAAAACTTATCAGGCTTCTTGGAAGAAGGGCTAAAGAATCAGGTGCTTTAGAGTCATTGGAGAAAACATCCAGTAAAGCAGCCAAAACAGGAGGAATAGCCACAGGATTAGGAGATTCCATCTGCAGTAACTCATGGCACCCCTTATGGATATCAGAGATCTGAGCACAATCCCACTTAAAAAAATTCCATCATGCTAGAGATTGTGTCCCCAAAGGAAATTTCGTCAGAAGGAGTATCAGGACTATTAAATTCCTCCTCCGCTGACCCACAGTCTAAAGAAGAAGGAATCTGAGTAGAATAAGTAAGGGATTATTCATCAGAATCCAACTCTTCCAAAGAAGAATTCAGTTCTCCTTTTAAGTAGAAAAGAGGACTAAGGAGAAGCAGGAACCAAAACCATTAAGGAGGCCTTAATGATAGCAAAACATTAAATAGTCCTTGAGTAAAGGCCTGCCACTCACTTTGTGGTTCCCTAGGAGCAGAAGAAACATGTTTAGTTTTCTTTTTCTTTTTTAAGGGAACATCTGCCCTAGAAAACTGAGAAGGTTCTGACTCAGGATGGCATTCAACAACCATAGTAGGAACTTGTTTACTAAAAAGAATCTGCGGAAACCCCCTCTAAAACAGTCAGCCGTGGTTCTTCCTGAACGTCCAAAATGGGCGCCTGCAAAGGCTCATCACACATGCTGCCCACCAGATTGTCTCCCACCTCCAACAACCAGGACACTGCAGAGAAATCTGGCAACACACAACAGAGCTAGGCGAGCCTCTGGGTTTGTAACAACCTCGGGAGGAACACCCGGTAGAAGCTGGACAGTGGAAGATTCCAGTCTTACCTTTTTCAGCTTCTTCTTCTTTGATGGCTGACCTTTGGGGTGTGATGTCCCTTCCACTGTATCTTTAGCAAGAAGCTTAAGATACTGGTTCTCAAGATACAATGAATGGGAAGAAAGCCTACTGTGAAGAGTTTTTGAGACAAACACCTGACAAATAGAACAAGACATATTGTTGTGAGAAGCTTCTAGGCAAAAAAGGCACTTATCGTGGCAGTCTTTATGGGGAACCTGTCTCCTACAATGGCATTTACCCTTCCTAGATGACAACAGCACAAAAAAGTCAAGAAAAAGAACAACACCCCAACTGGGTACTTATTTGCAATGGTGAGGACTTCAGTAAACTGAAGTAATCACAAAAATGCCATAAAAATGGCAGAAAATGGGCATAGACAAAGAGACGGACAGTCTGAAGCAGGTTTTGGACTGGCAGCAAAGAATTTTTGAGGGTGGTACACCTGAATGTCACCTTTATGCCCTATGCTATGTGAGGATATTCAGCGTACTTTAAAGCAATGATAGGCTTTGGTAGACTGGCAGAACATCAGGTTTCCATGGCAGGGAAACCCATATGTAATGAATAATGCAGCAATGAATGTTAGGACATCCTTAGTTACCTCCCAACTAACATGCTACCCTCCCTGTATAGATGCTTTTAATACTCTGGACCCAAATGATTTGGGTTACATGGCTAGGCTTTTAAGGGTCCTGGTGGTTATTAGCCTACTAACAACCTACGAATGTATGAACATCTGATGGCAATAGGTGCTTTATCATACTTGCATACCTAAGATGAAGACTACACATTGGAGCAGCTGCTGCATCTTGGTCCTTGAATGACTGGTAGTAATCAGGATTAATCTATAATTTTATACAGTAAAGAAAGTCCCCATCTTGCCACAGCTATATAAAATCACTAATATCAGATAAGGAGATTGGAAAGGCACACAGATTGCATGGAACACCAAATACTCAATCTCAAGAGGGTTGAGTTTCAGTCAAATATCACACCTTGATAATAGGCTCAAAGTAGTATTATAGCTTGGAAATTTTGTAAGGATTGAAGATTTTGATTGCCTCCTGTAATTGTTCATGTATCACAGTTAACATAAAAATCTTTTGGAACTATGCAAGGTTTCTAGATGCAAATCAGTAAACCTATCAAGTTTGAAGGTGGGTTGAATTGAATGAAGGCAGACAGATGGAGAATTCAGCTGAGTGTTTTTGCAGGGGAAGAAATATATAATGAGAATAAAGATGATAGATGTCCACTGTAACAGTGTTTGGCTGGGGGTCTATATTACTTTGTCAGAGATTAGCTTCCTTGAACCTCTGTTCATCAAACATAAGACAGCGAATGTTCCCTTCAGTAAATGCTCATGTCAGCGAATATTTTATACAGAGAAAGGAGTTAGTTGACCAGCAGTAGGAAATTTGCCCTTTTCCCCACTGTAATGCAATCTTAGAGTTGGTGTATATAACTAGGTGTGTGTGTGTGTGTGGGGGGGGGGGGGGTAAAAAACTTTATTCCCTGTGTAAAATGTTCACTGATGTGAAAGTTCAATGAATGGAATGTTTGCTAAGTTATGTTAAATGAATGGAGGTTCAGTGAAGGTAGCTTTCGACAAAGTAATAAAGACCTGTTTTGCTGATGAAAAAAATATTGATTCAGCTAAATGTTGAAGAAACAATAAGGGTCTAGACGATGTACCACTTGAATTGTGGCAATCATTATGACTGCTGGAAAGATATACATACATACATATATATATATATATATATATATATATATATATATATATATATATATATATATACACATATTATATATATCTAAGGAAATTTTTAATATTGTTGAAAATATAAAGTTTCAAAATTTTCAACAGGTCATCTTGATATATATATATGTATATATATATATATATATATATATATATATATATATATATATATATATAGGTCTATATTACTTCATTGAAGGCTCACTTCAATGAACCTTTCTTCATCTAATCCTAAGAAAAATGTACGTAGGGAAAGGAAAGAGTTGGCCAGCAACACAAATTTGCCCTTTTCTACACTGTAGTGCGATCTTGGAGTTGGTATATATAGTTGGGGGTGGAGTCTGTGGGGGAAGCCCCCCCCCCCACTTTGGTGGCTTTACATACTGTGGTATATGTTCTGTTGTTGTTTTGGCCAAGTGCTTAGTTTCCCTGTTTAAGTTTTTGTTGGATGAGAATGTCTGCTGAAATTAATGTTTGATGGATAGGGTTCGATGAAGAAATGTTCACTGAAGTGAACCTTCAATGAATTAATATAGACCCATATAAATAGATAAATATATAGATATATATATCAAAAATTAGAAATATTTTTGAGGATATAACATTTTTACTAGTTCAACAGGCCACCATGATGCTATGTCAAAGTGCAAAAATATAATAAAAGGACTAGGCGGCCAGGCAGAAAATGTGGAACAACCAATAAACTGTTGTGGATTACAGGGCTCAAAGAAAGAATCTGACACTGATCAAAAAGCTGAAAGGATAGAAAGATATGGATTTGTTGATTTTATAAAAGATTACAATGACACAGTGGATAGCCATCATAAAATCATTAGAGGACATTTAAATGTATTGCAGTTGCCCTGACTGTGTCTGACAGGACAAAAGGAACATTTTTTTTGTGATTAGTTTAGAAAAAGGAGCAAGTATTATGACAACCAGGGTATACACAGAAAAAAATATTTTAGCATGTTATACAGTCTATTAGGGATCATGATTTTTCATGCAACCTTTTAGAAGACATCACAGTTTGTGGACTCAGTTTGATAGTGTAAGTAACATAAAATGAAATATAACTGATTGTTTCCTGCATCTCTCTCTCTCTCTGTTTGACTGTGAAGTGTTATGAACAGAAATGTTTATTACTTTTTAGATGTTATATTGTAGTTTAAAGAATCATTCATTATAAAAACAGTTGATTTGGCATAGTGATATGTTGCTCTGACTGTAGTGTACAGGGTCTTAGGTTCAAGTCTTGGGATTGAAATCCATGGTGGTAACCCAGCATTTTGGACACAAAAATACCTCACTAAGAGGATCTTAGGCCTTAGACACATGGCCTATATGGACTGACCCAAAAAACTCCAGCTATACTCTGTCTCTTATCGCCTACTTAGAGGCGATCTCTGCTTGACCTTCAAAGCCATGTCTGACTCACAGCTGCTAGATATGCTACACCTAAAGAAATCCCAATCCCTCCATGCCACACACTGCAGGGACCTTAACCTCATTACCACAATAAATAGAACATGCTGGAGGGACAAGTTCCTAACTCGGAAACTTCCCATACTCTGGAACAAACTTCCCATTCATGTCAAGCAGAGCACTTCACTGGCCCTCTTTAAGAGAAATCTTGATGAGTGGGTTGGCAATAGGAAGTTCACCCCAGGGATCACTGAAGTGGCCTTTCTTGACAGGGGCACTGGGAGCTAACTTTGGGCGACATGATGCCAGAGAATCTTCTTGGGCTAGGCTTATATAGGCTCCAGGGCCGTTAGCCTAGTACACACCTATGAACCTATTCATTATGGATATATGATCTCTATGTGCTAATATGCAAATTTAAAATTCAGCTCTTGAAGCATAAAAGGGGCTACTTATCAGATGTGTACTTGTAGTAAAGGCTAATTATGAGGGGACTACATTTATCTTTTTGTTCTTAATATCAAGAATTTCTGATATAAGATGTGAATATCACGAAACAATTGATCAGTCAAACATTGTAATTATTACTGAGGAACTGGTTTGAATATACTGCATATATCAGGAAGGTACTGAAAAGGGAAATTTATCATATTTTTTTGAGATGAGATGACTGAAATAACCATGAAGAATGCAAAAGTAGAAGAATTTGTGGGCCTACTTATGCAATGTGTCCTTTCTCTGTTCATCATATTAGAGTAAGTACAACTTTGATAACACAGAAGTATAAACTTATGTGTATTTAATATGATATGAGCAACCTTGTTTACTTAACATGTTTTAACATTGAATGCCATAACTCTTAACAAATTATTTGAAATGTATTTTAGTAAATATGTTTTATATTTGAATGTGACTAATGCAATGTTAATTGCTAAGAAACTAATATGTACATGATCATTTATCACCTGTTACTAGGTAAACAGTAGAGCATGAATAAGGTTGCTTATCCCTTGAGTCCAAAGGTTTCTTTCAAAATTTAGTGAATGTACAAATACTAACAGGAGTTATATAGCCAACAAGGTAACAATTTGAAATGTCAAGACCCAAGTATGGAGACTGAATGGATGAAAGATCAGACTTATACATACTAAGTTTGAGATGCCTTTTCTCAGAATATTTCCTATTCTCTGAGGTATGGTGATATTGTAGTTGGTATATATAATCTCATGTGAGGTAGGCAGTGGCTTGCCCCCCCCCCCCCGCAAAAAAGAAGTTTAAAAGAGAAGAGCTATTTTCATTATTCACTCCTCTGTGTTTTCAGTCTTTTTTTTTTAACTTGATAGCGCTCAGCATTTTGACTGCTGACATTTCAAGTAAAGAGCTGTTTGACACCTCTGTGAGAACTTGGATGTTATGGGCAGAGAAAGGAAATGTTTTATGTATTCACTACCATCTAGACGGAAAATAATGGAGTGCAGACAATAGTAGTATAAGAAGTTTGTTGGTAGTGGGCTTAGAATACATACCATTTTGGAAGTGTTAGCAAGAATAAAGATGTATGTGATTTGATGGCTATGAAGTTGGAACACTGAATGTAATTGTATGTTAGATGGTAACTAAAGCACATAATATTAGTGAAGGGCTGAGTGGAGAATGGTTTATGCCAATTTTACTTTGTATTCAAAAGTGAAAATTAAAAGGGAAAGACACCACAGAAATTGAAAGTTTATTCTGATGTCAGTGGTCTTTTTCATATACTGTCAGTGTCATTGGCACAGCAGGTAGCTCACTCACCTTTGATGTAGAAGGCTGTGTGTTCAATTCCATACCAGGTAGATGGATTGCTGAAACTGCAATGTAGCATAAGGGTGATGCATTTCTGAGTACGCCATTCTTCGTATTAGAAGTTAAACTGATGTCTCATCTGCTTTAAGCTACTGGTAGCTCAGGTAGATACAAAAGATGATTTTCTGAAACTATACTCTGTGAGTGCCCACAAATTTGTCAATAACATTGACAATGAAAGTGCCGTTTGAAGATTTAGTAGGCTGTTTTGGCTCATCTTCTTTATCTTTTTCTGCACTACAGATGTTCTTTTTTAAGTACATTTTCTTTTGTACTTTGATACTGCTTTAATAGTTCAAAGTAATTTCTTAAAGGTGGTGGGGTTGAAAATAGTTGCTTTACAGCAGAGTATTTTGGTGGAGCCATTCTGCAATTGGGTTCTGTTTTATACTGTCTACCAGGGTAGGACTATGCAGATGTGAATCTGTAAATGGGGATTGCATGGAAAAATGCCTGGACCTTTGCAGTCACTGCACTCTCCACAATAAATGGTAAACTTTTTAAAAGGTGGATTTGGCAGACTGCATCAATAGGAACGTCTATGGACAAATGTAATTGCAGATAATGCATGGTGACTTCAGACCTGTCTACTTATGTTGCAACCTGATGTGCACTTGAATTGGAAGGGCAGATCATTTCAAAGCAGAGAGTTCACATAGTAAGGAAGTCCTTATGCTGCTTTACTTTGTTTGGGACAAAGTCTTGAAAAAAAAAAATCTAGCCAGAACTGCGACAACTTTACTTTTTTAACTGTGCTAAAAATGTATTATGCAGCAGTCTAGTAAAGCATTTTTATTAAAACTATGTAAAGCAATACTGTGAAAAGGAAGACAATAAATAGGTTTTTTGATAATCTGTATTACTTCTAACATTGTATCTGCTTTCTTTAGACTTAAAAAATCATTAAAAACGTAATATTTAAATGGGGAATTTAACCCACTGCTATAACTGATTTACAATTAACCATAAACAACAATTTAATATAAATGAAATAAAAACCAAAGCGCCTGAGGCAAAACAGCATGTCCAACACACTAGTCATAGGTGACTTGATAGTGAGGCACACTGATGTCCCACTCACTACGTTAAATAAGGAGAAAGCAACAGTCAGCTGCTTGTCAGGCACCAGGATCCGCCACATAATGCACGCACTCAGGTCCCTCAACAACAGGTACAAATATAACTCTATCATTGTACTTGTGGGTGTGCATGACCTGAGACGTACCTCCCTGGACTACAGGAAAAGAGGGGTCTATATTACAAGACCAAAGACGCATTCTTTCGAATGCATCTTGATCGAACTTAATTGGCTGAAAATGCAAATTATCGACGTCGTTGTCTTGGCCACTTCGGTACTTTGCCATTTTCGGCACTGTAGTGCGGTCTCGGAGTTGGTATATTTAAGTATGGGGGTGTGGAGGGCAAAGCCCCCCAGTTAATGTAATGTTTGAAATTGATTTATTTATTTTTTTTGGAACAGAGATTTTTTTCCAAGGGAAAAAAAATCGCTGTTCTGACACTTCGACATTGTAAGCTTTCACTTACATAGGGTCAATAAATCACCGTTCGCTTTTTTAAGTGTTCAGTGATTTAATATAGAACCTGAAAAGAAACAGGGAGGAGCTCTTGGATTATGTAGCCCAAGCGGGTATGACCCTAGCCCTGAGCAGCATCCTACCATCACCCAGAATGATACCACAGTACAAGCAGAAAATGATTGATTTCAACAACTGGCTAAGTTTCTGGTGTCATTCTAAGGGGATCCAGTATCTGTCTGCCTGGGATGACAGGATTGTCAGACCTCGATGCTTAGCCAGAGATGGCCTGCATCTGTCACCCCTGGGCTTCTGTATACTGGCCAAGGCTCTTGCCACTCCTATAGTGCCTTTTTTAGGTGGTGTTCCAAAGACCAAATTACCACCATAACAGCTACAGACAAATGCAATTTGAGGGTCATGCTGCTCAATGCTAGAAGTCTAAATCTCAAAATGCACTCGCTCAAAGTACTCCTTAAAATGAAGAACATCGACATTTGTGCTGTAACAGAGACCTGCTTCAAGGCAGCAGAAAGCACCCCTGCACTACCAGGCTACAACTCATTCCACACCTTTCGGCCCCAGACCTTGGACCGAAGCTCCAAAGGTAGTGGTGTTTCCATATTCATAAAGGATCCGCACACCTCCAGACTGGTAGCTAAACATAATGCATCTGAGATACTTTGGGTGCAGCTAACATTGGGGAAGACAGCAATTCAGGTCATAGCCTGCTATGGATCCCCAAACATGTACCAAGATTCACACTCCACATTCCTAAGCACCCTGGAGAATATTAGGATCCAAACTAACACTGTCATATTGGGTGATTTCAACTATCCCTCCATTAACTGGGAAAACTACTCATGTACCAATACACTTGTACAACACTTTCTGGAATTCATTAATTCCAATGCCCTGGACCAGCTCGTTCTTACCCCCACTAGAGGTAGCAACATTCTTGACCTGGTCATTACTAACATGGGCAACTGTTGCTCTACACCAATAGTCAACTCCTCCCTAGTTAGATCCAATCACAAGCTAATCATCTTGGAAATCCACATTCCTCCCACCCCTCCCAACAAAGGTAACCACCATGAAAAACTTATCCAAAGCTGACTTTGGGCTCCTAAAACCAGAGGTGGCTAACTTCACAGCGCCCATGCAAATGGAGAATAGTTGCATGACCACCAAATCATGCACCAATGCACGTACACAAATGCATGGATCTCGCCATACCCAATAGAAATCAGATGCTCTCCTCAAAAAAAAAGAAAGCCAATCTGGTGGTCCCCTGCATAAACAAACTCTACAACAGAAGGAGGAAACTGATGTGGAATAAGGTGAAGTCCCAAGACTGGAAAAACTCCTTTATCAACCTCAAAAAAGGTGGAGATCCCTCATCAAATCCTCTAAAGCTAGCTATGAAAACAGAATTGCAGTAGATAGTAAAGACGACAACAAGGCCTTCTATAGTTATGTAAAGAATCTCCATGGCAATACCAAGATTTGCTGAGCTACTGCACAATGTTACCTCCTATACCGAGCCAACAGATATTGCAAATATACTGGCGGACAGATTCAGTGCTAACTTTACCCCCTCCCCAAAGGACCAATCACAATACCAGTAGACTGCCAGGCACCCAGTATTACTGCTGCACAGGTTAAAACAGCACTGTCCAAGGCCAAGAATACAGCTTCTATGGGAACTGACAGTATCCCTGGTTGTGTTCTACATGAACTACAGAGTGAACTGGCACCTCACCTGTGTGCCCTGTTCAATCACAGTCTCACCTCAGACTTTGTCCCTACCAAATGGCGCATTGCTACAGTCATCCCTCTCCACAAAGGAGGGGCAACTACAAACCCCGTGAACTTTCGCCCAATTAGCCTGATGAGTCTGATATGCAAAGCTATGGAACTCATCATCATGGTCCTAATAGACAAGGATATAGGGAATCTCCAAACTCTGGATCCTACACAGTTTGGTTTTGTGAAGGGTAGATCATACCTGCTCAACTTGGTCGACTTCTTTGAGTCAGGCACCAGAGCTGTGGATAAAGGTAAGGTGGTTCATGCAGCCTATCTTGATCTGGCCAAGACCTTCGATACCATTCCCCACTCAGGAATTATAGAAAAATTTACTAAGCTAGACATAAATCCCTATATTACTAGGTTGGTTGTAAACTGGCTCACAGACAGAACCCACAGTGTGAAAGTAGCTGACTCAAAGCCAGACTGCCGACCAGTCACAGTGGAGTCCCACAGGGTTCGGTCTTGGGTCCTCTCCTGTTTAGTATCTACTTCTCTGAAGTTCAGGCCAACATGAAGGGACTCTGGCTGAAAAAGATCACAGATGATTGCAAGTTGGGAGCTTTTATTAACTCCCCAAGTGATGCTGACATCCTACAGAAAGGCCTCAATGAGACCAATGGCTGGTGTCAGAACCATGGCCTTAAGCTCAATGCCAAAAAATGTGTCTTCATCCCCATTGGGAAAAAAACAGTTCTCTTGAATTAACACATTGCTGGTAGTCCACTGAACACAGGAGGCATTATAAGAGATCTGGGAACACAGGTTGCAAGCAACCTCTCTTTTGACCACCATGTTGCCACTGTGGTCAGAAAGTCCTTCTATGTGACATCTCATTACTAAGGGTTTTGCATCCAGGAAGAAAGAGGTCATTGTCTCCCTCTACTCTTCCCTCATTAGACCAATCATTGAGTACAATGCACCATTTCGCATCTACCTCACTAGACACCTGCCTGCAACAACTGGAGAGGCTGCAAAAGTACCTCACAAAGAGGATCCTAGGCCTTAAACAGTTGTCCTATATGGACAGACTCAAAAAACTCCAACTATTCTCTGTCTCATATCGCCTACTTAGAGGTGATCTCTGCTTGACTTACAAAGCCATGTCTGACCAAGGTCTGTTAGAAATGGTACATCATACATATACTGAGTTTAAACAACATAAATCATAGCACTTTCCACCAAGTGTAAGCAGGGGGGCAAGACCCCTGCAACAACTGGGGAGGCCACAAAAGTACATCACAAAGAGGATCCTAGGACATAAACACGTGTCCTATATGGACACACTAAAAAACTCCAACTATTCTCTGTCTCATATCGCCTACTTAGAGGTGATATCTGCTTGACTTACAAAGCCATGTCTGACCAAGGTCTGTTAGAAATGGTACATCTAAAGAAATCCCAATCCCTCCACAACACACGTTCCAGAGACCTCAACCTCATTACCACATCAACAGAACATGCTGGAGGGACAGGTTCATAACCCAGAGACTGCCCATGCTATGGAATAGACTTCCCATGCATGTCAAGCAGAACACCTCACTGGCCCTCTTCAAGAGAAACCTTGATGAGTGGATGGGAAACAGAAAATTCACCCTGGGCATCACTCCAATGGCTCTACTCAACAGAGGCACTAGGAACTAAGGTTGGGTGGCACGATGCCAGGGTAATCCTATGGTCTAGTCTTGTAAAGGCTCCAGGGCCATTAGCCTAGTACACACTTATGAACCTAAGAACCTATAAAATGAGAATAAAAGTAATTCATAAAACTAAGATGTGGGTATGGTCATAATTAAAATTCCTCAAAGAGTGACACTGCTGTAGACAGTAAACTGAATGATTTTGATTAATCAAATTATTTAGCCATATTTGCTATTGCATTTTATTGCTGGAGTTTCAAGTTGCCCCTTCCCCTGCTAAAGCTGTCTTTGGTCTCTTAGCTGCAGTGGTATATACAAAGATATATATAAAAAGTATGTGAGACTCTCTTACAATCTCAGATTTGTCATGAATCCTCTTCAGTTGTTTAACTCTGAAATTCCCATGGGAAAATTATACTTCTGGAAGACAAATATTAAGAGCTGAGACAAGCATTGTAATAATGAATCAAGAAATAATAACACTGAGAATTTTATGTAACTTTAGTACTGTGTTGTAGCATTGAACAGCACCTGTATATAAAACCATCATAGTAGGAGAATGTGGGTTGGAAGATTTTTTTATTGCAGTGGTCTCTGCTTGAACATTCTGTATTACTGTAAGTATCCTACACAACTGTACTGTCTTCTTCAGGGTAGGACACTGTAACATAAAGTCATAGTGTTTAATAGAATCCAAGGCAGTACTTAGTTACACATGGAAGATAACAGATACAGGATCATCAGTAGCTTAGATGTGCCCAACCCAGTCTTGTATCTAGATTATGCTGCTAACATGTACTCAATGTTCAAAATAAGGGTAGTAATCTAATTTACAACAATGAGGATGTCTTACTCAAAATTATTTTTAAAGTAAACTGCCTGAGTCGCTTCTGCTGTTGTGAAATGCATTTTAAGAATGCTGTGCAGGGCAATACTATTTTTTCTTACAGTCAAGCATTAATATCCTTCCTTAAAGGAAACAATACATTGATCAGATTTTTTTTTTTTTATTGAAGGAATGCATTTTGCTGATGCAATATCTCAGCAATTTGTGCTCATTCAGCAAATGATGAAGTTGTTTCCCTTCATTCTTAAAGTTTGGGCAGAAGTCTATGAGCTGAATGAACATGCTGATTGATACAGCTGAAACTTTTGGCATTGATGAGGGTTCATCATTTGGTGATATTTGTTTGCTATGAAGAACTGTGTAGGATAGCTTGAACATGAGGCTTTGTAACCGATTTTGTTTTTTCTTTGAGAGATGTAATGGCTACAAAAATAGGGTTTCCAAGAAAAAGTAGTTAATGCCTACTAAATAGTCTTATTCAGAATTTTTTTCCAACATGAGACTCAAATACAGTGTAGGAGTAATATGACTTTGTACAGATTTTAAAGACTGAATGCCTTTCAGAAAGTCCTTAATACACATGTGGAATGCCATTTGTGTAAAGAAATGGATGGAAGAGACTGATAAGTCTGAGTTAGACAGCTAAGATAAATCTAGAACCTTTCAGTTAACTAAATCAATGTTTCTAGGTCTTTCATAGAGATCTAAGACACATTTTCATAAGACATATTTTGGTTTCCATTGGGATGTTTAACATTTGATTGGAAGATAAATCACTTTTACAAATTAAAATTATATTGTCAAAGCAGAAAAGTTCAGTGTACTAAAACTTTGGTTCATAAATTTGACCTGCTTTTGAGTTAGTAAGGATTTACATACAAGCAAGGGCGATGGAGCAAAATTTCATAATTTCATCAAGACAGAGAAAACCATGGTTGTTTTCATTAAGAATTAGCTATGTGAATTATATTGCCTCTATTTTTTTTTTGAAAAGTGCTTTTTTGAGCAGATGGAAATGGAGAAAGCTATATGGTCATTTTGGCAGCCATAGAAAGGAGAATGTGCCTCGCTTTCATTCGGTTCAAGGGGAATGACTTACAAAAAGTATGAAGATGTTTGATGTTATATGTGGCAAGTAATTTCACCCCTGTCATTTCCTTCTTCTGTAGAATCTCCTGAAAAACTAGTGTATCTAACTTTTCATCATAAACCTGAGTTATATATTTACTGACAGAGTTTGCCAGTTATTTCTATGACTCTGGAGGATGCAATGGAGAGATATGAAGATATTTAGGGTCTCAATTTTCCAATGTGTAACATTACTGTGTTCCTGTCTATATTAATTTAAGAAGATCTAAAGAAGGATGTGCAGAAATACTGACAGGATACAGAGTGCTGCTTTCAATTCTTTCAGGTTTATCTGAACAGATCATTATTATAGCAAGCAGCTGACCTGCATTGATATATTAGTTAAGTGAGCTTCTTGAGTGCAATCAAAAATGTCTTTGGTCAGATGTTAAGAAATGATAAGAGGAATCAGAGAAATGCATTTTTTACAAATATTGTGAATACCATTTGAGGTATTTTCATCTGACGTCTTGGATAAAGAACAAGGAAAACATAATTCCTTCCCTTCTGCTTTCTTGTAATGGTCTGATGTTGGAAAAATCTGTCATCACATTTTGGATTTTCACATATTTGTCTACCGGCAGAAAATGTTTTCACCTGAAATGCCTTTATGATAGCTCTTAAGAAGGCTACTGGGGATACAGTGGTAAATCATGATTTTTTTTTTGTAATTAATGACAAACCTCAGAGTCTGCAGAAAAGAAAATATTATACTAGGGTGTTGCAGCAATTGGTCCTGGGACAAGACTACTAACAGATAATCATCAGAGTATGAGAATATATGTTTTATTCCCTATAGTTTTGCAAATGCTAGGGATAACATTCAAAATAATTACTGTCATGGCTGGGCAGATACACAAACTGAAAGTGATTGTAAGCTATGTGAAATGTCAGGAAATGAGCATGGCAGGACAGTATTCGATCATCAGGTAAGTATCCTCCACGTGTAATCTTTTCTCTGAGAAAGGAAGCATTGCTTTTAATGATATCAACCTTTTGCAATAATGCTTACTGACAGAAGTGTTCAGATTTCAAGGACTGCTCTGGGTGTACTTCCTCAACTGGAAACAAAAGAGAAACTGGTTAAGAAACCCTGACCTCTTTAAGAGAGGGACACCTATTGTGCTGTCTTTTCTTTCAGATTATGAGTCATAAGTCAGAGAAAATATGTTACCTGATGTAGAGGAGTGTGAGGAAGTAATATGACAGAAATCCCCACAGAAATTCTGTAGTGAAATCCACAGCTACTGTTTGCAGTACCCAGTTCTCTGACATAATTGTCTCAATTCCAAAAATATATGATTGGGAACAGCATCCCCAGAATATAAGGCTATGCACTGGAGAGAGATGCCTTGAGTTGTCACTTTGAAGATAGTTATTGATATTTGTGTTTTCTATAGAACCTGTGATTGATGGAGGTTATTTTTGAGTCTTTTACTTTTGGTCTTGAAGTTGTTGAACGAACATACTTTTGTAGGTAAAATGCACTTTTGCTTGTGGGATAATTCCTTATAAACTGTAGGGACAGAGAATAGAGCATGGAATATTTGTTTAAATAATTATCTTGTTTGCTCTTGTCTTCCACATATGAAATTATATCTTCATTTGGCTGACAAGAAAGAAAGTCCTGGTTGACTGTTACCATCCTAAAGGACAATTCTGTGTCTTAGCTGTATACCTGATGGTGTCAAATATGAATGCTGTTTCCTTCATGGCACACTGTGCATTTGGAATTTCAGAAGCCACTTTCTTCAGTTGATGAGCACTCTGTAAATGTTTTACCATGTCACAGCTATGTATAGTAGTTGTTAAGTCCTTTTCCAATTTTTCAATATAACATTGATTAACTTTTTTTCGTTTTACATTACACTTGTAAACAAAACTCATACTATGTTATTTTCTCATGAAAATTATAATTTTCTTCTTATGCTTCATTCCTGCATATAGTATTTTCCAGTTTTTCTCCTGCAAGACTTTAAACCATTAATCTTCACAGAAGCAACTTTTATTTTGACTAAAAGTACAAGAGAACATGAATCATTACCATTCATAAAATGATTTAACAACTGTGTTTTATATCATTGTTACATAGATGATATCTTTTTTATATGGAAGGGTAGTGAACAGGAGCTTCCTGATTTTGTGAGGTCATTATCTGATAGACTTGTTTTTTTTTTAATTTGTCATTTCTGATTGTGAACACTCTGTTAATTTCCTAGACACTACTATTACTTTAAATTCTACCACTGTCCAATTGCACTCTTCAGTATTCAGGAAAGACACATATAGGAATAATTTCTTTGACTTTTGCAGCCAACATCCTTATTTTATGAATGTTATCTTGGTTTGAGGACAGTTTATCCAACTGTCCTATGTAATTAGTGATGGTAACATCTTTATCACCGAATCGTATATTTTGCAAAGACTATTTATGTTAAGGAATTATCCCCAATAATTATTACAGAGACTTTTTCAAGAAATTCTACCAAACTGCTATACTAAGTTCCAGCCTATCATTCACTTTGGTTTTACCCAAACAGCCAGTGATCAAACTAAAGGAGATATAACATTAAGCTTCCCAATTCCTATAAACAGGAATATGACAGGCATCAGAAGTATCCTCATGAAAAACTGGGACATTATTGCTAACAGTCAGTAAGTAAGTAAGGTGCTTGGCACTACTCCCAGTTTTGCATATAAAAAGACTTGAACCTGTTAGTATGCACTTTGAAAACAGAGATCCACCATTTTATACAGAACAACCTGACTTTAACTAAGACCATAAAGGAATGCATATGTGGAACAACTATATAGTCTGCAAATATATTTATACTGGTGAACAATATGTTTTTCCACATTGCAATTATGTGATGCATTTCACTAAATATTATGACTGTCACTCTAAGTGTGAAGTGTATTCAGCGACGTGCAAATCCTGCAGCAGTTTTTATATTGGAAAGACATGCCATAAGCTGTCAGATCAGATTAAAGAACATTTGTTTGCAATGTGCCATAACAATGATAATAATGCATTGGCTAAACACAAGAAAGTTTGTTTTAATTTCTCAAGGTTTCATTTCTTTGTACTTGAACATGTTGATATGTTTTTGGTGATTGTGATAATCTCTTACAAGTCAGAGAAATAAAATGGCAATTGTTGCTAAATGCCGAGGCTACTCCTGGTTTTAATGAGAACTTCAACATAAAGTGTGCATTAAGCTGGCTTACCTAAAGCCCTCCCCTTTCATACATATGCATATATTATAAATAGACCAAGCTATTTACCATAGCTGCTCAAAATTCTAGTCTTCTTTTATTCGTTACTGTATTGTATTTTTTAAAAATCTTCATTTCTTTGGTTGCACATTTAATCTTATAAGTAGATTACCATGTATTTCTACAGCATCTTTTCTTTGTTACTGTATTCTGATGAAGTTCTTCGCATCATTAAAGGATGAAAGAGCTTAATACCAGTTCTGATTCATGTGTATTTCTTTATTTTTGCTGCAGTGAGTTTGTTTTCATTCATTTAGCTTTCTCAGAGGTTTTTGGTTGTATTATTTTATATATATATATATATATGGATCCCTTCAGATCACCAAACTTTTAAAAGCTCAGCTTTCATATGGCTGAGATCATATGATCAAACTTTTAAAAGTTCGGATTGTCTGAATGGAGATCTACATACAGCACAGGAAGATTTTCCCTATTCCGCAATGTAGTGCAATCTCAGAGTTGGCATATTTAAATATCAGGTGGTGTGGGGGGTGCAGGGTGGCTTGCCCCCCCCCCCTGCTAGAAATATTTTGTTTATTTATTTATTTTTGTTTTATTTTTATTTTTTTTACATGTTCAAACTTTTAAATGTTCGAACATATAGTCTCGGCCATATGAAAATCAAACATTTGAAAGTTTGATCATGTAAAGTAGACCTATATATATATATATATATATATATATATATATATATATATGGGTCTACTTCATTTCACTGAAACTCAGTTGCCTGCGCACAATTCACTGAAAGCTCATTTCCCTGAAAACTCATTTGACTGAAACTCATTTCACTGAAAGTTATGAATGGCCTTTTCTCCAATGCAGTGTGATCCTGGAGTTAGTATATAAAGTAAGGGGGGTGGCGTGCACAGCCACCCACATTGGGGGTGTGGGGGTATAGCCCCTCACATAGTTTGGTTATATATTGTCTTCTGGAAAGAGTCATTCATTGGACTTGTAAGTATCCATATCTATGGTTTTAAACTTTTAAAATAGGTGGGGGGCTATGCCGCACTGGATGTACTGCCACTATGGGACCGTGACTGTGCATGGCCATGTGGACTGTCAGCAGATCTAATTGCTCCCCTATGTCCATAAGTCCGACGCTCAACTCCAACCAGATTTTCCATCACAGATAATTTGCATTCCAAGTCAGATAGTGTGCAATCTATCTCAGACCATCATCTTTCCACTGCATCAGTCAACTGATCTAGGGTATCAGCAATGTGGTAGAGGCAGTAACAGATGTCAGACTGTGCTGTATCTATAACCCTGATCATTCATCTGGAGTTCCTTTAAGAACATGTCTGTGCCTCCATGAGGGCCGTAAACATGCACCGAGCTACATGTGATGAGACATGTGCAACAGGTGGTGGAGGGACAGCAGGCCTCCTACAAGCACCCCTATCAATCCACCTTTGTGGAACCTTGCCAACTGTTTGTCTATGGCCAGTGTCAACATTCACTGCAGCAACAGTAGCCATACTTCCCTGTTCAATGTCGTCACCCTCCAACTGTCCAATATCTGTGGCCTCAGGGGATTGGGTATGCATAGGCATACTGACTATGTGTGGTGATAATGAGGACACAAGAGGGATGCAAACCTCTGCGACAAATTCAGCCCCTGCAACTCCCAGCTGTGCTCACTTTGGCTACTATCGTCATCAGAGTCTGAAGAGACACTGACATCAGGTTATGAAAGGGACAAAGACCAACTTTCCTAGGTCACCTGTGATATAAAGGGAAAAGCATCACATTAATATCTGACTACTATGCTCTGCAGTAGTATATTGTAATATATGTTAAGCTGTATACACTGTTGTCACTATTACATTCTTGTATAACCCACAATCTGATATAGTAGGACATGAGGACATTATTTTCTAACCAAAATGTGTACGTATTTGAAAATAACAGATCTTTAAACTTGACCCTCATGAGCAAAGCATGAATTATGTAGACTGTTGACATTCTGCAGAACTCTGCATGGCTTACTGGTATTGCCATCTGAAAAGTCCTGACAATACTGTGAAACAATCACTGTTGTCACACCTACAAGGCATAGGTATGACTCTAATGTGTGCACATTCAGAACATATCTGTACATTGGTCAGTCATGCAGACACTACTTCAGTCTAGCCAGCAGGCTTGATTGACACTATAGCTAATACCTTGAAGTAAATCTATATCTCTGACATAAATGTTTTGTGTTTACTAGCAGCAGGAGCATGGCCTCTTCCTATTCCTGACAGTCCTGAAAAACATTTAATGGAGAGGTAATGTAAACATCACCACATGTTACAGAACAACATTGGTACTACAGCCAAATATCGCCCATTTACAGTAGCTGCTATGGTAACATGTATGTCTGCCACAATATCTGCATGAGCTTAAAACTGAAGCTAGTCACATTCCCCCATACCATAAAACACCTGACACTCACATAAAACTATGTACACCCTGACATGTTAAGTGCTACAGTATTACAATGCTGATTCAAATAAGCATACATGAACTCTCCTCTTGTGTGGCAACAGAGGCACCCAGATCTATGACATATTGTGTGATGGATGTCTGTGAGCTCTCCTGTGTTGAACGGTTCACCAGGAATTCTTCAGTGGCTGACAGAGGTTGATCCACTTCAGGCCCACCACCAGTGATCTGACAATCCCTGGCCACATCCGCTGCAGAGTAGGTAGTGTACCGGCAGCAGAGGTGGCACCACCAGGCTGTGACTCAGATGTGCTGAGCCCCGGTGCCGCAGCCTGGGATAGGCAAGGTAGATAGATCACCTGGAATTGGCCTACCTTGTTGCACTGTAGGAAATTAAATAAAAACATAAGGTAAAAATAAACATACCCAAACAAATGTAATTAATAACATAATAGCAAATAATAAGTAATGCAAAGAAATAGAAATTAATATAATGAGGAACACAGCAAAAATGACGTCAATTAAAGTATTTTAACAGCAAAGCAATATTAAATTGTACATAAGGTCAACATAACAGGTAATTACAAATAATATATTGATATCAAATCTTAATAAATATAATTAATAAATAAATGAAGAGAAGGGGTGGGGTGAGAGAAAAAAAAGAACTTTAGTAACTTTGAAGATAATATAACTACACAGACTACTACTACATACTTCTACATATGTTAGCTTTTTAGTTGTGAGAACAGCGACTGCTAATATTGTGTAGATGATGTTGCACATGCATAGCTCTCAAACTGTTAGCATGGGACATTATGGGTCAAGCCCTACCAAATGGTGGTACAAAGGCACAACTACAGGGAACATTTTCACATAGTGTGGTCATACATTAATAGCAAGGTGTTCTGATAACAGATTTACCATTAAACTGTATTTCAATTAATGTTATATATTGGCAAAGGGAGGACCACACATATGAGGCAGTAGTCATTACATTCTTCAAAAATCATGGGAATTAAGAGGTATGTTCATGTACACTTATTAGATTAGACAGCTGGTCATTTTCCAGCTGGCTGCCATGGGATTAAAACCTACAAGTAGTGACAACAGGAATAATGTGCACTTTCTTTGAATATAATGAATTCTGAAAGCATCATCTCCTTTAAGACTTTTATTGCAACATTTTTTGTGAAATCATACATTTACACACATGCATAGCTGTGTCTGATGTTGGACTGGAACCCACAAGCAGTGACTTCAAGAATAATGAGCACTTTATTTGAAAACATTACTTATCAAAGCACCATCTCTTTTTACACTTTATTGCTTAATGTCATGTTAGATGATTTTCTTACTTACCACATGATTGCCTCATCCTAGCCAGATGCAGAGCATAGGACTGCATGTTGTGAGCCCTCTCTTCTGCAGCTGTGGTAAGAGAAGCAAACCATTATGCATACCAGTGTTGCACATATTCAGCTTAAATAATTATAGATTACTGGAAAACATGCTTACATATCTGTGGGGTGCTCACATCTCTCACATCTTGGACCCAGTTGTCCAAGATTCCCCTCTTCCTACGCTTCAGGGCATCATAGTGGTGATGACACTGCTCACCAGTGCAGTGAATATCAGTAGCACTGGTTAGGTCCCCTGACCAAATAATCCCAGGCCTCAGACTTGCACTCTGAGCCCTCATACTCACACTGCAGCAACCAAGGTCCATATCTCTCTACTAGGAGACCATTAAAAACTTTGAAGTCCTGTACTCCCCACTTTTGCAGCCAAAAGGGTGCTCCCTCACCAACTCCAGCAGCCATTCCTCACAGTCAAGGTCTGGCTCCAAGGAATGATGTTAAATTCCCATGTATTGGCCTTTATATAGGCTGCATTCCTGCCTTTGCACGTCATACTGTAACTTTCAAAAAAGTACCACATCGCTTAGCATCACAAAAGCTCACAAATTCATGCTTAAGTGAAGCTTAGCAATGTGCAGCTCTTCTAACCATTTCTAAATATAACAATTATTTAATTTAAAGTCAACTGAGGTTTCAGACACCTGATACAGTTTCACAGCACTGTATGTAAAAAGCATTACTACACAGGACTCAAACCCAGAACCTACTACACTGTAGGTCATGACTTAACCTATTTAGCCCTGGAATAGTTCAGGTAACTGGAATATCTGAAGATATACTGAAAAGGTATCTGTAAGCATAGCACAGCTTTGCTGTGCAGGTGTGGGCATTACTAAGCACAGCAGACTGACAACAATTGAATACATCTAGTTTCTATTTTTAGATGTCTAGCAGATGTGCACTCTTTAAATACACCATGCTACACCTTTCAAAGCAATGCATTGCATCGCGCAAACAAGCACATGTTAAAAAAATTAATACTGAATGCAACTGGCTTCTATTTTTAGATGTCTAGAGATTGTCTACTGCTTAAGTAAGCTGCACTATGCCTAGCTAAGTGACATGCCACATTGCACAAAGAAGCACATGAAAAATATAAAAAAAAAAAAAAAAAAAAAAAGAAAAGAAAAAGTGAAATGTCTACTGCTTAAGTAAGCCGCACTATGCCTAATTAAGTGACATGCCACATTGCACAAAGAAGCACATGAAAAATATAAAAAAAAAAAAAAGAAAAGAAAAAGTGAAAATTAAAATTATTAACATTGATTGCATCCAGTTCATTTTTTAGATGTCTAGCAGATATCTGATATACATTCTTGCAAAACTAAGCATAGCTAAGCAACATGCTGCACTGCACAAACAAGCACATAAATGTAAAAAAATAAACTAAATAAATAAAATTGCAATTTAATTTAATAAAATGTCTGGTACACCTTTCAGTCCATGTTAACAGGCAGAAAGGAATTGTATTGTAGTTACCAACAGTCCAGAATTTTTCTGCACAGTCCAGAATTAATGGACAGCCTGTAAAGACAGTTTTGCATGGATTCAATATCCATGTTGTTGTGATCTCCCATGGCAGCGTGCCATAATTAATATGCATGGCATGCTGCCAAGGAGGATCCATGGCCATGTACATGGATAAATTCCCTGTAGGCTTTATATGGAGCCTACACAGATTTTATTGAATCCTGGGGTCCTTTATTTTAGTTGAGTAATTCCAGAAGGATAAGTCTGGAGAGCTAAAATCACTTCTAATAATTTACTACACCCTTGATATGAATGAGGTGCCCATAAAAGAACCAGTATTAATATTAAAAATGAATTCTAGTATTTTAGGAAAGGTTTTATTATGTGTATCTGATGTTAACATCATTTTATTTTGAATTAATTCTTTATAAGTTTGAATATCAAGCCAATTATTACTCTACAAACTGTAAGGGGAATTCAATAAAATGTACACAATTTTTTTTCTAGAGTGCAAAATGTTTTAGATTCAGTAAACCCCGCTTAACAGCGGGCAAGCACATGCAAATAGGGAAACTTCTGTAAAATGCAAATTAAAGCTTAAGCAGGTGAATTTCTGGTGGTGTCTAACATCTTCAGAATACCGAAGATTCACAAAGGGTTGAAAGACCCTAAATTCAGGCCCATTGTGGATGGAAAAAGATCAAAGACCTGTTTCATAAGTAAATATTTGGATTCTAATATGCAAAAGGCTTTGGAAGTTTTTACTTATATTAGTAAAGATTCCTTGCAGTTCTTGGATAAATTAAATGCGGTGGACATCAGCAGTGATTTAATTAGGGTCACAGTGGATGTAAGCAATTTATTTTCAGTAATACCCCATGATGAGGGACTAAAATGGTTAGAACAACAGTTATTTAGAACCCATAAATTTGACCAGGATCAAATTAATAAATATGTTACCTTGATGGAGGTAGTACTTAAAAGCAATTATGTGTATTTTGAAGGGCAATTTTGCAAGCAAGTCAAGGGAGTGGCAATGGGGGCAGCGTGTGCCCCCATATTTGCAAACTTAATTATGCCATTTTGGGAGCAAAAATATTTTATACAAAGCCCATTTGCCTCCAAGATAATACAACACAGTAGGTTTTAGGATGACCTGTTTCTGATTTGGAAGGGTTCTGAGACTGAATTAAACAAGTTCTTGGTTTTCATCAATGATACTGTAGATTTTTTAAATTTACCTACAAATATCACAGAAAAAGTATTACCTATCTGGATGTGGATTTAAAAATGTATCAAGATGGTAAGAGTTTTATCACTAATATTTACAGAAAAACAACATTTTCTAACTCATACCTAGATGGCAGCTGGCACCCGCACCATCAGAAGAAATCTGTAGTTAAGGGACAGTTGGTGTGGGCTGCCAGGATGGTTAGCCAGCAAGAAGATTTTTTAAGGGAAACAAAGTTCATAATTCAGTTATTTGACCAAAGGAGTTATCCTAGTAGTCTGTTGAATGAAATTTGTATGGAAGTAAAAAACAAGTGTGACCATGGGATTTATAAGCCCATTTTTAGACACAAAACTAAGATATTGCCAGACAGGGAAATTTTAAGGATACACAATGACATTTAAATTAGTTTAATCATCACTTTTAACAAAGATGCAGACATCATATTTAACATTATCAAGAACACCTGGGACAATTTGCAATTTGAATCGAATGTTGCACTTAAAGTGGGTAAAAATCCCAGATTGGTATACAAGAAGGACAGGTCATTGAAGGATATTTTGGAAACAAATTTGGCATCTGAATATTGTAATAGAAAGCTAGGTAATTTTAAGTGCGATAATTGTATTTATTGCCTCTATATTATGGAGACTATATTATGGAGACTGGGGGACTTTTCAGGTTAAACAATAGGAATAGCTTTGTTAATGGACATTTTAACTGTAATAGTGTTAATGTTGTATATATGGCAAAATGCCACCAATGTCCCATATTTTTTGTAGAAAACTCAAGAACAGAACAGGAGAACGTTTGGGCGACATCAAACATTGCAGGTCAATTAGTGCCCTGAGTATACATGTGCAGGACCAAAAAGAGCACATTTTTAAATTCCTGGTAATACAGCAGCTTAAAAAAGACATACAGGGAAAATGCCTAGATGTACATTTGTACATCAGTGAGCTCAAATGGCAGCTGCGATTGAATGTTGTGGAGTATCCAGCAATTAATAAAATGACTAGTATAGCTAGTATTTTAAAGTTAAAAATATTTTAGTATAGTATTATGTTTTAGATTTTACACACATAATATATTTCGAGAATGCGTAGGTTACATTATGTTTTAGTTTCTTATGTTTTAAAGTTTTCTATTAAACAATTAAACATGACTAATTGGGGTGGGGTATGTATATATAAAATGGCTGGGTTGTTACATATATTTGTTCTGATGAAGTCCCTTGCAGTTAGGGAAGAAAGCTCTTAACTTGTGGAATATTGTTTAACGTGTGGTTTTCAAACTATTAAAGTGGTGTACTTCTACATCATTGCCTGTCTGTTCCATTTGCTGGTTTGGTTCTTCAGTATGTATATTTATGCAAATGAGGGGTAAATGGCATGCATTTGTAGAATCCCTAAAAGGAGCAACCATGTCTGCATATTCACATCGTGTAGGCTCCTACAAGATGTTTAGAGTCCCACTAGATTTTTCATGCCAAGTGCATATGTTTGTGCATCCCGCCACTTGCTGCAAACAATTTGGGCATAGAATGTTCACATGACCAGACTACCCACATGACACCTATGACATAGCCAGCTATGAAAGAAAACCAGATATATTCAATTAATATTATATAATATTGTATAAGCTATGCTGCACAACACTGAGCATAGTGCCATATTGCACAATAAAATAGGGCCTTTAAATCGGGTCTATATTACATTGACGAACGCTTAAATGTTCGAATCTCTAAAGGTCGACCTTTAGAGATGGAACATTTAAGTGTTCAAAAATGTAATAAAACAAAGGAAAAAAAGGTAAACTGAAAGGGTTTTAGCAGGGGGGCAAGCCCCCCTGCACCCCTCACACCTCCCCACACCCCCCTACTTAAATATACCAACTCCGAGATCGCACTTCAGTGCATGGCAGAGCAGAAATGGGAAATTTCCCATTCTCTACCCTGTAGCGCGATCTTGGAGTTGGTATATTTAAGTAGAGGGGGTGTGGGGGTGCAGGGGGGCTTGCCCCCCTTTTACACCCTTTAGTTTTATATGTTTTACTTTTTTTTTTTTTTAATTTTTAAAGATATTTGAACACTTAACTGTTCGATCTCTAAAGGTTGCCCTTTAGAGATTCGAACATTTAATCATTCATTTATCTAATATAGACCCTTTAAATCATATCAATTATATCTTAAGCAGGTGAACTGCATCATACTTAGCCCATCCTACATATTGGACATAAACCACGACTGTATGTAGTATGCATACACCCTACACTCTGATTTTCCCTCAATACTCTTAACTATTGGAGTAGGGACTTGAAAATTTTAACTGAAATAATGCTAGTGGCTGCTGCAGATATTCTACATCAGTATGTGCTAGATGCCGAAGTCAATGCTGCTGGTACTGTTGATAATAAGCCTAGGCTTAGGAGCAGAAGGGTGTTCAGGCCCAAGGTAACTTACCAGGAGCTACATGAGCTGGAGATTGTAGAATGCTACAGGGTGGACAGGGACATATTACAAGAGCTCAGCGAGCTCTGCAACTCTCAACTCTGAGCCAGAGCTAACAAGGGGGAACCCATCCCAGTGGAAACTAAGGTACTTGTAACCCTTAGGATACTTGTTACAGGTACATTTCAAAGACAACCTGGAGAAATGATGTGGATTTCATGGGCATCTGCATCCAGGATACTCCACCAATTCATGGATGCTATGCTCCCACATGCCAATGAGCACATATCTTTTCCCCTTTCCCCTGAGGTGAGGGCCAGCAATATGCAACATTTCTACCATGTAGCACACTACACTGAAGTACTGGGTGCCATAGATTGCACTGAAATACACATCAATGTACCACCTGGTGAGTAGGGTAGAATCTACTTTAACTGCAAGGGATACCACTCCATCAACTGCCAAGTCATGTGCAATGCCCATGGAATTATCTTGAATGTGTGTGCTGACAACCCTGGCAGTTATCATGGCTCCCATATCTGGCACACATCACAGCTGTTCTAGATGTTTTCTAGGGAGGACAACCCACAGGGCCATTTACCGGGGGATGCTGGCTATACCCTGGAGCAGTGGATGATGACTCCCCTAAGTATATTCAAACATATGCATCATGTTGGAAACAAAATGGTTACATACCTGATGGAGTACAATACTCTGTTGAAAGATACATATATATAAGTACTATGTCAATGAGATAACCATACAAATTAACTCTCATACACAATGGTTCCCCTATCTAGAAGTTTGCCTTTTTAAGATGGCTCTCATTAGCAGGTGATTGCCTCTGAACCAATCTGCGGTTCAGAAATGCTACAAGTAGCCTATACAGTGGATTTGCAGTATTATCAGCCAATTCCATGAAGTACTAAACAATATATAAGGCCTCAATGTAGATTCCATCTCCTTCGTCATATGTTGGGGTGGAAAATACTGGAGTAAAGATACTATAGCACAGAGAGAAAGTTTGTAGCTGCTACTTTTTACATACAGATGGGTGTGCTACAGGCTGAAGCTCCTGCTGCCGCTGCAAGCAATAGGCATAGTCATGGGAGCTGCAAAATGTGCAGGACAACAACAACAACCTTGGTGTACAGCCAAAGCCAGACTGAGGGAACCCATCCCACTGGAAATTAAGGTATGTGTTTAAGGTAAGTATGTTAGCCAAAGGTATCATTAAAAAAAGGCAACATGCTTAGTGTGTCTTAGAACAAGGTAAGGGGTACATTAACCACTATGTCAACCAGATGGACAACTGCCAAGTCATGTGTTTTGTCATGGTAGTCATCTGGAATGTGTGTGCTGGCAACACTTGCTTCTAGCATGACCTCCATATATGTATGTTACTTGTATAGTTGTGGTTGTCTGTAATATCACTAGCAAATCATTGTAGGCTACAGTCTGGTATTACTAGGCCACAGTTGAATTACATACTTCAAAATTCTCCGGGAACTCATACTAATGCACAACCTGACATTCTATGCACTTTCTAATAGGAATAGTTAAAACGTGGTCCTATCTGTAGGCCTTTGACTCCCATTATTTAGAAGCAGACATATCATCTGTACTGCTTTGGGTGGATAAATAGGTGATGAGATAGTCATACATACCAGAATTTATTATGGTGATGCACATATACATGCATTTTAAATGCTAGACACAGCTGTATTTGAACCCAGGACCGTGTAGACAAAAAATTAATGTTTGCACAGCATTTAACAGATTGAGCTACAAAGTCACCATTACAGTGCTTGTATTTGTACATGCTGTAGATATAATTGCACATTTACCTGCTGTTACACACCTCACTTACATCTATTATTTATAGTGATGTATTTCTCTACCAGAGCTTCAGTTAAACTCCTATTTTTCCATTAATCTTTTAGTCAATTTGTGTGGTGTGACGCAATGCACAGCATAGCTTAACCACACTTAATAACAATTACGATGTTTTGCTTAAAACACCTGTGCTAATTAATTGGCTGTGTGGCTTGATGGGTTGATGCACTGTTCCTCAAGTGCAATGGTACTGGGCCCAAAATAGGCCCCAGGTGTACTTTTTGAATGTGATTATTATGCTTTCAAATACATATATTAATATGCTGCCATTTAGCATAGCTTAACGATGCTGCACATAGCACAGCATTGTGCAAAAAATTATTAAAGAAAAGAAAATTTGGGGAGATAGGACAGTGGTGAAATGGGGTGGAGTCAGGGGGAAAACATAGTGAAAGGCAAGTAGGCATGTGCAGGAAGTATGTAGGAAAGAACCAATGCTATCCATTTCCTCAACGGCAACAACTGTGCACTTTAAAAGTTTTAAGCTGAATTTGGACTGTCAAACCCAGAGAGAGGGGTAATGACAACATAAGTGCATTGCCAAGCCAATTGCACCAAATTAATTGTGTCCACTGGACACATGTGCAAAATGGAGGGCTATGTATGGGACAATTTTTTTTTTGTTAGGGAGAGAGTGGAATGTTTTGGAAGGAACATAGGTATGTGTGGGGAAGGTAAGTTGGGAAGGTGAGGAAGCTTTTGCAGACAGGTAAGAGAAACAGGGTAGCAGATGTTTGCTGCTGGACACAAGAGGGGGGGTGTGTTGTGGAATCCCAGTCCTATGGGCATCAGACACAGTAGCAGTGTGACTCAAGTCCTTACCCATGGGACTGTCAGCACTGCATCTTCACTGCTCCTGTGGAGGCAGTGATTGAAGCTGGCAATTGGGGCCAGACTGCCCCACCAGGATGGAAAGCATGCTCACCATCCAGTGTAGGTATGCACTAACAGTTTGGTGTACAAGCCTATGCACCATGCCTGGCAGTTGGTCTTGGGTGCCAAAAGCACCACCTCCACTCTGAAAGGAGGGAACATGCCCAGTATGTGGAGGTGGAACTACCCAATGGGTCAGGTAGTGCAGGGGCAACAGAGGGAGTGCCACCAGGCTGTGGCCTAGATGTGCTGGGCCCCGGTGCCTCAGCCGAGAAACCAAGGTAGGACGATTACCAAGAACTGGCTTACCTTGTTGCACTGTGGTAAGTGAAATATAAACATAAAGGAAAAATCAACATAACCCAAACAAATGTAATTAATAACATAAGAGAAAACAATAATGAATAATGGAAAAATTGAAAGTAATATAATGAGGAAGAGAGCAATAAATAATGTAAATGAAGTTTTTTTAACAATAGTTCTATATTAAATTATACATAAGGCCAACATAAGAGATAATAAATAATATGATAACATCAAATGATAATAAATATATTGATTAAATGAATAAAAGAGAAGAGGTGGGTGAGAGAAAAAAAAAGAATGTTAGTAACTTCACAGATAATATAACTACAGAGACAACTACATACTTCCAGATAAATTAGATTTTACTTGTGAGAACACTGACTGCTTATACTGTACATATGATGTTCCACACACATACCTCTCAACCTCTAAGCATGGGACATTATGTGCTGAGCCATACATAATTGTGGTACAAAGGCAAAATGACAGGGACATTGTTACATAGTATGCTCATACAATAGTAGCAAGGTGTTTTGATAACAGAACTGCCATTAAATTGCATTTTGAGTGATGTCATATATCTGCAAATCAGACGACCAGACATATGGAGCAATTTTCAGTGCATTCTGCAAAAATTGTGATAGTTGAGAGGTATGTTTGTGTACACTGATTACACATGACAGCTTGACATTTCTCACTTGACTGGTGTTGGATTAGAACCCTCAAGCAGTGACTACAGGAATAATGAACACTTTAATTTGAAAATATAAATTATCAGACCACCATCTCCTTTTACACTTTAATCATTCATGGTGTTTCAAATTTTGGATTTACCCACGTGCATAGCTGTGTAGGAGCTCTGTTACCTTACACATTTATTGACTGCAACCTACAGTATATATCAGTCAAAATTAGCAGAACACAACATTGACACTTAATTTAGGTATCACACAGCATGTATTTCTGATATAGTAAAGCAACATTACCTATTGCATATATCTCAGTTGGCTGGTGTTGGATTAGAAACCACAAACAGTGACTACAGAAATACTGAACATTTTACTTGAAAGAGTAAATTATTAGAGCAACATTTCTTTTTACACCTTATTGATTCATGTTTCAAATCTTGCATTTACTCACACGCATAGCCATGCAGGAGTTCTGTTAACTTACATGTTTACCCTATTCATTTATTGGCTGCAACCTACAGCATATTTCAGACAAAATAAACAGAACACAGCATTGACAATTAACCTGTGTATTACACCACATTTATTTATGACATGATAAAACATTATTGACCACTGTACATTTCTCAGTTGGCTGGCATCTGATTAGAACCCACAAGCAGTGACTACAGGAATACTGAACATTTTATTTGAAAAAATTAATTATCAGGGCACCATCTCTTTTTACACTTTATTGATTTATGTTGTTTAACATCTTGCATTTACACACATGGACAGTTGTCTAGGACTTCTGTTAATTTATACGTTTACTCTAGTCATTTATTATGTACAATCTGCAGCATATTTCAGACAATGAGCACACCACAACATTGACTCTTAATCTGGGTAGATCAGAATATTAACTAATGTTTGGAAGCTATGCTACAAAGTACTGCATGCTTACTCACTTTAACATGCTTTACTAATTCAGACATGCACTGACACATTAATAAAAATCTATGATGTCACAGATATTTCATACATGACTGCTAAGACTGCAATATCTGTATTTACTATATTTTATTATTAAGTTATTACTTTATTGATTTTCTTGCATACCACGTGCTTGCCTCATCCTGGCCAAATGCCTTGCATGGGACTGGACATTGCAAGCCCTCTCTAATGCACCTGTGGTAAGAGAATGAAACCATTATGCATACCAGTTTTGCACAGACTCAGCTTGTATAATTATAAATTACTGGAAAAGATACTTACATATCTATGGGGTGCACCCATCCCTTGCCTCCTGGATCCAGATGTCCAAGGTTCCCCTCTTCCTACGATACAGGTTGTTATAATGGTGATGACACTGCTCACCAGTGCAGGGGATACCAGTTTCACTGGTTAGATCCCTGGCCAATCTATCCCAGGCATCAGACTTACACTCTGAGCCCTGGTAGTTCTCTGCAGCAGCCGGGGTCTGTACAATTCTACGAGGAGTCCAGTAAAAACTTTGGACTCCTGCACATCCCATCTTTGTGCCCTAAAGTGGACATCTTCCTCCACAACAGCATTACCCACAGTCAAAGTCAGCCTCCAAGGAATAATGTGAAATTCCCATGTACTGGCCTTTAAATAGGCTGCATTCCTGTCCTTGCAAGTCATACTGTAACTTTCAAAAACATAGTGCATCACTTAGCATCACGAACACTTGTACAAAATATGCGTAAGTGAGGTTTAGCAACAGGTAAACAGGAAAAGACTGTTGATTATGTTTAAGCAATGCTTAGCATTGTGCCGCTTTTCTAAATGTAACAATTATTTAATTTAAAGTCAACCAATGTTTCAGTCACCTGACACAGTTTTGCAGCATTACATTTAAAATATATTACTGCCCAGGACTCAGACCTAGGACTTACTATACTGAAGGTCATGACTCGAACTATCTAGCTACTGGGATAATGAAGGGAACTTGTACATCTTCAGATATACTGCAAAGGTGCCTGTAAGTGTAGCACAGCTTTGTTGCATGGGTTTGTGTGTTGCTAAGCAGTGCAGATCTACTACAATTGAATGAATCCAGTTTCTATTTTTAGCTGTCTAGCAGATGTCTAATTCTTAAGTATGCCATGCTATGCATAGTTAAATGACACAGCGCATCACGCAAACAAACACATACTTACCAACCTTAAACAGACAGACCTACACAAGCTGGATGCTTATTGCAACAAAATTGCTAAATTTGCCACTGGAACCTCCTACCGCAGCCATCATTGTATCTCCCTTAAAGAACTAAACTGGCTAGAACTCCCACAACTCCTTCACTTTAATCAACTCACCCTCGCTCATAAACTTATTAACCACCCCCTTAACATCCCTTCCCTTCAAACCCTTCTCCAACCCTATCACTCCACTAGGCCCCTAAGATCAAACAACAAAAATCAACTCACTGTTATGAAACCCAAAAACTCAGCAGGAGAAGCCATAATTTCATGTACCATATCTAAACTTTGGAACAATCTTCCATCCTCTATATCTACTCTACCTTCCAGCAGCCTTTTCAAGACTGCACTCAAATTCCACTTAAATTTGCACTGGCTTTGTCCTTGTTCTAATCCAGACTAACACCCCCACACTTACCTCCCCACCTAGACTCTTAACCCAACTATACTACCACCACTACTAACCACAGTCAGAAATAGCTAGTTGTCTTTACATACTTTAACATCTTGTCTGACAACTTTATTACTAATATTATGAATGACAAGAAATTATCTTAACGTGCAACATTTTCTGTATATACTGTTGATAATCAATATCTTGTTATTGTATTAAAGCCAACAACCTGTAATGTTGTTTACTATTGCTGCAACTTTGTATCTCTATCATGTACATGATGTGGAGCTTTTCTCCCTGGGAATCAGCTGAAAAAAGACCTGTGTCTAGTCGGAATTTCCCGGTAAACAAATGTAAATAAATAAATAAATAAATAAATAAATAAATAAATAAAGATAGAAACAAAATGCAATTAAACCCATCTGGTTTCTATTTACAGATGTCTACTGGATGTCTAATTCAATAGTGCACAGTGCTAAGCATAACTAAATACCATGGTGCATCATGCAAACAAGCACATGAAAATAAATAAACAAAACTGAATGCATCTGGTTTCTATTTTTAGATGTCTAGTAGATGTCTGATGTATAGGTGCACAAATAGCTAAACAATGGGCCACACTGTGCAAACAAGCACAAAAACACACAAATGAATAAATTAAAATAAATCCAATTTAATGAAATGCAATATCTTTTAGACCTTTTGGTCAAGGGTAATGGGCCAAAAGGTATGTGGCTATTCCATCAGTCTTATACGAATTCAATGTCCAAGTTGCTGTGACCCTCTTTAGGGCGACCCTAATAAAGATGTATGACACACTACCCAGAACAAACAGTGGCTGTGTACATGGATGCATTCCATATAGGCTCTACACTGACCCAAAAGGACTTTATTGTATCCTGCGGCATATCTAGCTATCAAGTAATCTGCTCAGTGTATTTTATTACCAGACATAAACTGATATTACTGATTCCAGTACAACAAATTGCTTTTCTTTAACTCTAGCATTTTACTTTCATCAAATGAAATCAAACATACACTTGTAAAAGCTATTGGTAATACTGTTATTAATCAGTTTTTAGTTAAATGATAAGTCTTTTGAAAATTAATAATAACTGATTTATCAGAGGAATGAATGTGAGTTGTTGTTTATCATTTAGCATATAGATTTTTCGGGTCCACATAAATAAATTTCTTTCTAATTTAATAAAAAGATCAAATAATAATTTGTTATTTTCTAATAACTTGTTCTCATGGATTGGTTTCCAGCAGGATTAATATGACGGCTTAAGCCACAACAGTACTGTATTAATTGTGACACTGCCAGCATGGGTCTATATAAGAACAACGAAAACTAGAAATAGCAAATGACCTAAAGGTCGAAAATGCCAGACCTTGAAATCTCTGTTGTGGGGGGCTGCACCCCCCCCCACTAAATATATATACCAACTCCAAGATCATACTACAGTGAGGAAAGGGCAAATATTCCCATCTTCACTATACTGCCATCTCACAAAAAGCATATCAAGGTCCGGCATTTTCAGCCTTTAGGTCGTTCACTATTTTTACTTTTCAGTGTTCTGATAGGAACCCTGCCAGCCCAGCTATCTGTACTTGTGAAAATAATTCTATGTCATTTGTAGATATTGATATGATTTATACAGAAAGATATGTTATGTGTATATTAAACTACTGGCACAGAAGTATGTGTTGAACAGGGTTTATACAGTACTGAGCTTCGAGGATGTGTCCACAGTGTACCCTACTGGAAAAGAATAAAAATTTATATAAACTATATACCTATGGAAATGTGCATTTTAACAGTAGAAATTGGAACATACAGCGTTATCTTACAAAACTTCAAGAAAATAAGTTGAAATTGTTTTACAATTGTGTTATCTTGCAATGTTGTTTTAAAATATTTCCTGTGATTTTGAACTCTGTGTTACTGTGTTGTTTGAGTATTGTCTTGTTCTTTTATTATTTATTATTAAATATATTTAAACCATCTTTTTGGCTGATGTTTGTGAGACATATTTACGTTCTCAGAGTACTTGCATATGTATTTGGTGACACTGTACAGGCCACTGCTAAATAATCTTGCTCTTGGTCAGACTACCATTTGGATATTAGTGACATTACACAGTAGGATTGGACTCCCTTTGTTATGGGCCTTAAGTAGCTGATAAAGAGTTGTCTGGTGGCAACTGGTACTACCTTATAGTCTGGGCATAAGAGGGCATAGCTAGTAAACCTGTGCTAGCCTTTCCCAGGTGTCTATGTGTTTGTATATCAATCAAATCTCAAAGTGTGTCTGTGTGTCAGATATTTGGGCAAGGACATGAGGCACTGGCTGGACAGAGAGGGTGCTGGATGTCTTAGGTTGTCCACTCAGCTGAGATCTTAACCCTATAGCTGTGCCAGTGGTGAGTCTTAGCAGTGATCTGGAGAAAGAGGCAGAAGCCAGCCCCAGACTAACTGGGATCTTTGTGGGCTCTTAAGGAAAATTGTATTTTACTGTGTGTGTACTTGTCATCCTCCCACTGTGCACTTCCCTCACTGTTACCAATGGTAAGGATTGACGCTCCTTGATTACTGGGCCAGTACAGAGGCATCACATTTATAATAACTGAATTTAAGTAATGATCAATACTAGGAAAACTAATAGCTCCATCCTCTCAACTTGTTGCATGTCAGTGTAAGGAGAGTCTGGATTTTTTGGATACCATAAGAATTTGAGTAAAATATAATTTTTTATGGTTTCTTTAAGTGGAAGAAGAATTAATGATTGACTGATGAATAGAATTGTTGGTGATATAATCATTTTAATTAAGGATAGTCTGTCTTCAATCTGTTCCAGTTTTCTCTTAGATTATTATTGTATGCATTCCATGCTGATAGTTAACTGATATTGATTTTTTATAACTGGATTTGATACTTACTCCTAATTATTTCATATGTGTATTTTTCCATTTAAAGTTTATACAAGACATTAACTTTAAGGATACATATTTATCAGGAGTGTTTTAGTTTTATTATGGTCAAATTGTAGCCCTGACACCTTCTTAAATAAATCCATAGCATTAACTAAATATTCCAAAAATGTTTCAATATCTCATTTACTTTGGAGTTGACTGGTAAGAGAAGTTTTTATTTGAATTTATATGTTATTTATTATCACTGTTTTTCACTGTGAGTAGTAGGAAGGGCTAACTTGTTAACAAGATTTACTTTGATTTATATTTTGTTGTTTGACTTTTAATTTCACTTTTGTTGTTAGAAGGGGATAGGTTTTAGACAGGCAAGCTCTAGCCACCCCAAGAGGCCTATACAGCTATAAATTCACACAGACTGGAGAGAGGACAATCCTGAGCATATCTAAAATATCCTCCCTTGGTTTGTGATTTACTTTGGAGTTGACTGGCAAGAGAAGTTTTATTTGAATTTGTATTTTATTTGTTTTCAATATTTTTCACTGTTTGTAGCAGGAAGGGCTAGCTTGTTAACAAGATTTACTTTGATTCATATTTTGTTGTTTTACCTGTAATTTCACTGTAGGTTGTTAGAAAGGGATAGGTTTTAGACAGGCAAGCTCTAGCCAGCCCAAGGGGCTTAGCCAGCAATAAATTCACACAGACTGCAGAGAGGAAAATCCTGAGCATATCTAAACAATCCTACCTTGCTTTGTGATTTATTGATCTCTACTGTTAAAAAGACCACCACATTGCCACTGTGGTCAGAAAGTCCTTCTACGTGGCACATCTTATAACCAAAGGTTTCACATCCAGGAAGAAAGAGGTCATCATCCCTCTCTACGTATCCCTCATTAGATCAATCATTGAATATAATGCCCTGTTTGGCATGTACCTGACCAGACACCTACAACAGCTGGAGAGGCCACAAAAGTACCTCACAAAAAGGATACTAGTCCTTAAACCCTTGCTCTACATGGCCAGACTCAAGAAACCTCAGCTGTTCTCAGTCTCTTATCATCTACTTAGAGGTGATCTCTGCTTGACTTACAAAGCCATGTCCTACTCAGCCCTACTTGAAATGCTACACCTAAAGAAATCCCAGTCCCCCTGCACCACATGCTCCAGAGATCACAACCTCATCACTACAATTAACAGAACATGCTGCAGTGACAGGTTCATCTCCCAAAGACTGCCCATACTCTGGAATAAGCTTCACATTCATGTCAAGCAGAGCACCTTGCTGGCCATCTTTAAAAGAAATCTTGATGAGTGGATCGGTAGCAAAAAGTTCACTCCAGGGATCATTCCAGTTGCCCTACTGGATATGGGCACTGTAAACTAACATCTGGTGGCACGGTGCCTGGGCAATTTTTTTTTGGGCTAGGCTTGTAAAGGCTCCAGGGCCATTAGCCTAGTACACACCTATGAACATATGAACCTATGAAGTGTGACTGTGAGCGAATTACAACTTTTGTCTGGTTTGCAGAACTTGTATAGTCAGAACAAATTTACTGTACTTACTATAGTATTTAGTTGTATATTGCTCGTGTGATTTTTTGTCATAGAAGTTGATTTAAGTTCTCTTTGAATTCTGCGGTTACTGATTTTGATTGTTCTTTTCTTTAACAATATTTTATTCATTTGAAGCTGAATATGGATTTTTTAAATGAGCATGCAATTAATGATTTGCTAATGCACAAATATCTTGTACATTGTAATAAATGCTATGCATATTTAAAAGTAACACCTGATTACACTGGTGACCTGTGTCCCTTGTGTCAAAGGTTGGATAATTTGCTTACCATTGTTATAAGTAAATATAGACTTAATGATGATGATTGCAGTTGTGTAATTGGCATAGCTTGGAGAACTGTTGTTTCATATATTAATGACCAGACTGGTGAAATAAATAATATTAGGAAAAGAACAGATAGAATAATTTAGG
Organism: Protopterus annectens; assembly: GCF_019279795.1. NCBI lineage: Eukaryota > Metazoa > Chordata > Ceratodontiformes > Protopteridae > Protopterus > Protopterus annectens. Next base: position 526,785,994 of record NC_056751.1, on the reverse strand, counting down.
ATATGATGCATCTATTGTCTGCAAAGATCATTCAACCCCTATGAAACAAGACGATGCCCCTGACAACTTTGGAATTCTGGATGCAAGTATTCAGCAATCTGAGGATCTGGTTTGTTTAGAAGGAAACAAAAAAGAAAGAAAGGAAGACGTTCACAATAAATAACAAGGAAGAAAAAGAAACATTAATGACTGTAAAGGAAAGAGAATACGTACTAAAAAGAATGCTGCTTTGTTATGTAGCACACAGGTTACAGGGAATGATGATGATATTTTTATGTCAGAAGACCTTCAGTCTATAAGAAAAAGGCATCATTTCCCAATGGAGAAGTTAGGAAAAAGAGGCAAGGGGCAGTTGAAAAGGAAGAAATCAATATTGAACATGGAAGGATTGAAGAACATTACTGTAAGAAAAAGAAGAGAAAGACAAATGTTGACCACATGGCTCAAACTGTGGATTTACAATACCAGCTGGATGAGAATTTAATACACAGTGAAAACAGTGGGATTAATAAGAATAATGGTGATGAAGATCTATCCTTCATAACAATTGACAGAACAGCTATTACTGTATTAGAAGCTGAAGATTCTTCAGAGCTGGCCAGCAAAGATATTCTTGGAATTGGAGATTCAATTATTAGAGGAACTGATTGTTATATTTGCAGAGAAGATAAGGAACATTGAACAGTGTTATGCTTGTCAAGAGCAAAAATAGAAGATGTGAGACAGCCTTGGAATACCTTAATGTAAAGAAGTATGGATCCGTTTTTACTCATGTTGGTACAACTGATGTTATCTGCAAGGATTCTCTGACTGTTAGTAGGGAACTGACAGCCGTCTTAGATAATATAGCTTGTACTGGTGTTGCGATGTATTTTTCACAACTCACCTATAGAAAGGATAGTCAGGTCACTGTGAATGAAAAGATTTTTGGGTAAATACCTACATGCAAAAAATGTCCTGTTTTAGAAATGGAAATGTGCTGAGCATTCAAGCCTAGTTTTGGGCACACATTTGTTCAGATAGGATGGCATGCATTTGTCAAGCTCAGAGAAGAGGATTTTTGCAGCAGATATTTTGCAATATTTGACAAACATTAGGCAGGATTTTTGCCAGGTCAAAAATTTAACAGTTCATGAATAACAGCATTTGAAGCATCTCTGATGGTTGTTAATGCTAGGAGCATTAACAATAGCATTTTTTTATTGGAAAATTTGCTACTTTCTCACAAGACTGATGTTATTGTTTATGAAACATGGTTAAAGAAGAATGACTGAAAACCAGTTATGTCAGGGTATAAATGTTTTTACTATAACAGACATTCTAACAAAAAAATCAGGTGGAGGTGTTATGATAGGGATTAAAGATAGCTATGAGACCTGTGATTATTGCTTGTTCAATGATAACACCAATACTATAGACTGTGTAACTGTGACAGTAAAGACAACCCTGGAACATATAACAATTGGTTGAGTGTACAGACCACCAAAGTCAAGTGCTGATGACCTAGAGGAATTCATACATTTCTTGCATGAAACACATGAGGGAAAGTAATATTATCTGGGAACTTAAATTTACTAGAAACAGACTGGAATAATATTGATTCAACAACATTTGTAAGGAAATTTCTTCAGGGTGTATATTCAGGAACAATCGCTTCAAATTGTACAAAAAAATCCTACCAGGGGACGGAACATATTAGGCATTGTTTGGTTCCTAAAGAAATTATTGTTACACCAAGTTAAGTTTTACCACCATTGATGTGCAGTTATCATATGGTTATAAAGGTTAATTTGTTGCTAGATAATTCTGCCAAACTGAAATCTATACCAATGCACAGAAGGTTAACTACAGATTATATGGAAGCAAACCAGTCACTATGTAAAACTAACTGGAATGAGGTGTTCAGTGGGAAAACTGTAGATGGAATGTGGAAAGTTTTGAAAGAGAAATTGAGTGCAAAAAAATAATAAAAAAATGCTTAACATCAGGATCTAGGCCTACAACATCAGGGGGGTACATTTCCATAAGAGCAAGATATCAGATTAGGGTGAGAACAAAAAATAAACTACAACTTTCAAAACTGAAATAAACAAGCTGGACAAACAGATTAAGTATAGTGTGAGACAATATCAAGAAAAAAATGAAGAAAATTTATATAACCATATTGAGCATAATAGGAAACGTTTTTATAGATACACCAGAAGGAGTAAAGAGACACAATTTGGTAAACTGTATCTAGATTATAAAATTTATTCTTAGACACAACATAATATAGATATATTTACAAAATCTTATATGAAACAGTTTGGCTCCACAAAAGGGGTGATAAGTTGTCCTAGTGACACCCAGGTAACTTCAGATACTGGAATCAAATTAGATTATATTGAAAAAGAACTGCTCAAACTGGATCCAAACAAAGCACAGGGGGAAGACGGAATTAGTAACAATGACCTGAGAACACTTCAGCAAGAACTTATGGTACCATTTTATATATATATATATATATATATATATATATATATATATGTGTTATATTATTCACTAGGTCACATAAATATGGGAAGATTCCTCAAGACTGGAGACATGCACTTATTAAACCTATCTTTCAGGGAAAGGGGAAATAGGACAAACCCAGAGTCATATACACCCTTATGTCTACTTTCATGTTGTGGAAAAATAATGGAGAAGGTAACTTTGGATAAGTTATTGTCAGAACTGGAGAGGTTGGGACTTGAAACCATATATCAGCATGTATATATTGAAAATAGCTCAATTACCACCTGTAACATGATGTTCTGTAACAATATAATAACAGCTACGAATGAAACATTTTGCTGCAATATAATTTATATAGATTTAACATCAGCATTTGACAGGGTCATAAACAACACATTGATCAATAAATTAGTACAACTAGGTATTGATGCATATTTGATAAGCTGGAGAGCCGCATGGCTTAAAATAGGACATGGCAAGTATTATACAGCAAATGGACAGGTGAAATTCCTGGATACAGTCAGGGTGTCCAGCAGGGCTCTGCTATAGGTACGTACTTGTTTTGATTGTCTCTTTCAGACCTAACTTTTTCATCTGAGGTGTTCTACAGTCTATATGTAGAAGACCTGAAATTGAGTAAACCGATTACATGTGTTGCAAATAAGGCATGTCTGCAAAATAACTTGACAGGAGAATAATATGCTAATAAATACATCAAAAACTAACCATATGAGATTTGGTAGACAGAACTGAAAGGTGAATATTTAATACAGCACAGTGATTGAAACTGTAGACTCATTTAAGGACCTGGGTATATGGATACTTTCAGCTATGAGCTTTTCTAATCATAGCAACCAATTAGTTAATGATAGTTAAAGAACTATAGGTTGTATAACAAAATGTATAAAGTCTAGGAAATCAAAAAATGATGAAGTAATTGTTTGTTAGTTACATTTGACCCAAACTTGAGTATGGAATAACAATATGGAAACCCTAACCAAGACTGAATTGGCTTTTAACACTATTCTATTTAAGTCTTCTGACAATAAGTTTTTCCAGAGTTTTTTTCTCCCTGGAACTCATACTATGATGCTACTATTAATTAATGACACTCTTTTTTAAATTTTGCCTATTGATTACTTGCATATTTCTGTTTATTATATTGTTTATCTAATATTGGAATTGTTCTGAAACTCTTCTCCCTCAGCCTCTGCTGAAAGGGGAAGCTTTCTGCTCAGTCAGACTAATAAACATATTCAGTAAATAAATAAATCCATTTTATCTGTATCTGATTTTCATAAACTGTACTTTAAAGACTAGCTTAACACTTGAACACTGCCAATCAGTCACAACAGCAGTATTCAAAGCCAGCCATTAGATGAAGGGAGACCACAATATAACAGGTGTGATGAGACATCTTCAGAACACTATCATCTGAGGGTGCAACTGCAGTATGTTGATGTACACTAAATGCACAAGTGAAAACAAAAACAGCCAAGATCTCATTGAGATGCATATTCATTTGAATATGGTTTGAGCTATTCATAACTGCTCACTTGCATTTTAAAGTGTATCATACACCACCCACTTCTTATACAACACAATTATTCTGGACGACATAACTGCATTACTTCTTTTGCATTCTGCATCGTGTTTTAAAACTGCCTTCACTCTTCACCAACAACGAAGCTAATATTTTACAGTCACAGTGTTTAACACTACAAAATTGTCTGTCTAAAACAGTGGCACTTACAAGCAGCAGAAGTAACTGACTATTGGCCTCTTGCTTCAGTTAGCCATGGATTTGACATGATCATGACAGAGAACAAATTTAATTACACATCATCTTAACTACCATCCAGCTCCTTAGCTGAAACTACAGTCTTGTTGAAAGTTTAGTAATCCTGTCTATAACTGAAAGAAAACTGAAATATATTTTCTTGAGAGAAATAGAGATTAGCAATAGTGCATATGAGTGCGTGTGTGTGTGTGTGTGTGTGTGTGTGTGTGTGTGTGTGTGTGTGTGTGGGTGTGTGTGGGTGTGTGTGTGTGTGTGTGTGTGTGTGTGTGTGTGTGTGTGTGTGTGTGTGTAGGTGAGTGTGTATAGGGGTGTGTGTGTGTGTGTGTGTGTGTGTATGTGTGTGTGTGTGTGTGTGTGTGTGTGTGTGTGTGTGTGTGTGTGTGTGTATGCATGTGCTTGCATGCATGGGTATGTGTTTGTGAGTGTGTCTTTATTTTGTTGTTCTAAGGTAAGCCACTTGCTTTTAATAAAAAGGCCTTAGCCTGATACCATGGTAAATTCCTTTATCTCTACTCTACAAACATCTAATTGCTTCCATTTCATGGTCAGTTCAGCAAATCAGCCACACTACTATTTCTAGCCTTGCACAGGTCTATGCTGTATTTATTGAAGCTTATAATTTGCTTCCAAGCAGCAAAAGATTCTGCTTAATTTTCATAATGGAAGATGAGCTCCCCTCCATGCAGATCTGACCATTCTAAAAGCTTCCTTCCTTTCTTGAACAAATGTGTCTGCCTTAAAATATCACACTTCCCCCTGAAACTCTGCATGGTATGTCTGCTGCCTGCATTGCTGAATTATACAGTGCCAATTAAGGTAATTCTTTAGCAAGCTGTTAGACATACCTGTGGCTAGACTTAAGATGCTATTAGAGTAAAAAACATAGATGTCATACATGTTTCAAAAATTGCCATCTGCTTCTTATTTATGTCTCAGAATTTTTCCTCCTGCTAATTAGATTTCCTACTTGAGATTTTATACAATGCATTTTACTTACCTTGACAGCTAACATATTTGTCCAACCTCACTGTCATTCTATTTCTAAGTAAGTTAGAGTTGTATGAACTCTGGAAATGTAATCACACTAGCTGCCTAATACAGCCAGAATGTCTCCTTTGTTCCTTGATGCTCTAGTTTTACAGTTGTGAGCTTATGCATACTGTTGCTGAAGGGACAAAGAGCTATTAATATATTCATTATCCTTTTCAGGATGTATGTCATATTTTACATCAGACTGCATTACTTTAAAATGATTCACAGAATTTATTTATTTTATTTTATTTACTTTTTATTTATTTTGCATTTGTTGACCGGGATAGTCCAACTGAGCTGAAGAGCCTTTTTTCAGCAGAGGCCTGGGGAGAAAAGCTCCAACATATTATACAATTTTCATTATAAATTATCATTAAACAGCAATGTTACAGGATTATTACAAGGCATTAAGTAGCAATACAGTGTTATACAGTGTCAATAATCAGGAGTATAGCAAAACTATTTCAAGATGTATAAAAAGAAAATATGTCTAAGATGAATATAGTTTTTGGGGTAAGTAGTTACAAAAACACAGTTTTATCATAATGTAGTTGCATGAAGGCAAGACAATTACAATAGAATGTTTCTCTGAGGTGATTTACTTAGCAGATTTTAAAAGTCAGTAGAAAGAGTAGTCAAGGAAGATTAGAGAGTTAGTGAGAAGAGTGAGTTAATGGCAGAAAGGAGATTAAGAAATGGGAAGTAGGGGGATGGTTAAGGATTGAGAGTGCAGTGGCAGGACCAGTGACTTTTAAAGTGCTCTTTGGTGGCTGTCTCAAATTGTTTAGGATGTGTAAGGGTCCTGATTTCTAGTGGGAGCCTATTCCAGGTAATAGTGGGGTGATAGCTGTACATGTACATGCTGTGCCCAAATTTAAACTTGGGTTTGTATATTTGTAGTAGGTCTTGGTTAGAGCTTCGGGGATATCATTTCATAGACTATATCATTTATATATATAAAACTAATACATATTATATATATGTTGTTGTTGTTGTTGTGTCTTTCGGCTTATCCCGGTTAGGGGTCGCCACAGTGGAAACTCCGGTCCGCTAATGTTTGGCAGTGGATTTTTACATGCTGAGTTACCAGCTCTGATGCACAACCTTCAACAAAGGCACACCCATTCACATATGCCTCCACACAGAAGACACTCTAGCTGAAAATCGAACGGGACAACGTCTTGCTGTGAGGCGACAACGCTACCGCAGCACCACTACCACTATATATATATATATATATATATATATATATATATATATATATATATATATATATATATATATATATATATATATATATATATATGAGAATATATCATTTCATTCATTTACTTTGTTTACATTTTCGAAGGCTGCACAGGAGTCCTTGTGGTCATTTTTTTCACAAACCAGCAGAACAAAAGACATTCGGTAAATGGGTAAAAAACACCATTTAGAAAAAAAAAAAACACATGGGATAAGACAACATTTAGGCAGCAAGTAATGAGATAAATCATATACTATGTTATTATCTAAGTCGGTAGCAATAGTAACAATGATTATAATATTAATAATAACTGATTTAATTATAGTAAGAGTATTTCTACTGCTGCTGCTGCTGCCTAGCGCACAAACTACTTTGAGAAACGTTTGTAGAGCTTTGATTATTACGTTAGATTGTTTACATTAGGAAATTAAAAGGCAAAATTGTATCAGCTACATGCTGCATTATATTTGCTTGATGGTAGAAGCAGATGGTAAGAGTATGTCGTCTGCTCTTAAAGTGCATTTAGCATTTTTCTTCCTCAACATTCATATCTTTCTCCTCTCTCCACTTGTTAATTTCCATGAATTAATTTTCCATTATCCATATTAGTAGTACATTCCGTGAGTTCGCAACAGTTTCTGGGAGAAGAGCTTCATCAGACCCAGGAAAGAGCTGCTACAGTCCCCTGCGTCTACACCCTCCCAGCCATCATTCCTTTTCAGGGTGATGGCTTTACATTTCCCTTTTTCACATTCTAATTGACTGATTGGAATTAGCTGAAATGCTACATTTATTGAAAAGAAAACAAAGGGATGGATATGCTATCGAAGGGGAAGTAAGAAGGTAAGAGGATAGGAATGCTATGACTTAGAAGGGGTGAAATAATTTTAGTACAAGAAGGGGAAGAGTTGGAGTAGATATGTAGGAGCAGTTAAGTATAACTTTTAAGACTATTTGGATGACATTCAAGTCTATTACTAACCTTTAACAAACAGAAAAGAAAATCAGTAAGGAAGTATCCAACATCAAAATATTGTAAACACTGTAAATACCATTGTATCATAATAGTTTCTTATGTTGTGTTTCCATCCACAATATCATGCATACAATGTATTGTAACCTTCAGTATTCATATTGTATGTGATGATCTTTTGTAGGATTTCTGCTTACTGAGACCAGGTTCTGACCGAAAAGGGTCAGCAGACCACTTCAAAAACCCAGTTCCATCTATCAGTAACCCCTTTTTTTCATTTTTGTTCATGGACTTAGGGTGACACATCAACAATGACCATCATCTAGAGCCAGTGTTCACAAACCCAGTTATCAAACCAAATAAATAAATGAATAAATAAATAAATAATATGTATTAGATAGTGAGAATTCAAATTTTACTACTGATTTTGTCTGCTCAGAGACTGTACTCCATTACTGGCTTTACAGTTCTACATTCATTGTCAAGGCCACAGCGTTTGTAAGTGTGTAAAACTCTAGAAAAGTGCCTTCTTTGTCACTTGTTATACAGCCCAGTAAAGAAACATGCTCACAGGGTAGACAAATGGAGGATGAGGAACTCAAACACTGGACTAAAGAAAGGAGTTAATTATTGGTTCATATTCCATTTCAGAGGGATCTGAATAGTTCCTCTAACTAGTTCAAAAGGGCTGGTGTTCTGTAATTGCAAGGCTGACCTCTTATATGCTACAGTCCTTTCCTTTTACCCTCTGATCTCTCTTTGCTGTGCATTCATTATGAATTCCATTTAACTAGTGATACTTCACTGTCAAGGATCCCCTTTTAAATTTTGTTGAAATGTGACATCACTTACTCATTTGAATGGCTACTAGCTTACACTGCAATTACTTGAGGCAATAATTTCCTACCAAGTACAAGTTACTTCTCATACAAGCTTACCTCATTCAGAAGTGTTTTACTGGTTTCAGTGGAAAAAAAAAAACAAACATTTCCACATGCATGTTCTGCAAGTAGGCTCAGAACTCAGTGAAAAAAATATTAACCTCCATCGTCTTTTAGTAGGCACATCCTCTAACAACAAAGTCTTACATATAAGCACCCTTCTGCAAGCTTTCTAAACTGTGACATCCTGATACAGCTGTGCTACCACCCCAGCTAAAAACAATGTCAAGTGGCCTCAGTTGCACAGTACAGCTGTACAGTATAATCTCATTTGTTCTAGCTTGGTGCTACTTCTGAACTTCTTCAAAAACCCATATCCTGACTGTATGAGCTGCACTTCCTGGTAGATACTTTGCATCCATTTATTCAAAGTTTCCTGACTTCACATCACCTCCTTGATTATAGATACTTACCTCCACTAAAATGGTTAAAATATCTTGCTGTCTGCAGGCTTTTTGTGTAGGATGAACCCATCTATCTTGTCTGCTGTTGTTAGGTGTCAGGCAACAGCCATCTCTTTCAATGCATCACATTCAGACTGTTGTACCTCAGCTTGTACAATGGATTCAACTGAAGCACTATACAATTACCTCCTTCCATTTTATACATTTGTTTTGTATTTTAAATTCATATTTTAAGTACATTGTCTAAGTGAGTTACTATGTAGATCTATCAAGAAATGGGACTTGTTAAATATTACATTTTTATCAAACCTCCTAGCATTGTTAACTTACTGAGAGCTTCTGGTTCTTTTTATCACGTTTGGCTCCCTGTTTCTTTTAGTCTTATTAGGTCCTTTCTGATTCTTTTATGTTGCTTTGAATTTTCCTTTTCCATTACTTCTGAAAATCCTGTCCGGTTCCTTGATTTTGGTAATTCCACTACAGTCTTCTGACTTGAATGACTTTGTTAATCCAGCTGAGACATTTTTCTCTACTGTTAGCCTTGCTGGAAACTCTAATTCCTTAAATTATGCCATGGATGCTATGATTTTAGCATTTATATATGGAGCCATATTGTAGCCCATGCAAAGTCTAAGACTACTGCTTATGTGCTAGATTTGTAGCTGAGTGCATATGATCCTGCTTGGAATATGCCATTTATGAAGTTCAAAGTTCAAACAGCAGGAAAAGATGTATGAAACTGTCACCAGTCAACATGTCATTCAATCTATGTGTGGTATTAACAGACATTTACACAAATGTGTTTAGGCTATCCGCACTGTCCGTGAATGATCATAGCTGAGCTGTGATTCATAGAGGCCACTTACACAAATGTGTGATGACATGAAATGAGCTTATGCAAATGTACTAATAATGAGATGTAAATGAGGAGTGATGTAACTCAGCACATGCCAATATAGTATTCTCTGCAGCCTTTGTATTTGTAGTGACATTTCCTGCTTGTTCTTGCTGTTTGCAGATACTATATATAAAGGGAAGTCTCATCAAATCTAGCTGAGTCTGTGGTAATGCTGTTACTTGCTGCTAGTTTTGCAATTTCCAGGTGTGAGTTGTTTGTCTTGGCTGCATGCTGGACAAGAAGGGGGAAATATAAACAAAAGATAACATTATAGCTTTTACAATTAGGAAGTCCTTGATAGGTTCAGAGTGGGCAGGGACGTTATGAGAGTCTTAATAGGTATGTTTGACTCCCATATGGGTACTGGAAGAATGCATGGATTTCCTATCCCTGTGGAAACTAAGGTGTATATAACCCACTCTATGCTTGCCACAGGAACCTTCCAGAGAGAATCTGGAGACACTTTAGGGGATCTCAAATGCTTCTGCCTCACGAATACTACAGGAGTTTCTGGATGTACTCTTGGCATATGTAGATCAGTACATCTATTTCCTGCTGACACCTCAGGATAGAGCCAGGACTATACATGCCATTTATGGGTTGGCATATTTTTCTGTGGTGTGATAGACTGCAACCATGTTGCAGTTAGGGGCCCTTCCAGGTTAGTATTACAGCAATAGAAAGGTCTACCATTCCAGTAATTGCCAGGTATTCTGTGATGCATAGGGATGTATCACCGGCATTTCTGCCCACCATCCTGGCAGAGCACATGATCCCCATATCTGGCACACTAGCTCACAGTACCTCCTCTTCCTGCATGTCAGGCTGCCCAGTGGTCATCTTCTTGGTATGTGGAAAACTGATGTTCTTTTTATATTGTATTTTTGTAGTTATTCATGTTAAAATGTATTGGTAAATACTAGTTTTTGTTGTTTTGACTCTTCCCACATTTTCTCTCTTTCTTTTTTTATTTGTTTTTCAGGTGATGCTGGATATCCACTGGAGCCATGGCTTATGACTCCAGTGAGAAATCCAAGTGGAGCTGCAGAGTAGACCAACAAAACAGTCTTGTCCCAGACCCAAATTGTCATCAAGAGGGTCTTTGTCCTCCTGAAAAGCCATGTCAGGTGCCTGGGTGAGTTTGGAGCTGCCCTTCAGGATGACCCAGCTACTGCATGGAGGATGTTTACTGCCTTTTGCATTATGCATAACATGATCATGGTGGAGAAATGATTCCTGCTGTCACTACAGCTCCCAGTTCCGGTCCCATTATAACTAATGATGACCGGCCATTAGCAGTAGTAAGGGACCCCATGTGGCAGGCTCATCCATGGCATATGGCTACTCAGATATAGAGGTGGCATCTAGTCTACAACCAGGGACCATGACATTCAGGTTAGTATTTTCTTTTTTGTGAAAAACACATACAGTATAACTGATACATGCAGTGATATTTGTAGGCTATGTTGTGTGGTGTATGGTGTGCTGTCACTGCTCATCTGATATTGTCTCTCATTTTAAAAGTTTTTCAAAAGTTATTCATATTATTGTTTGTTAATGTCATGTCTGAGTGCTTACTGACTCCTGTTCAGTAATGTTATAAGGCATCGTATAAATAATAATCACATTTTTCTCAGTTTTGATAAATAAACTATGTTGTTTTACTTTACTTTAGTATGAAAGTACTGAATGTCCTCAGCGTTTCAATATTTCATAAGTTAATGCGTTGCAAATGAATGTAAATGTATTATACTGTTTCTTTATATTATGCCATTTCTTCTCAAATTCTGATTGCTGCGGTACTGCACATCAGATTATTTTTATGTTGTCATGCACAATTATTTGTGACTTCAGAGACATAAAAATATCATGATTTGTGCAGTTGTAAGGGTGAAGTGCCAATGTTGTAAGTTTATATGGCAGGATGCTCATTTTAATCTGTAATTCTCTTATTATATTTCCTCCTTAAAATGTCTGCATATTAGTACTTTTATGTTGTAGTTAACTATCAACTGTAACAATGATAATTCATACAATATTGATTTTTCCATCTTTCCTTGATGATATACGTAGTAGGTTTACAGGGGGGGGGTTCCCCCTCCCCCATAAAAATGTGCATTGTTTGCTATCTTATTCCCTTTCAAGCTGAACATTCAGCTTTGTCTTTGAAGGTGAAAGTGTAAATTTACAGAATTGTCAGACTTGATTCGAGGCAGTTCAAGATCAAATGAGTCCTACACATCTCCTACAGATAGGCTAGGTGATTGTACAATTGATTTTGATGAGGGATTACCATGAGAACTATAAGTTGAGTTGGTCTGATCTCATGACCTACTTGGTGCAGGTGATGCTGCAAACACTGATCCGACAGTATTGTGTGACCATGATTGTGACCTCAAATGGAAGATTCTGCTAGGTGTACATGAGCACTGATATGGCCTGCTAGAAATATATTGTGCTTGTTCATTTAGACTACTTGCAGTACTTTCACGAGATGCAATTGTATTCTCATGCTATCTCTGCTCACATATCTGGACAGTAACCTATCATCCAGCCTAACTCTGGTATGTTTTAACTAGTGTACAAATGGAGGTGGCCACTGATGCTTGATGTGCCACCATACTACACATCAATGTGACCATGGCACTGTGCCATTTCCATGTAGTGCTCGAATCCTCATGCATACTCTGGAGGAGTCTGACCATTTTTGGCTGACTCTATGTGATTGTGCTCTGAGTCCTAACAATATCATGCCACATTTCCTGTTGGGCAGCCAATGCTTTAGATGTTTCCTGGAGTAGTAACTAATTCCTGCACATGGCTCCCCTGTGTAAAGGAATCCCTGTGGAAACTGTTACTTCTGAATGGCTGCCATCATACTGAAAGTGTTTGGAGACACTGGTGCTGATGTGCATGGTTGTTCCCCTTCTACAAGGGTCAGGGTAATATCATCATTTGTTGTACTACATGAGATTGTATAATTGACATTAAGGTGTAATACTCAAAAACTTCTTGTGTCTTTCGGCTTTTCCTGGTTAGGGGTCGCCACAGCGGAACTCTGGTCTGATAATGATTGGCAGTAGATTTTTACGTGCCGAGTTGCCGGCCCTGATGCACAACCTTCAACGAAGGTACGCCCATTCAACAACAACTCAAAAACTGCACCTCATGCAATGACCAACAGCAGTAGCAATTGTAAATCATATACCTAACAATTATTCACTATATTTCATTTTTATCCAACATTTAAGTGAAATATGACTACTTTCCTTTAAGAAAAATGGTATGTGAAAGTATTTTCAGTTAAACTAAGCTTGTCAATAATATCATCTAAAGCCCCTGCTAGTTAACTGGGGTTGGTTAAGGTGATATCACACCCATAGAGAGTGGTTCTAAACCTGTGAACTGCAGTCCTGATCTACTTTCTTCATTCTGGTTATGGGACTTCATGTCATGGCATGACCTATGAAGACACAAGGGTGTGCTCCAGTCCAACAAAGTGGCCATGATCATTTTCTGTCTTCTCAATGATTCATATCAGAGTAAGATCACGGCATGCACACATGGCTCTACATAGAAAAAAATAAAAGATATTTGACAGGAGTTGGGTAAGCACCTGTCATCCCTGTCATGTGTTAAGGTACCAAATAACTTTCACGTGAGACAGTTCAGCAGAGAATAATCATCTCCTTTACTGCACAGAGAAGTACTTCGATGGGAGACTAGTAAATCAAGTTTCTGTCTCCTCGAACTACAGCAATCATTATACCTTTTTTATTAAAAGCAACATTACTGTAACAATCATAGAACAGCCACTGACCAATTAAAAACGAACACTACAGCGCTAATTTTGCTAACTTCTCCTGAATACTTGTTGATGACATTCCATATTAGGCACACATTCTGAATTCCATGACAGAACTTTCTACTCAGAACAAATCTTATAGTTTTCTAATACTTTTTTAATCCTGTCGGCACTTTCTAATATTAGGAAGCAAATCATCAGACACATACTGAAGAACATTTAAGATTTCATTTTGCCTCTGAAAGCTTATAAGAAATGAAATGCAGACTAACATTTTCACTTCTCCATACTCTTTACCCTTCACATTCCCCCATCAGATGCTGTAAAGCATCACCCAGACAATAATATACCAATAACCCATGCCTGGGTGCGGGTAATGCTGGATTTACCCATGGTTGGTGTGGTTTGGTCACGAGGGCGAAGCCCGAGTGGCCAAACAAAGTCAACCGTGGGTAAATCCAGCATTACCCACACCCAGAACTGGGTTATTGCTATTATACAATGACGTTATTTAAGAAAAAAAATAATTACTTTTCTTAAATAATGGCATTGTATAATGCCTCCTTGCTGCCCTTCCACAGCTGTCTGGGTATTCTGCGGCAGTTCTGATGTACTGCGCATGTGTATATTTACGCAGTACATCAGAGCTGTGGGCAAAAGCAATGGAGAAAACAAGATCTCCTTTGCTTTTTACAGCCTGTCTCGCTATGTTAAATGGGTTTAACATAGCGAGACAGCTTTAAAAAAAGCAACGGAGAATCTCTGTTGCTTTTTTTAAAGCTGTCTCGCTAGGTTAAACCCATTTAACATAGCAAGACAGTTTTGAAAAAAGCAACAGAGAAAGCAAGATCTCCATTGCTTTTTAAAGTGTCTCGCTATGTTAAACTCATTTAACATGGCCAGACAGGTTGTAACAAGCAATGGAGATCTTGTGTTCTCCGTTGCTGTAACAAAAAAAAAAAAAAAAAAAAAAAACGGACCTTTTTCCATTACTATAACTCTGATTTACAACGTGCACGCTGACCAATCAGCATGCACGTTTTGGAATATTAATGGGGGGGGGGGTTGTTGTATAATGATTGTTTATGACTGGACAATGACTACAGGTTTTCAGATGAATGGATACTCTTTCACTTGCTATCAGAAATTTTTTTATATGTGGATTCTTTCTGTCCTTGAAATGAACAATCTTTACACATTTGTTTAAAAAATGTAGTCTTATTTGCAATGAAAACATGCCTACTTCATGATGGAACAAAAATACAATCTAAACACTGTAAATAATAATGCATTTTGCACCATGTATATTTTTATATTCTCCTGTTACTTTATATACATTATCATATATTTTACTAAAATCTTGCAACAGTTTATTTTCATCATTTACTGTACTGTGATTATTATCAGGAGTGGTCAGTTCAATGATTCAATTTCATTTATATAAAGTTCAACTTTTTTGCTGGATTCTAATAATTTTAAAATGCACACTTTAATCAAAAAATGAAGTAGACCTAACATAAAAATTATAATGGCTGTAAGCATGAAAAACTTTAAAAACCCTTTTCCTCATACAGAGAAAAGGTTGGTTAACCATGCCCATTAGAAACTATCAGCTTCTTTGGCATGTGAATATTCAGTGACTTTCTGGATTATTTCTAGGTGACTAAAGATGGCACTGGTGGTACTAAGAATAAAAAAGCTACACTCCTTTTGAATGAGTAGGAACTTTCCCCTCTTTAGATGTGAGGCTAAAGGTGAGTGCCACATGGTTCTGCAGAACCACATTGCACATTGCAGTTGTAGTCAATTCTTGGTTTATCAAATTAATACATTCAAAATTGGAATTACTTAATATTTCCAGGAGCTTAAACAATTTTCTAAATTTCCAGATGGACCCTGCTGCCCCATAAACAGGTACAGAGTCATGTCAACTCATTGAAGGTAATTTTGAGGATCAGAAAAAAAAGACAAAAAGTATGTTAAAGCTACCTTCAACAAATAACTCAATATATTTTTTTGTAGGGGGATAGCCTCCCTGCGCTCCCCATGTTAGGGGACATCTCCCACACCCCCCTGGACATTTATATACTAACTCTGTGGTCACACAACAATGGAGAAAGAACTAGACTCCACAGTCATCAAATGCAATTTCATGGAACAGTATTCAATCTGTTTGCTTTAGCCAAAATTACATTGGATCACACAACATGCTCCCAACAATTAAATGCCTGCTCCAGAAATGACCTCATCACCAAGATCCATGAAAACAAGCCCTTTTAAAGCAGTTTTTGTACAACATTAAGATATACCCGGGAGGCATCAATTTTAACAACTGGGTTAGGAATATTTATATCTCTTGTGATGAGAAGTACAAATCCTGCCTTCCAGTAAAGGAAACAGATGGAATAACATGATCAATATAAGGACAAACAGACCAGTCTGTAGTTAACCAGGGACAAGTTTGATTTCTACAAATGTAGTGATATCCATGTAATGCTGCCTTGCTCTGCCCTCCATGCCTGTCATAAATTCTCCAGGTAAAATTACAAGCACTGATTCTGACAAAGAGTGTTCCATTTTTACAATGGCAAACATGTCCTTTAGCAGTCATTGAGAGTTGAAGCGACATTATAGTAAAGGAGGTAGAAACCTGTTTATTTTGCTGATTTTTATCAGAAAATTAAAGTGAAATGTAATAGAAAGCTTAGACTCAATCACCGGTATAGGAATCAATGGGATATCCCTATCATATGTAGTAGGAATATGCTCAAAAACCCAGTAGTTGCTAACATTGAGAGTTATTGCATAAGTATGAAAGGCAGCAGAAAAAGTATTAAATCTAGAGTGTCATTCAGGTGCTCTTGGTTCAGTTCTAACCAAATTTCTGTTTCTAGTTTTAGCAGAATGTGTATATCTGTTAAGAAATTAAGTAAATAGTTCCAATGGTCACAGAGGATGATGCACTCGTGTCTCTTGATGGCAAAAGCAGGGAAAACAAAATGATTATGATAGGCACTGTAACTATAGCACTGACTGATCCATAAGAAAGAAAAAAAAAACAAGCATGCTGGGAATGGAGAGAGGTGTGATGAAATTGTAAACAAGGATGTTGGGTGGGCTGTTCATTGTGCAAACAAAATTGATCACAAACAAGCTATCAACCAAGACCCATAATCACAGATGACTTTGAAAAGGAATGTTGTCTGGATAAGACAATGTCTAAATTTGGTCTCCAAAAGGCAGGATGTATTATTAATGTTGGAGCAGGAAGGAAGAAAAACATGTTGAGGTTGAAGAAGAGTCACTGCATTGTGAATCAGACCAGGATAAGGTAGCAGAATCATGGAATTTAACTTCCTTGTCGGGTAACAAGTGTAACCTAGCTGCATTCAGTTCTGGATGTGAGCTGGATGGCGGATGTGGCATCAGGTTGGATGGCAAACAGTTTGCACTTTATTCTGGATTTACTATGGATGGCAAAACATCACAGAGTGTCACTTCTGGAGGCAATGATGTCCCTGGTTTGTTCTCTGGTTCAGTTGGCAACAGGTCCTGCTGGTTCATGTGCTCTGGTATCAGTGGTGTCTCTGTTATACTCATCATAAGGGATAATCTTTTTGACATGTGACACATGTATCCAGCTGGAGATACCTTCACAACAGATGGCAGTAGCAGTTGTGAGCAAAACCAAGTATGGTCCTTTCCATATGGGAGTAAGTGAACTTCTTCAGGAATGTGCTTTGATATATACAAAGTCTTTGGGTTTCAGGTCATGGTAATCCTGCAATGTGTGTTATTGGGCTACATGCAGAATGACACTATGGTATTTCTACAAAAGTGAACATAGGGATTTACAATACAAAAGCATGGTTTCATCAATATCTTGCAATTCTAAATTCTTAGGGATGGGGATAGCAGGCATTCGTATGAGTCTGCCTATGAGGATTTCATAAGGGGACAATTTTACAGGGGCACTATCTGCACTTTTAATACTAAATAAAACTAAAAGCAATGCTTCAGGCAATTGAAGATCAGTTTCTTCACACACTATAGCTAGTCTAAGCTTAATCATCTGATTAGCTGTCTCCTCTATCCCAGAAGCTTGCAGTCATTAGGGACAATGAAATTGTAATCTAACATTTAATATTCTACAAAGCTGCTATATTACTTGACTAGTAAAATGGGAGCCGTGGACAGATGGGATGCTATAGGGAACACCAAATGTAAGAATAATTTCAGACAAAAACTTCTTTGCTACCATATGTGCATAATTTTTAACACACGGGTATGCTTCAACCATCCAAAAAAAAGTAAAAAATTGCTAATATATACTGAAATTTTTGTACTTGGGGAAGTTCAATGAAGTCCCACTGAAGGGAGCAGAAAGGTTATGAAGGCTTTTTCAATGACTGAGCAGGTACAAGTACTGATTTAAACAAATTCTATTCTAAACAAAAGTATTTACAAAATGTTAAGAGATGAGGGGCATACCAGTCAGTGGCAATTTATTATTGCATTTTTACCCAAATTAAAAGGCAGATGGTAGGTTTTTACCAACTGATTTAGGGAATTTAGTGGGGCTACTAGTCAACCATCCATGTGACACCACAAAAGGTCCAGAAAGTAACTGCAGGCATCATTTATCTACTTTATTCTCTCAAAGTCCTCTCTCTGGTTTTGAAAAGATGATAACTCCTATAAATAAAGGTTGTTATTTTCATTCACTTGCTGAAAAATGTAGCATTAACAGGATAAGAAAATGCAGCCTGCCTTGCCACCATATCTGCAAAAGTGTTACCTTTGTTAAAAAAGGAATTATCTGTTTTATGTGCAGCACATTTCACTAGATATCTCCTTTGGTAATAATAAAGCAATTCATTAACAAAAACAGCATTTTAATAACTGTCACTGCTGATGTCAAATAACCCCTTTCTTTCCAAAGTGCACCACATTCATGGACTACACCAAAGGCATAACAGGAGCCTGTGAAAATGGTTACTTACTGATCTTTGCCAGTTTTACAGGCTTCAGTCATAGGTACAAGCTCAGCTACCAAGCAAAACATTTCCATTTAATTTTCTAGTTAATAAAATGTTGACTTGTGTATAAATAGAAGAGGCTGCTATGCATGCAAATGGAAAAGGCTGTTAAAGTTCACCATCATCTCCTCAAATGCAGGGTCCATCTATGAAAAGAAATAGATCTAGATTATGCAAGGGAATGTCTTTTTAATCTAGTCTAGAAGGAATCACAGTGTTAAATAACAACTGGACAATTGTGGGGTTCTCCTTTGTCTGCTGTACAGACTTATGTGATGGACATCAAACAATTTGTAAATAAGAATTATTAAATACAATTCAGATTTAGACAATCATACTGCAGATAAATATTGCATTTCAGTCTTCAGTAACAGCCTCCACAGAATGTGGAACTGGCACATAAGTCTCATGCTCAAGAGTTAATGCAGTTGCCCTATCTAACTCAACACTATGATTTATATTATTATATATAAGTATAGAACTCAACACTATGTTAAAAAATGTAATTGGGAACCACTACACAGCCTAGATCTAGACCAAGCAGTGGACTATTTTAATAATAATCTTATTAACATCCTTGACTCAGTTGCTCCAGTAAGAAAAATTAGAGCTAAGCAAAACTATGCCCCATGGCTAACCAAGTCCACTAGGGCCCTATTAAAAACCCGAGATAAGGCATGGAAAGCATGGAAAAATGATAAAACTTGTCTAACCAAACAAAATTATCAACACCTTAGGAATCAAGTCAAAATACAAACAAAGCTCGATAAACAAAACTACTTCCTAGATATGCAAAACAAACACTCCAATAATCCCCAAAAGTTCTGGCATGTAATAAACTCCCTACTAAAACCTGGCCAAACATCTACACCAGCTCCCACCTCCACCACTACAAAAACAGATAGCAAAATAGCTTCCCAATTTAATCACCACTTTACTGAATCCATTAAATCACTATCAACCCAACTTTCCAAAAAATATTGATTCATGCACATCAACACCTCCTAACAACTCACCTCCCTTTTCATTCTCACCTGTCCCAACCTCCACAATAAAAAAAAATAACTCTTAAAACTAAAACCCACTTCTCTTGTTGCAGATGGCATACCTGCTCATTTCCTAAAACTGTCTGCTGACTCCCCTTCCTACCCAGTCTCAATTATAATCAACCGCTCCATACAAGAATCCCATATCCCTCAACTATGGAAAGTCTCTTACATTATTCCCCTTCACAAGGGTAGGAATTCCTATGATTTCTCTAACTATCACCCCATAGCCATTCTGCCGCCTTTATCAAAAATACTTGAGAAATGCATACACTCCCAGGTTATGCATTTCCTAGACTCAAACAAGCTCTTTTTCTCTGCACAACATCGTTTCTGCCCACACCACAGCAGAACCTCTGCCCTTCTCTCTTTCACAAACATGATTAACCAACATAGAAATAATAACAGGTTTGTATCCGCTATATTCCTGGACCTCTCTAAGGCATTTGATATGGTTTCCCACTCCATGCTAATAGATACTCTCATCTCTTTATCCTTTGCCCCTAACACTGTTGCATGGTTTAAAAACTATATAACAGGCCATCAACAAGCTGTCCAGTGGCAAGAAGTCTTATCATCTTTACTCCCAACGTCCACTGGCATACCTCAAGGTTCCATACTGGGCCCACTCCTCTTTTCTATCTTTACTAATAACTTACATACCTCTACAATACAGGCCTCACTCAAACAGTATGCAGATGACTCCACCCTGATCTGCTCTTCCCCAACTCTTACAGCCCTACAACATCTTGACCAAGAATCCTCTTGCTCAGTGGAAAAGTGGATTACAAATATTCAACTTATATTAAATCCCAACAAAACAAAACTGCTTTTATTTACCCCAAACAAATCAAAAACAACTCCACTGTCATTCTCCATCCTCTCCAATAATGGTACTGTCATCTCACCCTCTCTCCACACCAAGCTGCTGGGTGTTGAAATAGATAACAACTTACACTTTGACATCCGTATCTCCCAAACTATTAAAAAGGTACACAAAAAAATGTGGTCCTTATACAGACAAAAAGACTTTCTAGCAGATCAAGCTTGGGTCACCCTAGCCCAAACCCACCTTCTTTCCACACTCATGTATGGAGCACCTATTCTCACCTATGTTAGAAAAACTGATCTTGACAAACTTGGGTCATGTTATTACAATATTGCCAAGTTTGCAAAAAAATTCCCTCTTTAGAACACACCATTGTATACCTCTCAGGCAACGTCAGTGGCTTGAACTCCCACAGTTATTAACCTATCACCGACTAATCATAGCCTATAACATCCTAAAATATCCTGACAGAACTCCAGCCCTTAAGGAACTAATAAGTAACTATATACCAAATTGATCACTCCACTCTGCCAACAAATCAGTCCTCTCTATCTCTACAGCTGATAACACAGCAGGTAAAACTCTTTCTCGCAGTATAGTAAAAAATTTGAACTATTTCCCTCCGTCAGTTACTTCTGTATCAAACACCAAATAATTCAAACACTCCCTTAAGACTTATCTTATTAGTTCCTGATTATGTCCATGTGTCACATAATGACAAATAAACTCTACCTACATCTTCTTCCATTACTTCCAATTACATAGACCTTCAGGAAACATGGAAGTAACAAATTTTATTTTAATTACATATCCTCGAACTTCCTCGAACTATACTACTGATCTAATCAGCGTATCCTATAACTAAAAAGATCATCTCTACTTGACTCCAAGTAGACTATTCTCTATCTGTTAAACCTAGAACTTGCTCCTACAGTACTTATCACCTTGATACAGCACTCTTGTCATAGATAGTACCCCAAAAAGGCAACCCCCCATTTCTCGGTCACCCACATCCCCCGGAATCTCTTTTAAAGTTTTTTTGTCTATTCCTTCTAGCATGTCGAGGGATCAGTTGCTAGTGTCCTCTCCTGCTCAGCTGGTGAACCTGGGAATATTGAGGCAATGTTACAATTGCCTCATGTACACAGACAACCCTCTCCTCCTCCCACAAAACACAAATACATGCGAGAGATGCAACTATACGGCCAAACTGGAGGCTGAGCTCTCTCAACATAGGACTGGCAAGACCAGACAGGAGGAGAAGGTTACCACACACACTATAGACCCAGTCTCACATAGTACCATCACAACCTCGAATCATACACATAAACACACAAAGACATACTCGGAGGCTCTGATCAAAAATCTACCAAAACAGCAGAGGCCACCAAAGCAGACACCCAAACAACCATCACCTCAGAACACAACACCTGCAACACATAGACCTCACAGTCAGAGTGTCAAACAGTCACAGCCCTTAAGGCCAAACACAATGCCAGACACACTAGTCATTGGTGAATCCATAGTCAGACACACTGACGTCCCGCTCACCAGACTGAGTAAGGAGAGAGTTACAGTAAGCTGCCTGTCGGGCACTAGAATTCGCCACATAACGCAAGCACTCAGGTCTCTCAACAGCAGGTACAAATACGACTCAGTCATTGTCCACGCTGGTGTAAACGACCTGAGACGTACCTCCTTGGACTACATGAAAAGAGACATTGAGAAGCTCTCTGATTATGTAGCCCAGGCAGGTATGACCCTGACCTTGAGCAGTATCCTACCTTCACCAAGAATGATGCCACAATACAGAGATAAGATGATCAGCTTTAACAATTGGCTTAAACTCTGGTGTCATTCAAAGGGGATCCAATGTCTGTCTGCCTGGGATGACATGCTGGACAAGCCACGCTGCTTCACAAGGGACGGCTTGCACCTGTCACCCCTGGGATTCCGGATATTGGCAAAGGCTCTTGCCACCCCCATAGTGCCTTTTTTAGGCAAGGCCCAAATTCTAAACCTACCACCCTAGAATACAAAAAAGGAAAAAAACTAAGGGTAATGCTGCTCAATGCCAGAAGTCTAAATCTCAAAATGCATGCACTCGAGGCCCTTCTCAGTATGGAGAACATCGATGTCTGTGCTGTGACAGAAACCTGGTTCAAGGCTCCTGAGAGTACCCCAGCACTATCAGGTTTTACCTCATATCATGCGTTCCGGCTCCAAAATCCGGACAATACCAAGAAAGGAGGGGGGGTATCCATATTCATCAAGGACACCCACACCTCAAGACTGGTGGCAACGCATGATGCATCGGAGACCATCCAGGTGCAATTAACCATAGGCAAGACTGCTCTGCAAATTGTAGCATGTTACAGGCCACCCTCACAAACTCAGGAACCTCACATGGCTTTCCTGAAAACACTGGAGGGGATAAATGTATCTCCAAACACCATCATACTAGGTGACTTCAATTACCCTAATATAGACTGGGAACACTACTCAAGCCCAAACACCCTAGCCCAAAAGTTCCTGGAATTCATAAACTCAAATGCCATGGAACAACTAGTCACCATCCCCACAAGAGGAGAAAACATACTTGATCTCATCATCACGAACATGGGAGCACAATGTTCAACACCGGAAGTATACCCCTCACTGGTGAGATCAGATCACAAACTAATCTCGCTGGAGGTCCTCATCCCACCCCACCTGAAATAAAAAAGACCACAGTAAAAAACTTCTCGAAAGCCGACTTCACACTTCTAAAGACTAGTGTGATCTCCTTTAAGGCCCCCGAGCCGGCGGAAAACAGTACTCAAGCCGCTGAATCACTTACAAATGCCTTCTACCAGCACCTGCAGGACTGCATGGATAAGGCAATCCCAAGCAAAACAAAGACTCTTTGTACCAAAGGCAAGCGTCCAGTCTGGTGGACCCCAGCCATAAAGAAACTCTACAACAAAAGGAGGAAGCTACTACAAGATAGAGCAAAATCCTTAAAAGGTAAGACACCTTTGATCACTATAAGTAAAAAACTAAGAGCTCTCATAAAATCATCCAAAGCAAACTTTGAGAGAAAAATAGCTAAAGACTCAAAAGACAATCATAAGGCCTTCTTTAGCTATGTTAGAAACCTGGGAGGAAACTCCCAGATATGCTCAGAACTAGTTCAAAATGATGTGAAGATTACTGATCCTACAGACATTGCCAACATACTGGCTGACAGGTTCAGTGCAAACCCCCCCCTCCCCCCCAAAAGGAGAGATATCTATACTAAATGATTGCAGCCCCCCAAACATCTCTAACGCCCAAGTGAGAACTGCTCTCTCCAAAGCAAAAAACACAGCATCCATGGGACCTGATGGTGTCCCCGGCTGTGTGCTCCACGAACTCAATGAGGAATTAAACCCACAGCTAGGACAGCTGTTTAATCATAGTCTCATCTCTGGATACGTACCCAGGGAGTGGCGCACTGCGACTGTGGTCCCACTTCACAAAGGCGGTGCCTCCACCGACCCTGGAAATTACCGTCCATTAGCTTGACAAGCCTTATCTGCAAAGCCATGGAGAGGATCATAATGGACCTCATAAATAAAGACATAGGGAATTTGCAGACTTTGGATCCAACCCAGTTTGGCTTTGTCAAAGGCAGATCATGCCTTTTAAACTTGGTTGACTTTTTCGAAACAGTCACCAAAGCCGTTGATGAGGGAAAGGCAGTCCATACAGCCTACCTCGATCTGGCGAAGGCCTTTGATACAATACCCCACTCGGGTATCATTGAAAAACTCATCAGCTTAAATGTTAACCCATACATCACAAGATGGATTGCAAACTGGCTGAGTGACAGAACCCACAGGGTCAGAGTTGCTGGCGCCATGTCAGACTCAAAGCCTGTCGCAAGTGGTGTCCCACAGGGCTCAGTCCTGGGCCCGCTCTTGTTTGGCATCTATTTTTCCGAAGTACAAGCAAACACAGGAGGGTTATGGCTGACAAAGTTTGCAGATGACTGCAAACTGGGTGCCGTAGTCGAAAGCACATCTGACACAGATATCCTTCAGAAGGGTCTCACAGAAACGGATGACTGGTGCCAGAGCCATGGCCTAAAGTTAAATGCCAAAAAATGCATAGTCATACCCTTCGGGAAAAACAAGGTTACCCCTAGCTACCATATAGGTGGCAATCCACTGAGCACAGAAGAAGTTATCAGGGACCTGGGGACCCAGGTTGACAGTAGCCTGTCATTCAACACCCATGTAGCTAAAGTAGTTAGGAAAACCTTCTACATTGCCCACCTTATCATGAAGGGATTCACATCTAGATCAAGGGAGGTCATAGTCTCCCTATACTCATCACTCATCAGACCAATGATTGAGTACAATGCCCCATTCGGAATGTATCTGACCCGACACTTGCAGCAGCTGGAGAGGCCACAAAAGTTCCTCACCAAAAGGATAAAGGGTCTCAAAAATCTGTCCTATGCTGCCCGACTGAAAGAACTCCAGCTCTATTCAGTCGCTTACCGCTTGCTCAGAGGTGACCTTTGCCTGACATACAAGGCCATGTCAAACCCAGATTTGATGAATATGCTTCACCTCAAAAAATCTAGATCCGTCAGAGCCACAAGGGCGGGAGACTTAAACCTCGACATGGCTATAAATAGGACGTGCTGGAGGGATAGATTCATCACCCAAAGACTCCCTATGCTGTGGAACAAAATCCCGGTATATGTGAGGCAGAGCACCTCGCTGGCCTTGTTCAAGAGAAATCTTGACCAATGGAAGGGAGATCGCAGATATACCCCAGGGATTACCTCAGTGTCACTGCTCGACAGAGGCACAGCAAAATAATGGGTATAGTTCCCCATACGAAAGGGGTGGTGTAAGCCACAAAACTATGGGCTAGGCTTGTAAATGCCCTCGGGCAGATAGCCTAGTATGAACCTATGAACCTATGAACCTATATAGTAATGTTGTCTACTGGTAAAAATTTGTTGTTAAGATTTTCTTTGTTCACTGCTCTCTTATGCTCAGATACAAAGTTCTATGATTGTTTTTATATAGTTTGTATAACTATTCCTAGTCACTGTATTAATTAAATGGAGCTTTTCTCCCCGGGCCTCTTCTGTAAATGGACCTCATCCAGTTGGACCATCCCGGTTAACAAATGTAAAATAAATACAATAAATAAAAATCTAGCATGTGCACCATCGCAGCCACAAGCCTAAGGTAATGGGGAAGGGCTGCAGCTGCAGGATCAAGATTAGTACTGAAATAAGCAACAGGTCTAAAACCATTTTGATAATATGCTAACAATCCTAATGCTACTTTATTTATTTAGTTAGTTAGTTAGTTAGTTAGTTAGTTAGTTAGTTAGTTAGTTAGTTAGTTAGTTAGTTAGTTCACCACAAAACAGAAACAAATCTTTCAGAATAATCTGGAAACCCAAGTGCAGGGAATTTAAAAGCAATGTTTTCAATTGAACAAAAGCTTGTTCATGATAATCCTGCCATGGTAAAGGTTCAGGAGTATCTTTTTTTGATAATTCTAACAAAGGTTTTACCACTTCTCGTTAGTTATAAATCCTTTTTCAACAGTAACCTGATAGACCCAGAAAAACTTGCAGTGGTTTTCAGAGCCAGATCATAGGTTCATAGGTGTGTACTAGGCCAACGGCCCTGGAGCCTTTACAAGCCTACCCCATAAAAGTGCCCTGGCATCATACTGCCATTAGTTCCTGGTGCATCTATCAAGTAGAGCCACTGGAGTGATCACTGAGGTGAACTTTCTATTTCCCATCCACTCATCAAGATTTCTCTTGAAAAGTGCCAGTGAGGTGCTCTTCTTGACATGTATGGGAAGTCTATTTCAGAGCATGGGCAGTCCCTGGGTTATGAACCTGTCCCTCCAGCATGTTCTGTTGATTGTGGTAATGAGGTTTAGGTCCCTTGAGCGTGTGGTGCAGAGGAATTGGGATTTCTTTAGGTGTAACATTTCTAATAGGGCTGGGTCAGACATGGCTTTGTAAGTCAAGCAGAGATCACTTCTTAGCAGACGATATGAGACAGAGAAAAGTTGGAGTTTTTTGAGTCTGTCCATGTAGAATATGTGTTTAAGGCCTAGGATCCTCTTCATGAGGTACTTTTGTGGCCTTTCCAGCTGTTGCAGGTGTTAAGTGAGCTACATGCCAAATGAGGCATTATACTTGATGACTGGTCTAATGAGGAAAGAGTAGAGAGAGATGATGACCTCTTTCTTCCTGGATGCAAAACCCTTGGTAATTAGATGTGCCACCTAGAAGGACTGGTGGTACAACGGTAGCATTGTTGCCTCATAGCAATAGGTTATCCTGTTCAATTCTCAGCTGGAGTGCCTTCTGTGTAGAGTCTGCATGTCCTCCCCATGGTTGAGTGGCCTTCAAAAGACATGCGTGAATGGGCGTGCCTTCGCTGAAGGTTGGGCATTGGGCTGGCAACTCGGCACCATAAAAATCTACTACCAATCATTAGCGGACCGGAATTCTGCTGTGGTGACCCCCTAACCGAGAATAGCCAAAAAGACAAACATTAAAAAAAAATTAAGCTGGTAAGGTTGCAATAGGGATGGCAACAGGTTCATAGTTACTATGCATCTCATAAAAAGGAGGATGCACTTAGGAATACACCACCCCATCCCCCCTTAAAGAGCACTGGAATATCAGTACTCTGTCTACATGATATGGAAGTAGAGCCCACAGTTTTCTACACTAATGACAAGTATGTTATCAGTTGTACTACTATCACTGCTTTCAAAGTTTATTGCACAAACACTGGTGATGGCCACTTGGTAAACAAAACAGTGACACACTGAAAACAGACTTAGCATGAGTAACAGTAAACTTCTCTTCTGTAGAAACTCAACATTCTCTGAAAATGCACAGAAACTGAGCATTCTTTGAAAATGCACATAAACCAAAATGGCCTGAAGCTTAACAGTCCTTGAAAATGCACAGAAACTCAGCAGATCTTCATGACAGTTTGGCAGTTGGTGCAGAGGATTCAGGCTCTTCTGCCCTGTAATGAAGGTACTTTGAGCCTGAATAAGTTAACAAGCCTTCCATCCCTACCTAGGATGTTACAGTGTAATGGTGCAGCTGTAGCATTGTCACCTCACAGTAAGAGGTTCTCTGGTTTGATTCTCGGCTGGAGTGCCTTCTGTGTGGAGTCTGCATGTCCTCCCTGCATTCGTGTGGGTTTTCTCTGGGTACTCCGGTTTCTTCCCCCATTGCAAGGACATGCATCTGGAGTGTTTCTCCCCAAGCGTCTGCTGAAAATTGGCTTTGTTTCTGGTAAACAAATAATAAAAATTACACACACACCTTTCTATCTGGCTTTTCACTCACTGTTTTGGTAGACTCACTCACTCTCTCTGGCTTTGCATTCACTGTTTCAACTGCTGTAGAGCCATAAAATTTCATACACAATCTCTCACCCATCAAATTCCCTAGTCTACAATTGGGATATGTAATGTCATATTTTAGGACATTTAGTGGCTCAGTGCTGTGTTAGAGGCTTTTGGTGCTTGCTGTTCTTTGGTCAGAGATGTCTTCCACAAGGTCATAAAGCCCTCCAGTTTTAAGACATCTTACTGAATTTCTATTTACAAATGGATATATTCAGATTCCAGACAATTTTATTTTGGGGCCCCAGAAGCCAAAAACGAGGCCCCACCAGCCAAAATGGGCCCTAAGCAACTGCCTAGGTCACCTAGTGCTTGATCTGGCTCTGCCCATTTTAATTTAGTAGGCTGTATTGCATTTTGGATTGCAGCAATATGTGTAGGCAAAAATCTATGTAGCACCCTCCAAAATAAGGCGTCTCAAGTATTCAACTTGTAATTTCCACTTTTCACAGTTTGTCTTTATTAATCTTAAATCCTAATTCTGCTTAGCCAAAAGAAAAATAATGTTTTGTTTACAATCCTTTATGATTCTTGTAGTTAAAAGGAAATAATTGACATATTGAATCAAAGTAGATTCACAAGGAACTTCTTCATGTCTAATTGTTTCTTCTTCTTTTCTCTAGATAAAAAGGTGGGAGATTCTACATACCCTTGTAGCAATCTAGTCCAGGTGTACTGCTGTCTTTTATAAGTAAAGGCAAACAGGTATCGGCTATCTGGATGTATAGGGATAGAAAAAAAAAACAGTAAAAAGGTGATGGCATCTGAAGGGATAGAACACAGTATTGTTGCAGGGGTAGGATTAACTGGAAATGCTGACACTATGACTGCATTTACTGCATGTAAATCTTGTACATACCTATTTGTTATTTTCCCAGTTTCTTAACTGGCAAAATAGGAGGATTAGAAGGACTGTAACTCAGCAGAATGACACATTGTTGTAACAAGGCAGAAATAACAGGTTTGATTCTTTTCTCTGCTTCTACCAACAAAGTACACTGAACTACCATAGGCAGGCACTACACAAGGTTTTAGAGTTATACACACAGGTTCTGCATATTTTATGAGCCCTACTTCTATGTCATGGGTAGACCAGAGCTATAGAGGTATAAAATGTAATATCTTCCATACCAGCATTGTCTGCTTTCTGTTCTGCTGTAGGCAAAAAGGACATCTTCATCTGAACATATAGAATTTGAATATAATCCTAAAGATTCATCACCATCAGGTGTGTAATAAACAGTACATCTAAGCTTACATGGTACATCTCTACCTAAATGGTTTAAAGGAGCTGAATTCCCTACAATAAAAGCATGCTGATCTCTTAGCAGACCAATTTGAATAGGAACAGGTTTAGTTTCTGCATAATCTAAAGGAACTCCAGACACACCTATACCATGAATTTTGTATTTAAAAGTTGAAGGTGTCTGTCATTTGCTGAAGTACTAATCATAAATCTAGTAACTCCCGTATCAACAAGAAATGGGCTAGGTGTATTTTACACTGTAACATTGAGAAAAGGACCATCTTGATCAATCAGTTCCAAGGAAAATAACTGTGGTTCCTGTTCATGATTGCTGTAATGATTTTCCTGCCACAACGGTGGCTGCCAAGCAATATTCCATGCAGGAAGGTTTCTTTTGGGTTGTTGTGGTATTTCAGCATTTAGACAACTTGCTTGCTGTGCAGCTAATAGACATTCATTTTGCAAATGTCCAGTTTGACCACAATTAAAAAAAAAAAACATTGAAATGTACTGCACATTGCTGTGATGGTAGTGAATCAGGGGTGATAATAATTTTGTTGACACTGTCCTGGGGTTACTGAAATAATGTAACTACCTCTTTGCTCAGAATTTCCTTTTCCTCTCCCACACCCTTGAGAGACACTATTGATCTGCCGGAGTTGAATATTATCTACTAACGTTTCCTTTTACTCTCCCACACCCTTGAGAGTCAGTATTGATCTGCCGGAGTGGAATATTATCTACTAACGTTTCCTTTTACTCTCCCACACCCTTGAGAGTCAGTATTGATCTGCCAGAGTTGAATATTATCTACTAACATTTCCTTTTCCTCTCCCACACCCTTGAGAGTCAGTATTGATCTGCTGGAGTTGAATAGCATCTACTAACGTTTCCTTTACCTCTCCCACACCCTTGAGAGTCAGTATTGGTCTGCCGGAGTGAATATTATCTACTAACATTTCCTTTTCCTCTCCCACACCCTTGAGAGTCAGTATTGATCTGCTGGAGTTGAATAGCATCTACTAACGTTTCCTTTACCTCTCCCACACCCTTGAGAGTCAGTATTGGTCTGCCGGAGTGAATATTATCTACTAACATTTCCTTTTCCTCTCCCACACCCTTGAGAGTCAGTATTGATCTGCCGGAGTTGAATATCATCTACTAACGTTTCCTTTTCCTCTCCCACACCCTTGAGAGTCAGTATTGATCTGCCGGAGTTGAATATTATCTACTAACATTTCCTTTTCCACTCCCACACCCTTGAGAGTCAGTATTGATCTGCCGGAGTTGAATAGTATCTACTAACGTTTCCTTTTCCTCTCCCACACCCTTGAGAGTCAGTATTAATCTTCTGGAGTTGAATATTATCTACTAACGTTTCCTTTACCTCTCCCACACCCTTGAGAGTCAGTATTGATCTGCCGGAGTTGAATATTATCTACTAATGTTTCCTTTTCCTCTCCCATACCCTTGAGAGTCAGTATTGATCTGTCGGAGTTGAATATTAGCTACTAACATTTCCTTTTACTCTCCCACACCCTTGAGAGTCAGTATTGATCTGCCGGAGTTGAATATTATCTACTAACATTTCCTTTTCCTCTCCCACACCCTTGAGAGTCAGTATTGATCTGCTGGAGTTGAATATTAGCTACTAACATTTCCTTTTCCTCTCCCACACCCTTGAGAGTCAGTGTTGATCTGCCGGAGTTGAATAGTATCTACTAATGTTTCCTTTACCTCTCCCACACCCTTGAGAGTCAGTATTGATCTGCTGGAGTGAATATTATCTACTAACATTTCCTTTTCCTCTCCCATACCCTTGAGAGTCAGTATTAATCTGCTGGAATTGAATATTATCTACTAACATTTCCTTTGCCTCTCCCACACCCTTGAGAGTCAGTATTGATCTGCTGGAGTTGAATATTATCTACTAATGTTGTATTTTCTTCCTTTTCCTCCCTAAGTACACTATCTGCCAAATATTGTGCCTGATTTACTATTTCATGGATGCCAAAGCTTGGCCAATTCAAATAGGCCTTTTTAATCTGTTCTTGTATCGGTGGTAATAAACACTCTATGAAACTTGTTGACAACCTATTGGCTGCCTCATCTTCCATAGGCTCTGAATATCCAGAGAGGGTTTCAAATGCATCTATCATACATTGGACATACATATCTATAGATTTATTCTCTTTATGCACAGCAGATTTTATTTTTGCTCAGTGAGGGGTAGTGGGGCACTCTGTGGTAATGGTTTTTAAGAAGTTATTTAACAGCTAGACACCCATCACTTGTATGTTTTTGAATGTTGTAAACTATATTAGATTTGTCCCATATTTTTATATTTTCCTAAATTATTAGTAGGTGTGTAGGCTTTTAATAACACTCTCAAGTCTTTGATGATAGGATTTTGTAGTTTTGCATGTCCTTCTAAGATTTTTGCATACTTTGCTGAGTTTGCTGGAATAGGAGGGAGAAAATTTACTGCAATTGTTTAAAAATCCACTGCAGTCCTTGGTCATACTCACTATCTCTAGCTGCTGTGAGGTTTGGTACTTCTTGCAAGGGCTGCATTTGTGTGGAAGGTATATCAGAATCTGTAGAATTGTCAGAAGCTGTCTCTTCTCCTGCAGTTTGCTTTGCAGGGAATGCCCACTGATATTCCTCCCCATGTTTAAGGAGTAGACATTTGGTAATAATGTGCTTAATTTTACCAAAAGTGCTAGTTTTTGTTGGCACAAATCTTATTCGGAAATCTTTTTAATTTTTCCACATATTTAGCATTTATTCCATATTTCTGTCTGTGATACAGCTGTTTCCCTTTATTAGCTCTCTCTCTCTCTGTATATATATATATATATATATATATATATATCTATATATATATATATATATATATATATATATATATATATATATATTAACTTTAAGTCGAAGGTATTACAGTGGTAACTGAATGAGATTGTTGATGGAGCCTAGTGTTATAGCCTTACCCAGAGAGGTGACTGGAAGTGCTGGAAGTAACTTGGGCTGTATGTAGGGATGTGGTAGTCTTTACTGCAAAAATCACCTCCACCTGCCCTCTTGGAGAGTGAGAACTGACAGCTTCTTGAAGCACAGATGGGTCATAATTTGGAGGGGGTGTTAAAGATAATGCAGGCCACTCATCATCAGATGATTCTAGCTTTGTGACTGATAATTGTCTTAATGGACACATACCCTAGGAATGTTTTGTTTTTTATCTGCAAATTTTTTTAACATATTTATTGTTGAATGAACTGCCTGCAGCTGTGAATTTAACCTAGCTGAATTATATTTTAGGCTTTTAGCTATATTTTTTTCCCTTATTTTTAAATTCTTGTTGCCAGTCATTTAAAGCTGACTAACAAGAGGCTGGAACATTATTTTACTTTAGTTATTTTTTTTAATTGTCTTATCAAAAATACCATTTAGAGGAAACTGGAAAGTTCTATAATTTTTCATGAGCTCAGACCATTTTACCAAATAATTACAGTCAACTCTTCCATACTTGTTAAACATATAGACTGCCTGGAGTCCCATACTCTGTCTCTTTTAAACCATTTCTACTGGTGCCCATCATAAAACCCCACTCTCATAACAAAGGGATAGATCTGCAACTATAATTCGGGTCTCTCACATTCCCAATGAAGGAATCCTCTCTGTTCCTTTTACTTACATTGGATTAGAGCTCGCTCTCACACCTGTGAAAGATATTGCTTCCTTCTGACAAGGAAACTCAGTCTTTGTGACAAGGATATTCTGCCCTTGTATATGTTGATTAGTGTCCACTAACACACAATTCTACCTAAAGCTGTTAGTGTGAGTGACTACACAGGCATCCAATTTCCTAGATTTATACAATTTACCCACTCACATGCAATCAACACCAGTGAAGGAAGTTTAATTAAAGCTTACCTGTAGAGACTTTAGACTCTACTGTGATTTTTAAAATGGTGTATCGGTACACTAGAAATGTGCCTGATGGAAAACCTGCCTCTCTTTTGGGTTCAGTGACAATTTTTAATGTAGCAGTATGCAAACAACTTGGAATTCAGAGTAATCATGAAAAAACAGCTAAGGCACCCAATTACATTCACACAAGACAGTTCAGCAGAGAATAGCAATATCCTGTATTGCACAGAGAAACACATGCATAGTAGACTAGGAAATCTAGATCCAGTCTCCTTAAACTACATAAATCATCATTCTTTATACCTTTTTTATTAAGAGCAACATTATTGAGAACAGCCACTAATCAACTAAACATGAACACTACAGGATTAACTTTGCTAACTAGGATTTCCTCACTACTCATTTATGACATACCATATTAGGCACAAAGTTCAAATCCTATAATAAAGCTTTCTACTCAGAACAGCTCTTGTCCTTTTTTAAATCCTTCCAGCACTTTCTAATATTAGATAGGAAGCAAATCAACAGACTCATGTTGAAGAACTTTAAACATTTTGTTCTGCTTATGAAAGTACAGTAGAAATGAAATGCACATGCTAATATTTTCCCTTCTCTGTACTTCTCACCCTTCACACAGGTATTACCTGCTCTGGCCAGCAGTGTCATCACTGTTACAATAACTAGCAGACATGCAAAACTTTGTTTCTTAATGGTCACTCTTTCATTGGGTTATATTAAGCATAAAGAAGTATAACAACTTTGCATAAGTAGGAAGAGATATGTATAACTGCAAATATCACTTGAAATACTATTATGAAAATGCAAAGAAAATCAGAAACATGTATATACATAAATGCATGTTTTTGAAAAACATATGGTCTATATATTATCATAATTTTCTTAATAAATGCAAAGGTAACATGTTTACTAAAATAATAACCCATATAGGTAGCTCTGTAAATCAAAGGCATGATGCATGTGCTGGATTACAATAAGTAGTTTTTCATATGTTTATAAAGACTGAAAAAACATTTGCAAATACATATTCCAATTTAATTTATTACTGTTGCATAAACTGACGTACTACTTAGATTATAAGAAACCAGTTTTGTGTAGGCCACATAAATATTACTGCAATAGTTGCTTAACACAGTTATTTGTTCAAACATATTGTAATTGGACATACAACATGGAAGAAGTCTCAGTCAGACACCACACCCTAATTGGTGTGGCAGTGGTGGAGGTGGGTGTTGGTTGCTGCGCCATGCGAATGACCAGGACAAACATTAATGAAAAATGAGTATTTGTTTTACTTCTACATTACCTATCAAATCAGACACATTTGTATAGCAAAGCAGATGCAGACTTCCATGAACTGCTACATGTCTCTGATTGTGAATAAGTTCTACCTGAACACAGTGTTACATGCAAACCATAGTATTTAGTATATGAAAAAAGAAACATTACACAGACATTGCATACATTTATTTTCCTTTGCATGACAGGGAATATTGGCACACTATTATAAGAATTCATGCATTTATGCTTACGTAAACCAAAAATAATAATAATAATAATAATAATAATAATAATAATAATAATAATAATAATAATAATAATAATGTAGCACTGCAGTGAATGCATTGCCCTGTGTGTATATAGGCCTATTGTGTATGGCATAACCAGCCTAATGTCGAATATAAAACACTGACAAAATAAATTTGATTGCATGCAACAAAACCCCCCAAAAACAGTAATATTGAGACAGGGAAACTATTTCTTATCCCGATATTAAAACTAAAAGCCCTGTAATGCTAGCTTCAAATTTGCCTGAAGAGTGGCAGTGTTATGGGAAGGTTTTAATGACATTCGTAATAGGCATTGACCCTAACTGTAATGGTGCTCCTTCCCCCAACCCTAACCCTACAACTTAACATTAAAGCATTCCCATAACACTACCACTAGAAAAGACAGACTCAGATACGCAAACACTACTACTCTCCACTAACCTAAAACTTACCCTTACCCTAAAATACGCAAACACGCACATAGACCCACAACATACCTCTCAACCTGGAAACATCAAAAATCTGGACAAGGCCCATGAAAAATAGGTACAAGTCTGTACGCTGATTAACATATAATTTGCATACATAATTACATAACCCCACCCACTCCAATGGAATTGTGGGATACCAATTTTCAAACGCAAACTGAAGAACAGACAACCAAAATATGGCACCAGTCCCCCTGTAGCCATTCCAATGTCCCATTACCTGGCTTTCACCCCATTTACCATAAACACTAATGTGTGCATACTGTTTTACTTCTACAATGATTATTTGTATTTTATTTTTACATTTTACAGCACATGGTGGTGCTGCAGTAGCATTGTCGCCTCACAGTAAGACATTGTCCTGTTCAATTCTCAGCTAGAGCGTCTTCTGTGTGGAGACATGCATGAATGGGCATACCTTCATTGAAGGTTGTGCGTCAGGGCCAGCAACTCAGCACATAAAAATCTACTGCCAATCATTAACAGACCGGAGTTCCGCTGTGGCGAAACCTAACCGGGAAAAGCCGAAAGACACAACAACATTTTACAGCACAACAATGCACAAACACTAATAGACATCTGGTAAACAAAGCAATACTGTTTCACAATGAAAACAGACTTGGCATTAAAACTTCTCTGCCCTTGAAACTCACATTCATTGAAACAGCATTGAAACCTACACCACATCCAAAGAAAATGCATATGGTCAGTGGTGGATAAAAAGATTACCTTTGGGCTGTTTTCAAATCATTGGCCCCTTGCAAACAACACAAGAAACATGCATGTGTTCTTTTCTTTGATACACCTTCCTGACTTTATTAAATTATATTCCTTATATACAACATTTTTCCACTAGGTTGTACTGTAGGCAATGAAACAAAATGCATGAACCAATAATGACAAAACTGCCCAATTCAGAACATTCCCAACATAAAAGTCTATTTCCATATTCACACTATAAATAAAATGACAGTAGTGTAAGCCATAGTCATCTTGTACAGCTTCTCGCACTTATTTTCAATTTCATTTTTTTTTTGTGGGGGGGCAAAAGGTCAAAAACCAGGGACACATTTTAAACATTGCTTGTACAATTTTGTAAAGCTCCTAGAATAAAATGTGTTACCACCATACATTTCACTAGCAGGTCTTGAGACCCTATGCACTACAGTCAGAGCAACATAGCACTATGCCAAATCGGCAGCTTCCTGAAAAATAGGAAGACTGAAAACTTAATGGCTATCATTTAGTGAATTCATTTCTCACCACAGCTCTCAATCTCTTAGCATAAAAAAGACACACACACACACACACACACACACACACACACACACACACACACACACACACACACACACACACACACACATTATGCATTTTGTAATAGCCTGAAAAAAGAACAGAAAAATGACAAATGTCTTGTTATTTTAGCAGATAAAACGTCATCTGACCTAACATGAAAATATTACAGAAAAGTGTGTTACTATATGTGAAACACTTTAGTAAGTTGTACAATAATGTATCATATATATCTTTGTTTCTATAACAAGTAGTGAACAAATGATTGTTCTTACTTAAGATAATACTTTGTCCTGGAGATTATCAGATTTTAGGGAAAAATATCACAGTTTTGACATCGGGGAAATTGAAAGCATTAATTATGACATGATTATGTAGGATGAAATCACAAGCATGACCTTTCCTGTTTTATCTTTGATGTCTTCCTCTTCTAGTCAGAAGAAATCTTGTTTTTCAAAAAAGAAAATTGGTCTGCCATTTGAAAAAATGGCATTAGTATAAAAATAAGTTATTTCATTAGTTGTCACTCATCTTCCTTTTTGTATGAAATTGGTTTTAGTACTTCAAAGTTTGGTCTTTTCTGTGGGGACATTACCTCTTTTGAAGTTCTTTTGAGCACTTTTTAATTAGAACAGACTGTCAAGAGTTGTTTAATGTGAGCTTCCTACATATGAACATCTCTGAAAAATTAGAACCTTGGTGTTATCAAGATATTCGTCACTCATTGATGGAGGTGACAATGACTGTTTAATGCATTACCATGTTATAGATACTTTTTGGAAAAAAAGATTTATTTTTGTTACTTTTTTGAATATCTACAGATTAGATAAAAGTGATGGTCAGACTAGGAAAAAATAACATGATGCATTGCAGTTTTTGTCATTGCTTACACAGTTGTGTTCTGCATTGTTATGGCCCGTTAAGTGGAAAAAAACTTAACCTTTATATGTAAGCAAAGTTGAATGCTCATCTCTCAAGTATTGTGTTTATGTGTTATTTAAACTAAGCAACCTCAAGGATGTCTGGGTTAATGCAGAGAAGATTTGAAATTGTTGACATCCTTTTATATTTTATTTTAATCACCCCTTACCTCTGAATACATCCAGAAACAGCGAGCATCTTCTAAATAAACTCTACATCCAGCCAGCGAAATAAATCCAGCTAGTGTCTTCTCTTCATAAAATCCACAGTGAGTGGAGCATCTTCTAAATAAAATCCACAGCCAGCGAAATCCTTTCTAATTCAAGCTAAATAAATCCAGCCTTTCCGGCTCTGGTGACTTGCCGCTCACAAAAGCATTTGGACCAGAGCCAGAAATATGTGCTACGTATGTGTGTGGGCATTCCGACAGGCTGGTGGAGCTGATGTCATCACGCACATGATGACGTCTGCTCATTAAGCGCGAAAATTAAAAAAAATAAAAAACAAAGTGCAAATAAATCAGAAATGAAGGGGTGCCACTCAGGAATCGTGGCACCCCATTATTTGGACCCCAAAACTCGGTAGAAACCGAGTAATTCAGGACAGTTGAGCGGTATGACCCACAACACCCATCTTTCACTTAACCCTGACAATAACCCTAACTCACATATGCCCAGACATTTACCTGCCTACCTTAACCCACACATACAACTTCCAAACACACTGACATACACTCACACACCTACCCAAAACCCTTGTAAATTAGGCAGTTATCTTAAATTGCACCTAAATCCACATACTAAACCAGAAACCATTCACACAACACATTTCATGTCTCGTACTGTTAAAGCATAACCGCGCACATTCACCGTTCCGAACATTTGACTTTATAGTCTCGAAATACTGAAATTTGATATTTCAGTATTTTGAGATTATAAAGTGAACCCATATATATATATATATATATATATATATATATATTTATATATATATATATATATATATATATATATATATATGGTTCTACCTGACATAATCGAAATCCCAGAACACCGACAACGAAATTACCGACACCACATAACCGACAGTGCAAAAACACCAAACCTCACATGCCCGACAATGAAATAACCGACGGTACACAAACACGAAACCTCATACACTGCACACACCACAATAACAACAATCAACAAACAAAACACATCCCCTGTCCATAAACCACACACACAACACAAGCACACCAAAATCCCTACAAACCCACACTAAACCACACATACACAACTATCTACAACCCTAACCCAAACCCTAACCCTAAGGTCCGTCACTATCACATACTCAGCTAACCCGCGCCCTAACCCTAACTCACTTAACCCGCCCCTAACCCAAAGACTATCACTAGCGCACACTTACCTAACCCAGTCCCTAACCCTAACTCACTTAACCCACCCCTAACCCAAACACTATCACTACCACACACTTACCTAACCCGCGCCCTAACCCTAACTCACTTAACCCGCCCCTAACCCAAAGACTATCACTACCGCACAATTACCTAACCCAGTCCCTAACCCTAACTCACTTAACCCACCCCTATCCCCACAGACCGTCAATATCCACACTTACCTTACTCGCACCCTAACGTCCGTCACTACCGCATACTTACACAGCCTTTTCCTATGTCGGCATCCTCGGCATCGGTGTTTTCATCCATCGCGTCGGTCTTCTGCTTGTTGATCTTCTGGCGCTCGCGATTCGCTTGTCGATGTTTTCCGCTGTCGATGATGACAGGTAGACCCATATATATATATATATATATATATATATATATATATATATATATATATATATATATATATAGGAGTGCTACACAATCCTGAAAGCCCAAAATCCTGAAGACCAAAATTTTCAAAGTTCAAAATTCTGAAATCTCAAAATACTGAATCTCATAATACTAAAAGCATACAGGATACCAACACTTACAATATTCCTGTACAAGTGCAAACAAACATATTACCCTTCAACTATAAGCAGGGAGGCAAGCACCCCTGAACCCCACCACACATACACACATGCACACACCCTAATATTTAAATATATCAAGTCCGAGAGATTACACTTTGTTACACATAGTGCAATCTCGGAGTTGAAGGGGGGCTTGCACCCCTCGTTATACTTAGAGAAGAGTAATATAGTTTGTCTTTTATTTGTTTCTGTATGTACCTGTGCTGGAACCTGTGTTTTTTCAGTATTATCACATTCAGTACTTTGAGTTTTCTGTATTTTGAACTTTCAAGATTTTGGTCTCAGGATTATGAGCTTTCAGGATTGTGTAGCACTCCTATATATATATATATATATATATATATATATATATATATATATATATATATATATATATATAACTAAATCAGTACAGAAGTGCATGATTCTGTTTTAAAATATTTTGTGAAATGTATAAAAAATTTACAATACTTAGCTTAAACAAATGATGTGAAATACAGTCATGTAAACAAGAATGAGAAATATGTCAGTGTATAACTGCTCTACTGTAGCTGATTATTTTTAATATTTAGAAATGGCATTTTTAGTACTATACTGAATATCAGACAAAGAAACACATATAGAACTTGAGATGAATGAACTTCCCTTCCAAGTACTCACAAGCATTTCTCACATGAATTCATCAGACGTGTGCAAAAGCACTGTTCATATCCTTCTTTCCAAGAACACAAGTACTCACCATATGAGTACTCCCACCGCATGCAAAAGCACCTCCCTCTACATAAGTTTTAATTCAATACATTTTCATAATGTAAACTTATTTTAAGAAATCAAACACCATGTTACATTGTGTTTGTATTTATTTTGTATTTTCTCTTTCGTCAGCCCCCCCCCCTTTTTTCCTCTGGTTTATTATTTTAATTATACTTTGTTTCACTCATATTGAGTTTACTTTTTCTACAGATTCATAATCCTCTGGAGTGGCTCAGGCGTGTACATCCTGGCTAAGAATCACTCACCCTCTCCTTTAGGGGAATGTCCTCACAGGATCAGGGCAATGGCATTCGTCCTGCAAGCATGCCAGCAGGAGGCAGCCTGGCAAGCCTCATTGAAATGGTCTTCAAAACTTGGTATAGGGCATACTGGAGCAGGAAGTGGGCAGATGTATTCAACCAGTCAAAGCATCTCTTCATCATGTTGAAGACACACTCTCCCAGTTGTTGCTAACAGCCACAACTCCGCAGGCCCTTACTCCCTCAGCATCAAGGTCCTCCACTGCACCACCATCTGGCAGTGGATCTATTGGAGGCTACGTAGAATGGAAACTTCTGCACCATGTCTTCTTCTTCAGTCCTTCTTCCTTTATTCTCTCTCTATTACCTTCTTAGTATTTCACACATTTGAAAAAATGGGGGGGGGGGTCTATTCACCAACAAAAACATAGTGCCCATACTCTCTCTCCTCCTCCATCACAAACCCTCTTGATGTTTTCCTTCTGTGTTATTTTTGTCTCCCCCTTTTTCAATCTTTCCTATATTCTCATTTCTGTTCTTTAATAAAATCATCATGGTGTCCACATAAGGATATTCCCATGTAAAACATTATAAACTCTTTTATTTTTACAAATTGTTGATTCTATACATTGTGCAGTCCACCACTTGCTTTATACCTTTCAAGCATGATTGCACTACACTTGGCCTCGTTACTTGAACCCATATGAAGTTATACAAAGCTTCAGACCTTTGCATATTAATTCACAAACTTACATACTTTATGTTTTTGCCTTACAAATAATGTCACTGAGCTTATTTGCATACATGTCTAGCAGTACTACTCATAGATAACCGTGAAGCATTTGCAAACTTCTGGACTGTGAATACAAGCCTATACATTTTGCATTGTACATGGCAAAATGTAGACGACGGCAACCTATGTGTGTAGGCAATTAAAGCCTAACAAAAGGGTGAGAAAGGAATTATACTAAATGTCAGGGTCAAAAGAGATGAAATCCTCTGCTGTCACAAATATGGAAGCCTGTTGTATAAAAAAATAATGGAATGTCAAAATCTAACCATCATAATTGCTTTCTGGTATAAAATTGGGCAAATTAATGATAATGATTATATTGGGAAAAACTTTTGTAGGGTAATGTCTGTGTACATATAGCACCATATATTTTACAAGTGCACTCACTACCTGTTATACATGGTGCAACTGGTATAAAGTGCTTGTAGAATACATATGATTCATTACAAGAGATAAGATAGTAAGTTACCAGCAGCTAAACATTGTGGCTTGAAAACATATAATGCGATTATGTATATCAGAAACTTGCACAAAGGAAACAAAGCAACAAATTTCAATAGAAAAATGCCATTTGTTAATTGTACAAGGAGTTTGCATATAAATGTCATACATGCTTTAAGAGGATTTTCAAAGCAATGCCAGAATGTGTTGCATATATTAACAACTGGCCAGGGCAGTAATAACCTGTTGCATAAGTAGAAAGTGGAATTTAATTGAAAAGATTACCTGCTAAATTAAGCAGCCTGTATCTGCCATAAAGGTGTCACAGTGAAAGTTCTCCTACCATTTGTAGGAAGGACAATGGTAATTTTTAAACATTCTGATAAAAAATGGATACGGTAAGACAAGAAAATGGAATATCGCTTCAGCAAAGCTGATATTACTTCTGAATATCTTTCAGTGATGACATTGTACTCTGCCCTAGAAGTTACAGTAGTCATCATCATCTTTCAGCTGTTCCCGTTAGGGGTCGCCACAGTGGATCATCTGGTTCCATTTCTTCCTGTCCTCTGCATCTTGCTCTGTCACACCAGCCACATGCATGCCCTCTCTCACCACATCCATAAATCTTATTTTAGGCCTTCCTCTTCTCCTGTTACCTGGTAGCTTCATCCTTAGCATCTTTTTCCCAATATACTCAGCATCCCTCCTCAGCACATGTCCAAACCAGCGTAATCTTGCCTCTCTGGCTTTGTCTCCAAACCTTCCAACCTGGGCTGACCCTCTAATGTACTTATTACTAATTCTGTCCACCCTCGTCACACTCAGTGCAAATCTTAACATCTTTAACTCTGCTACATCCAGCTCTTACTCCTGCCTTTTTGTCAATGTCACTGTCTCCAACCCAGATCTACAAAAACTACCGCATATTGGTAATACCATCTAGCTGTTTGAACAACACAAGCTATCCAAAGTTGGAGAAATAAAATTACATGATTCATCAATCCACATACTGCTAGCTCTGCTTCTACATTGTTTCATAAAACTGTGCACATTACAGAGTACGAAAATACTATATACCTGAGCAAGCTGTATATGATGCAGGAAACTTAATACATGTCAACAGTTTAACCCAGATAAACAAACTGCTAACAAGCTTCAACTTATTATCCAGTGGTTTGACTCCCTTAGCCTCCCTCATCTTACAGTATAACTCTGCACAAATCACTTATTCAGGTATTGCTCATTGGTCATCACAGAAAATGGCCCTCAACCCAGTTGTACAATTCAATAAATAAAATACTGTAATAAACTACACCAAACAGAAATTAATTTTATTTATTTATTTATTCATTTTATGTTTTTAACTGTATAAGTAAACAGGTCCATAGACCGTTTTCAACCACACCTTAGGCTATAATGATACGTACACATATACAAATCAATACATAAGTAAATACAATTTATATAAGCAATATAACAGACGTACATTTGAAAATCTCAAACATTTTGGATGCATTCCCTTTTTTCAAATTCATCTCTGAATTTCTAGTAAGAACACATAAATCATTAGCAGACTAGTTGTGAAAAATGTATAATTTGACTCTGAATTAAGCATATATCATTAGCTTTTCTTCTGTTTTCCATTTATTCATTGCCTGTCCTTTGTTTTGCTTCCTGACTTGTTTCTAACAATTGACTTCTTTAGCAGTCTTTTTAGATAAGCTCCAAGTCCATAATGTATTCCTGTAGAAAGACTGCCAGAGCTGTTGTAAATATACATTATGATAACTGTCAGATAAGGGTGTTTGCCTATTGTATCTTGTGATAGAAAAGTCCTGATGGTGACTTAAGGCTACTAAGTGATAATGCTTCTCAATTGTTCATGTTTCCTCAATGTTCAGATTTATTTGGTCTGTTCCTCATAAAATGTATTGTTTTGTGGTAAATCACTGAGGACTGAAGCCACTAAATAATGGCATACATTTGAGTTTTATGCTTCATATTCTAATGTAAATGCAAGCTAACACAAATTGTGTTATTCTAGCAAGTTTCTAAGTTCATAACAGCAATATTTAAAATATCTCCCTATTTTGTGTCTTTGCCTGCCCCCGCCCCGGCTTTTATTTATTTATTTATTTATTTAAATTTGTTGACTGGGAGTTTCCGACTTGACGTAGGTCCATTTTCAGTGGAGGCCCGGGGAGAAAAGCTCCACAGTTAAAATAAACAGACAGTATTTACATTGGATTACATAGTGATTAACAATTTACATAGCAATTACTTACAACATATTTACAGATGAAGAACATAGTACATCAGTAGACACCTAGAATCTTTATCTGTGAAGTGCATACCAGGCATTAACAAATGTTACAAGAAGAAGACGTTTGTGCTGTATAATAAGTACTGGCTTATGAGCATCTGAGCTTGCTATAATCAAGGTAGTTAGTGGAGTGGAAAGAAAGGTAGTGTTTGGATGGGGTGGATGATATTAGAGTGGGAGTTGCAAGGGCATAGCCAGCATGTTTTTAGTTGCACTTTTAGTAAAGTTTTGAAGTGGGTGCATGATGGTATGGAGGTAATTGTGGGTGGAAGCGAGTTCCATAATTTGGCTATGGCGCAAGAGAATAGTGCTTCACCAGCAGAGTTATTGGCTTTAGTGATCTGAAAGTGATTTTTGCTGCTGGATCTTAGTGGTCTGGTGGTGCAATAGGATTGGAGTAGATTCTGGAGGGATGGGACATTTAGTGGATGGTTTACTAGTTTGTGGGCGAGTGAGAGTTGATACCACTGAAGGAGGTGAGGGAGTTCAAGCCAGCCCAGTTCAGCAAGTGAGAGACAGTGGTGACTATGGTAGGATGCCCCTGTGGTGAATTTGGCGATTTTGTTGTAGCAGGTCTCTAGCTTGATTAGATCACATTGCCTTAGGTTGGTATATATTGGAGAGGCATAAAGTAGGGTGGAGATAAGGTGGGAATTTGCTATTGAAATCTTTGCTGCTTTGGTGAGAA
Organism: Protopterus annectens; assembly: GCF_019279795.1. NCBI lineage: Eukaryota > Metazoa > Chordata > Ceratodontiformes > Protopteridae > Protopterus > Protopterus annectens. The sequence goes on along the minus strand of NC_056751.1, from coordinate 526,741,331 downwards.
ATTGCTTATTTCTGTATAACGCTCCTAGTTTTTGTGGACTTTTTTTATAGTCATGGATATGTGAATGTCAAATTTTAGTTTATTGTCTATTTCCAATCCTAACAATTTGGTGTGTTCAGTTGGGTATATAGTGGTGTTGTCTTTTGCCGTGATGTTAAAGTGAGAGTTGTTTTGAGTATGTTTGGTGGGTTGGAAGATGAGTAGTTTAGTTTTGTTTGGGTTGAGTATTAATCGGGCATCGGATAACCATGTTTCAACAGAAGAAAAGGCTTCCTGTGTGACTTTTTGCAGTTTTGGTAGGGACTGGGCTGAGCAGATGATGGTCGAGTCATCTGCATATTGTATGAGTCTGCCATGTTTGGTGGCAGAGAAGTTTCAATTATTTGACCATGCCATTTGACAAAGTACACACACACACACACACACACACACACACACACACACACACAAACCATTATGTGCCTTTTAAACCATATACCTTATGAGCCATGAAAAGATCTATGTCAGAGGACTTCATCAGATCTGATGAAGTCCTGACTTGTGAAGGACGAAAACGCAATTCTATGTTAAGAGCGTTAATGTGGTTTTAACTGCTTTGTATGTGACTGGTTATCTTGTCGAATATTAAATCGAGTGAATTACAACTTTGGAGACACTTTCGTTTATTCTGGATATTTGGTGACTTTTCTTGTCTTGTATGAAAGCTGGAGAGATAGAGAGTCCAGTCCCAGGTCTGGAGCATGTTCCCTATGTGATCTTGGGGGAAATTGTGTTTGATGCAGAGAGCTACATCTGAAGATACAGTGTAAATCCATTTCTCTTCTTAGTGACTGTCTCTCACAGGTGTCAGTGGTGAGGATTGAGGCTCCTTGATTACTGGCCCAGAGTACAGAGGCTGTCGCAAGCCAATTTGGTGATATAGAGGGTTAAAGCTCTGATTGAAGTCCATGTTACCTGGGTTTGATTAGTGCCTCTGGTGTCTGAGAGAGAGAGTGGCAGGGAAGGATGAGGGTATGCCCATCCTAGGGTGGTTATGTAAGCATTATCTGTGACATTCCTGGTGAAGGCTGAAGTTGTGCAGGGGAAAGATTAGTTTAAGAGGGGATGAGATGAAGTATGGCTGATCTTCTGTGGAGGTGGGGCTAGGCATCATATACTCCCATTGTATTCCTGCTCCCATGACACTTGTATTCCTGCTCCTATGACATAACTACATAACTGGGGGGGGGTCAGGGAAAACAATGGTAGGCCTTAAAGTAGAAAAAGTAGATCCCCTACAGTAGATGTAGGACAGCAGCATCCCCACAGGATGCCCTTAAGATCCGTGTCAGCCCTGGTTGTAAAATGGCATTAGTCCAGAGGCAGATTAAAGTGACTGCTAGATCCAAAAGCAGGGCTGGAAAAGCATGCCAAACCCACCCCCAAAAAATCTATATATTTCTACATATATGCAACTGTCTGCTGTTATATATAATTTTATGATGCACCTACACTCTATCCACAATTGCCCACCTAGAATGGTCATTAGTTCTCTGACATCACTATCGTTCTCAGCGATGAGATCATAACAATATTCCCACTTCATTCATTTAGTCCTTTATTCAAGTATGCATTTTTCAAACCCTACTTCATTTTATTCATGGTTACTGTACAGCCAGACCCTATACCAGCACATCCCTCAACAGGATGCCGGTCTTCCAAAAAATGCATACAGACATGCATCTAAGGATATTTTGGCGTATTGCTAGGTTAGTTATGTTTGGGATGTGGGAGGAAAACAGAGATGCTAAAGAAAACCCTGCCAAATCAGAAAAGTAAATTCTGCGACACAACATGGTACAGTACTATCCCACTATCATCATGTAAGAATTGCTTCACTTTTTCAAAAAAAGATACTTCTCATTTTTTAATCTGTGGAGAAACCATTTTATTACAAAAAACATTCTGCATCTTTCATCACACCATGTAGTCAGTGCCTATCCCATAGCAGCATCTTACAAGTTCAGAACTTTACAACTATAATATTTTAATGAAAGTATCATTCCTGTATTTTTTCTTCTCCAGTGACTATATCTGCAAAGCATGTAACATCAGATCATGACAGAACTCTTTATTAATTAGCTGTCAAAACTTAAGTCACCCCCAGATTTTACTTGACAGTATTTTTTCAGGGCCTCCTCCTTCGTCATTCATAAAACAGATTGAACAATAATTCTGCTCTTCAAAGCTTTTACAGAGATTAATCGGTTAAAAGAATAGAATAGCTTCAACAATGCCCCAAATAAATTTCCATAAGTCAGTATAAACAGTACACTGGTTCTCATCTGCAAAAAGAAAACAGGCTCAGTGAAATCAAACAGATTGATAATATGAAGTATTAAAGTTTAACATAGTTGTGTAATGAAAGAAAAAATGCCTGTTTTACAAAATTTAAAGAAACAGATGCTATTTTTACAAAATGAATGTAATATGGACTAAACTTTGAAGTCATTCCAGTGCAAAACTCTTTAACCCATGAATCTGAGATCCATGTCAGCAATGAGTAGCAGAAACAGCCATGTCCCTCCTTTTCTACACTGTATGTCACAGGAATGAGTAGCAGAAACAGCAATGTCCATCCTTTTCTACACTGTATGTCACTTCATAGTGAGAGACCAATGGCACAGCATACTTCCTCATCCAGTGCAGGTGATAATGTGTAATTAGTAAGCAAGCATTTCTGTAGGCCATGGTGGTGCAGCAGTTAGCATTGTCGCCTCACAGCAAGCGGTTCTCACATTCGATTCTTGTCTGTAGCGCCTTCTGTGTGGAGTCTGCATGTCCTCCCCATGGTCAAGTTACATTTAAAGACATGCAGGTAGGTGCACGTGTGAATGGGTGTGCCTTCTTTGAAGGTTGGGCATCGGGCTGGCAACTCGGCACTGTAATAATCCACTGCCAATCATTAACCGACCTGAGTTCTGCTGTGGCGATCCCTAACCAGGAAAAGCCGAAAGACTTTAGTAAGCAAGCATTTCTGCACTCACTCATTCAGTTGAATTTCCTGACTGTGATAACTCTATTTATTTCTGAGTTGATTTTGAATACTATTCCACACATACAAACAGCCAGTCATCCTCACAACCACATACAATTCACTATCACAGGATAAGATAGACATGCCATGCATTTACTCTCATGTGTAAGCTAGCACACACAAACACACACAAGTAGACTCATCTAAACAACCCCAACACACATGCATGTGTACATATTGCAAACTACAAGCTATGTAATAAACCAATAAAGTCCATCCTTAAGCCTAACCACAGCCCTAGGTTAAAGTTTAACTGTGTTCCAATTCTCCTTTGGTCTTGCAAGATCATGAGATTTTCAGATTTGTTCACAAACCAGCAACTTGAATTCATTTCACATTAATGACGACTGCAGTACAGGCTGGGGTTTTGCATTCTTGATTGTACTGTCCTTCTGATGAGACATCATACCAGGGTACCATCTGTTGAGTTGGCAATAGCGCATTTGGATACAAACGATCCAGACATGCTTTTTTGTCAAGAGAAGGGGTAGTTATTTTCACTGAATTCTTTTAAATATATTATAATTCACATGTATGTACAGTTTGTACAATTCAACAACTTTAGCTCATTTCATATACCTTTAATCACCCTATCATTTTTGCTTCAAACATTTTAATTCCTTTCATTACACAGTCACTGTCCCACATCTTAATATATAATAATTCCTCACATCTTGATTTCTGCAAGCACTGTAGTATACTAAATTATATTTTATCTATCATATGAACATCATTCTCATTCCTGATGCAGATTTTCCATATATTATCATGCTCATTTCAAAATTCTCAAAACATTTTTAGGTAAACACTTTTAGAAATAATTCCCAAAACCCTTTCACCTTTACACATCTTAAAAACATATATTATGTTATTTATTTTACCATACATGAACTGCATAGCCTTTCTTACTATCTCTTATATCTTGTTTCTAGTTTTACTGGCAATTTACCCAACTTTTCTAACCTTAACATACATAAAGATTCTGCATACCCGCACACATTTTCAAATCCTTTTCCTTTCTAGTCAATAAATTATTACTTTAGTCAATGATTCTATGTAATAATTTTCAGTAAACCAGCGACACAATAAGATAAAATAAAACTTTACTGAATAATAAAATGACTTAAGCGCTTTTCGTCAAGCCCAAATGCTTGACTTCTTCAGAGTAATCACACAGTAACAACAAGCATTTACATTTATAGGGTAATATGAAACTCAGAGCCTGCTCACCTCATTAATCAATTAAAAATGTGACCTGTGTTGAATGTGGGTATGCATAAATGTCAGAATTGCAATTATTGTAAGCACATTAATGAAGGCACACATTTTTGCATTAACAACTACACATATAAAATAGAATTCAAACTAAATTGCAAGTCATCATTTGTGATTTACTTAGCTAGATGCAAACAGTGCCCAGCCTTCTATATTGGGAAAACCGTTAGAAGGCTGAGAGATTGCATATATGAGCACTTATATGCAATTAAGAACTTAAAAACGGAAAAGGCTCTAGCTAAACACATTGTCACCAACCCCAATCATAGTTTCAAATTTATTGCTATAGACCACATTTTAATAAATCAGAGGGGGGGTCCGAGACCCTTACAGCTAGAAGAAGCTGAATTATTATGGCAGGTAAGGCTGTATGCTTACTGTCACCCGGGCATCAATGATGCTTGTTCAATTTCTAGTTTGTTGAAATTGAAAAGCCTCCAGAGATGAATAGCATTAGTTTGTATTATCACAACTTTTAACACTTGTTTATGTATCAATGTTAATATGTTAACATAAGGTGTGTGTATTAGGTGTACCATTTTATAATTGCCCTTTACATATTCTTTATACTGTTTTTATTGTACTTGTTCCTTAAACATTCTTAATTGATTAATGAGGTGAGCAGGCTCTGAGTTTCATATTACCCTATAAATGTAAATGCTTGTTGTTACTGTGTGATTACTCTGAAGAAGTCAGGCATTTGGGCTTGACGAAAAGCGCTTAAGTCATTTTATTATTCAGTAAAGTTTTATTTTATCTTATTGTGTCGCTGGTTTACGGGTTTGTTTGTTTCTTGGTGTGGTTTGCCGTTTTGCTTTTCTTTTTTAATAATTTTCAGTCATTGGCTGAGATTCAGAGAACAATCCCTTTACTCACATCAACTGCAATGGGCAAAAGTTGCAGTTTGTGCATTCATAGGAAATTAAATTCAAATGCATGTTGGTTGTAATTAAGAAGACCTAGTTAGTGGCTCACTTGCATGTCTCTGAATCACAGTGTTATTGCTGTTGTTAAAAGCATCTTGTAACAGTTGTGTTCTCTAGCAGCCAGTGAATACCTTCCCACTGTCCTGGTGACTGCCAAACATTCTTGATACTGCCTCTCTTCATTGCTCTGCCCTTTGTAGTAATGTAGATTTCCTATTAAATCACTGAAGATTATAATCAGGTAATTCCCTTGATTGTGAAAGTTTATCCACCCACTATTTCTGGCTTTGCCCAGAAATTCTATTTTCTAATTCCATTCTGTTTCATTCTTTCCGGCTTACCCCATTGATCCTAAGTACAAGAAATTTACCATCATCTCCTATACCTCCTAAACTGCCTCAGTTCGAAGGGTGGGGCAAATGTAGAACCTAAGGGCATCCTAGTGGGTCATGCTGTCTACTGCCTTATGACCTTCCCCTTGATTTTAACCCCTTCTCCTTCATTAACCTAATAAGTTCAAGGGCTTCTCAATTTTATGGACCATGTCTCTCCACAGGGAATGCCTAATTGAATATTCTCATCCTTGAGATGGAAATGCCGATCCCTCTGTGCTAGCACCATAGAAGCCCAAGTCACCAATAGAACCTAAGTCTCCTGGTCCATAGTTAGAGCTATTGTCTGGAAGTCTTCAGCATGTGTGTGAGACATATGACAAGCACCTCTCCACATGTGCATGCACAAACACGCACGCACACACACACACACACACACACACACACACACACACACACACACACACACACACACACACACACACACACACACACACACACACACACACACACATACACACACACAAACACACACACATACACACACACTCACACTCAGGATCACATATTCCTGCTGACACAAACAGACAGACACACACACACACACACACACACACACACACACACACACACACACACACACACACACACATACACACACACAAGGACATGTATGCACACACTAAAAATCATGCCACCACTACTTTTCATGACACCTAAAATTGAACCCTCCCATTGCGTATAATGAGAGACTGCAGCATTTTGGCCTTGCTCATTAACATGACCAGCCATGTTAGGCAGCTGAGCAATTCTCTAGATCTACTTATATGTATAAATCCCTTTCTGTAGACATTTCTGGGAGAAAGCACATTGTTAACTAGCATAGGGAACTCCATCAAAATTGCTTATTAGTATGTAGCATGGCCATGGAGATGAACCCACAGTGGGGTTTCTACTGACTGCGTATTATCCTTATGGTGGACGTGTCACCATATCAAAAAAGGTGTCTGTCAGTGATTGGCTACTTGTGAGTGCTTTCATCTGGATTTAGCTCTTTCTGGATCTCACTGTTATTTTTCATGCCATCTACTTGTTTCTCAAGAAATCTCCCCAACTTCTGCTTTCCACAGATTAATTTTAATAATACATTCCTTTGTTTCACCAACTTCCCACATCCTTCTTTTCGGCTTGTAAATAACATCTTATTATCTACTTCTGGTATAAATTGAACCCTGATAAACCTGCAAGCATGCATACGAGATAAAAAGAGGGCATGCTGTAAGGTGCATTAATAAAGATCAGCCCAAATTTGTTCAGAAAATCTAATCTATGTTATTCTGTGTCCAGGTACAACAACTAGTAAAAATAAATGATGCATACTTTCACCAGCTGCCCTCAAACTATTCACAGCCTGTGATACAGCTCTCCCTATATGACAGATCGAGTCTATATTATCTTGTTGAAAGATGTGTTCAGCAAACACGTCTTCATCGGCGAATAAACAGCGGACACTGAAATTAACAAAAGGCCACATCAGTGACTTTTTTCCCCAGAGGAAAAAAAGCACTTGGCCTACTAAACACCACACAAACCTTCAAATCCTACAAAATGGGGGCTTCACCCCCCCACACCCTCCCTTAACTAAATATACCAACTCCGAGATTGCACTACAGTGGGGGAAACGGCGAATCCCCAATGATGGCCAAGTGCTTTTTTCCCCCTGGGAAAAAAGTCTCTGATGTGGCCTTTCTCTGATTTCACTGTTTGCTGTTTATTTGCCGATGAAGACATGTTTACTGAACACGTCTTTTGGTAAGATAAAATAGACCCAACAGATCATGTATTGCCTGTAGTACTGGCCCTGACGTACAGGTGGTGTACCACATACATTAGGAAGATTTCTTCTCTTGAACAATCAAATCCAATATATAATCTTTAATTTCAGTGGCATAGTGAAGTTGATTCCCGTTTTAGAAATGGGCAGAGATTCCTCATTAGCTTTTATTATCTCTGTAACGTGCCCTGAAACAAAGCTGTAGTGTAAAGAAAGCATTTCAAATAAATCAAAACTAAAGTATTATAAATATTAATAGGGATACTTAAGGCAGTGTTCGCAAATCAATATAAGAATGCTGAAGTAGAGGCAATGAGGCATTTACTAATCTCTACATCAAACACGGGGAACAAGAAGGTAAAAATAATGAATAAATAAACAAATAAATGGGTTCTACATTCTACATAAATTCTAAGTCATGCATGTACTGTCATTTCTTGAATTTTAACACTAACCTTGACTGGAAAATTGTTTGCCCGGGTTGAAACTGACAGGCAATAATTTTGAAAATTCCATTCCCTGGAAGCTTTTGTTAGCTTGTGAAGATTCAGAGGTCAGAGCACTAGAAGACTCCTATTTAGAATGCAGAATTCCTTTTCCTGGCATAAGTACTTAATGGACGACAGCATGCATTTCTTTTTTTTTTTTTTTTTTTCCATAATAAATTTTTATTGAAATATATTTTCCAAAAACATTACAAAAATACAATAAACATCACACACATAATACACTATAACTACTACAAACCATTTATACAATATCTACATGAAATGCTTCCTATATTTAATATATTCCTAAAATCAGTATCATGCTAATATAATATTGAAGACCTTTTCCCATATTTTCGGGTTATTAATATTTTTGTTAGTTTGTTTCAGAAGTAATTTATGTGCTAGTATATGCTTTATAGCCCCAAGCTTAAAATTATTCCATGATGTCTTATGTGGTTCTAGCCAATTTGTGGCTATATAGAGTTTCATCAGCAAAAAAATATTCATACAGAGGGCTGAAAAGAACTTCAATTGAGACTGGCATGTTCCTGTAGTCAGATCCAGCATGTATTTTACCTCAAGGCTTTTCTAATCCTTTGTTTCTTCACTAAACTGTTCAGGCCTCTGAAAAAGCATGCATTTCTAGTTTGGGTGAGCCATTCTATTTTAATTATTTGATTTGTATTTGCTGACTGGGACAGAGCACTGATCTATGCAGTCTTTTTTCAGACTCAGTCCAGGGATGCTGTCTGATTATATGACTTGTTCAGAGTCAAACAGTTAGGCAATGAAGCTGAGGGAATCAAACCCTGGACCACTGGAATATAGAAAAGTAGAAAATAGATCAGATGCACACAATTCAGTACCATCAGAAATGTTTAAAGCAGCACCAGCACGATACATACAGACCACCTGATGTTCAATGTTATTTTCTAATGTGGATTTTAGCAATATATTAACATATATAAGGTCTGGGGAATGACTCATTTCTTCACATATTTTTGGACAGGTATATTGACATACATAAGATCTGAGGTATGACGCTTTTCTTCACATATTTTTGGTCAGGGACCTACTCTTTTCAGCAACCATGGAACAGCAGAGCCCTATTGAAGCAGACCTTCTTATTCCTCAAAAGAAATGAGTTTGCACACATTTCTTCCTCTTCAAGCATCATTTTATATCATCCATTAAAAACAGACTTTTATGATATTATAAAGTAAATTATAAATATGCATAAACATCATAGAAATGAAGGTACACATTGCCATTATGTCATCATCTAAGAATATTTAAGTCTTGAGAAATGTACAGCATCCTTCATTGTGTTGACACCATGACTTGACATGGAGTTTGTTTACCTTTGGCCTATAACAACATGAACTTAAGTGCTGGGGAAGTGTTATCATTAAAGTTTAACTAAATAATGTGCAAAGAAATTCACAGGATAAAAGGATTTTCTGCACAGTTTTGTTTGACTAGAATAATCCTTTTATTGATTTTTTAAAGTTCAGAGCTTCCCACAGCTATAAATATGCTAAAATTAAAGCCACATAATGAAAAGTCACAGAAAAAAGTATATATTATGTTCAGATCTCTCCATTACATTTTATTCATGAGCCCAATGTGTTCAGTGCATTGCTCTTTTTCTCCTGAATGAAAGAAATCTGTAGTTATGCAATAAAAGTGTCTAGTGACAATGGTATACTTTATTAGCATAATAGCACAGCTTATAATACTTCAAAGACAGTATTTATCTAATCCAATAAAAGCTAAATACAAAAGACAGCAATCAGAGGAAATGCAATTTTCATTTTGCATTAAAAAAATAAAGAATTCTATCTTTTAATATGGTTGTATACTTCCTACATTGCTATTTCAGATACTAAGCTACAGTTTTCAATGTAGATATAGGTCATTTGTTTGAAAGTTAATCGAATGCTATGGAAAACTAAACACTGTATGAATCAATTCAATCTGGAATGTGACAGGGCTGTCACATGCATTAAGAGTTAATACATTTTCAACACAGGATGAGCAATATACAGATTCAGTGCATTCTCTCATTTTAATTTTGGTCCCACAGTCTTTGCAATATTTGCTTATACACAGAATTAGAATGTAATCTAAAGTAAAATACACTGTGAAAAGAATTACCAGCCAGAATACCGCATGCTTAGATACTCAGAAGTATTGTGCATTGTCCATTTAGTATCATCAATTCAATATATTTTCCTGTACAATGACAATAAGTATTTATTTCATTTTATTTTACATTGCTTTATTTTGCTTTTGTTTAAGGGCTTTGTCTGACTGGGTTTCATCAAAAAGCCCTTATCAGCCAAGGCCAGGGAGGAAAAACTCCACCATATTACAGATATGTGTAAATAGACAGACATTAAGTAACATACATTAACAACTGCACATATATGAATTAATGACAGAGATTAAAGTATAAAAGATTTTTATGGATTTAGTAGATGCTGAGAATTGATCATTTGAAAAGGTGTGTTAGTGGAGTTGTCAAATAGATAATAGATCATATGATTAGTGCTTAGAAATTTAAATAAATGGAAATCCAAAAAGGAACTTGGTAGAGTAAAAATGTTAATATTACAGTTAAGAGGTGGGGTATGAAGCAGCATTCAGAGACAATTACATAAGAGTATCATAAGGTTTATATTAGAAGTATAGAGATGGGGTGGTCAGGGTCACAAAACTATGTATAAGGCTTGTACATGTTGAAAACTGTTAAGGTATGGGTGCAGACTGGTTGTTGTGCATAGGATTCTGAGTGAAGAGAAATAGTTTAACAATATGGCAAGCTGAAAAATTACACTGACATTTATCTTACACACATTACAGGAGCAGAGTAATTGATTTGATAAGTGAAGTATTAGCTGTGCTTTAAATGAGTTTACATTCTGAATGGATTTCAGTGGTAGTGGGACGTGGATCCATAGTTGACCTACTCTATTTGAATATAGAGAGTCACCTGCAGTATTAGATGAGCTGGCTATAATGTAGCAGATATTAGACTCCTAATTTTATACTGCACATCATTAATTATGGTAAATGGAAAATAACAGATGCAGTCCAATATCATGTGCAAATCATGGCACTGCTATACATGCAATTCTTGGAAATAAATTTGCTTCACTCCCCTACTCTACTGCCAATTCCCACCCACCCTTTCTTATTCTAATATTATACTTCCCTCCTGCATGATTCACTTGCGACTCTTATTCCCTAACCCTTCCTAAAAAACATCAATAGTATCAAACACTCCTATTTCTTTTTACCTTATTTCCAACTTGCATTTAATCTTTTAACATAATTTCCAACTCCCTTTCTCCTTCACATACTGCTTTGTACTATATCAATTGTTATTCACACTCCTCCATAATAGTACCCTTCTTTTCTACATTGTATCTTCTACTTTTCCCAAATAAAACTTCACTTCTTCCAATTTTAACTATATCCTCATACTCTAGCCTTTTAATCTCCCTCTATTCCTTACATTTCAGAGAAGATACCAGGGCAACCAAACTCTCTTTCTTCATAGAAAATATTTCTTTCCTACCTACCCTCTAGAAGCTTTCAGACTCCATCAACACTAAATATCCTACTGCCCTGCAATTTCTTGTTTCCATCTTGATTCCTACTTTCCTACTACCTGCCATTAATATAATACAGATCACTTTACTTAATCATGCTACTCCTCAGATTATCCTCTATTTGTCTTCTCCTAGTGGACCATCTTTCATATTGCCACGACTCTATAATAGGTCTCATTATCTCTCCAACTCTGCCCCAACCTCCTATCCATACTTCTTCCCTACACTCTCCAAACATCACACCATACCTATTTAATGACAACGCTTACCTTTACTCCAAATACAGACTGATTAACTCCATTTCAACTCAAACTAAAACAAATTAAGTGGGAAAATACTCTCCAAAAACAAGTATCAGTAATTCCCCAATATACTAAAAACCTTCTAGGATGAGACATTCACCCTAATCTTGCCGCTAGCTATCACAATGAATATCAAGACAATTTTCTTCCACACATTACTCTAACCCCACAATGGTCATCCTCCAACCCTAGCATTCTATCTTTTGCTGCCATAAAAGGTAGAATCATAAGAAATAAATCTCCTGACCTACTTGCCTGGATTACTCAACTTAAACCTAATATTCCAGCTGTAACCAAAACTTGGCTGAAAATTATGGCTCCCAACTATAATTTCATGCACAATGGCAGTATAAATAGGAAAGGTGATGGTACTGCTTTAATATTGCTCAATAACTCCCACAGTTTCCATTACCACAAACCAATACTAACATTCAACTCAGCAGAGCTTTTTATTACTTTACTGAAAATGAGCATTTATAAACAAATATGTGCTACTCTCCTCACAATACAGATATATTGGAAGATATCCTACACTGGATATCCATAAGAATTACACTGGAAAGAAAATTCTACCAGGTGATGTGAATGTCAATTCGATGGACATAAAGTCTAAGTCCCCTACATCTAGAACAAATTTATATGGTTTGGCACAACTAATTAATACAGATGACTCCATGCTCATTTGCACATCTGACAATGTGTCATACCTCCAAAAAATCACTCAGGAAGTTTTAACAGCCACTGAAACATGGCTTTGCAACTCATAACTCATGTTCAACCCCGCAAAAAAACTACTTTTTTCTCCAAAGCCCTGTCTCAGGACAAAACAAAATTTAAAGTCCTCTCTCTCTTGATAATACAACCACTGAAGTCACTTCTCATAGTAAATTATTAGGGATGATAATAGACAATAATCTTATATTCGACTGGTGTATACAAAATTACATAAGAAAAACTTATCAAAAACTAGGAATGCTTTACAGAGCCAAAAAACTTTCTCCCTAATACAACTAAAACTATACTTGCAACTAATTATCTTCTTACCACACTTCTTATGGTGCTCCCGTCCTTACTAACCTCCAGGTATCACAAAAATCAAAACTTGAAGAATGCTAAAACAAAGTTGCTAAATCTGCAACAAATACATCTTCGGAACCCACCTCTGTATAGCACTAAAATGTCTAAATTGGTTGGAGCTACCCAATCAACCAGCATATACACAGCTTCTTACCACAGATAATATTATCCAGCATCCATCTGCTTGTCCAGCACTTAATACCATTCTGCACAACTATGTCCCCAGTTGGTCATTATGATCCAATGACCAAAAACTCCTGTCTGTTCACAGACCTATAAAATCTGCTGGGCACTATCTGTACTCATACCATGTTGCTAAGGCCTAAGGCCTGGAACTCCTTACCTGTATCCATCATGTCAATACCCTCCCTGCCAGCCTTCAAAATCATTCTGAAAGACCTCTTAGCCAAAATCTGCCTCTGTTCTTGCAAAACATCAGGATAAGCTATATCTCTAAATGTGAACAAATACCTATTCACACCTTACACCTTCTTACTCTCCATTCTTCACTCACTTCCTTACTTCTATTATTTTCTCTCCCCTGGAATTCTCTCAAATATACTGTAAGCATGCTTTTCCTGTTACTTCATATTGCAGTTCCTGTTTGTATTATACTAATGTACGTTTAGTTTCTCTATAAAGAGGATAACATTTCTCTAAATATTAACTTGTATGTATTCTTATACCAATGTTTTCATATTATGTAGCAGATTCAGTAAAGCCTACACAATCCACTAAAACCATGTGGAATGGCTCAATGCGCACATGGTGCTGTACCATTCTATATTCAGTTGGCAGCTCTACACAGTGTGTAGGCCTGCCTAAACATAGTAAACATAGTGGCATGCTAATTACAGCATTAGCAGCTGAATTGTATGCTAGTCAACAAATTCAAGATGGAGGAGCTATTCCATAATGTATAAAGCAATTGTGTAGACTCAGGGTACATTTTCCCTACAAATTCCAAAACCTATTGGAATATAGTCATGGAAGGTACACTACATGAAACACTGTCAGGGGCTGCCATTGCTGTCATACATATGTATGTGCAACAGGCACAAGTCTATGCTGCTGCTGCTGCAAATAGATCCCAGCCACGGAGAAAAAGAGTATTTAGACCACAGTCTGCATGGTGTGGAAACTGTAGAGTGCTACAGGATGGATAGAGACACACTACAGGAACTCTGCAACCTCTGTCTTCCATAGCTGAGAACAAGGATACACCAAGGGGAACCAATACCTGTGAAGACTAAGGTATGTGTAGCACTTAAAGTTTTAACTACAGGAAGCTTTCAGAGGCCAACAGGGCATATGCTGGGGCTATTGTATGCATCAGCATCCGGGATCCTAAATCAATTCCTGAATGCTATGCTAGAACATGCCACTGATTACATACAATTTGCCCAAACACACATGTAAATACCAGGATGACTACACAATTGCAATGGCAAAACTCTTGAAAATGAACTGATGATATGGAAGTACATCAGTAGTACTTGGTATCCCACCCCCAAAACAACAAAGAAATTAAAGTTTGTAGAATCAAAGGAATAACACATAATTCACCTGTTATGATTGTTTCCCACACAATTTTGACAAAAATGTGTGCACCTGTATAACTCAAAAGTAAATTACATATGATTGCTGGGCACCTCTCACTGTGTTCAGCACTCCCCTGGTGGTGTCTATGGACCATACTAGAAGCATCACACGCCTGTGTTATTGACAATATAGTACATTAAATTGTCATGGAATAAGATAGAAAAGACTGTAAGGTAACCAGTTTTAACAAAACACTTGTAATGACAGTTAATAAGGCTGTGTATCTGTAAATGCCAATGCATGGTAAAAATGCCTATGCCAAGAGTGAAGTGTAAGAAGTGCATACAGATAATAGTTTAATCTCCTAATGCATATAAACAATGGTTCTATTCATAATATGTGAAAAAATATAGCATGTACCTGAAAAATACAATCAGAAGCCTTCTCTGTAGATAAATCTAAAGGCATGGCACTCCTCTGTGTTTTACAAATACACGTTTTCTAACCTTCAAGTTCCCTTGCTACACAATTACCTTGTTGTGGTATAGGCTCATGCCTATGAGCACAGTGAAGATGCAAATGAGGTGTGAACTCATTAGAATTGCCGAATCCCAAACTTTTGGATTCATGTATCAAATGTAAGCATAGTATAGACACTATCTTAGTGTATGTTGCTAGTGGATTGAAACTGTAAATGGTAAGTGAGAAGGAGAAGGAATACGCAGCAGTTCAGACTCCCTTACCTGCAGTGGGTGTGCAGCCAAGCTACACTTACAAAGTATAGAAGTAATTGTATTAAGGTTTTAAATGGAAGTGAGCAGCATACATTTCTCAGTTTCTGTTCACTACTATCTAAACTCCCCACCTTTGTTACAAACTGTATGTTATTGTCATTTAATTTTCTCATACATTTTAAGGAGAATGATACAAAATGCCTTACAGACTGCATTTTTCAGATTGCTGCTCAGATAAGAGAAGAATGAACACCATACAAAGATAGGCCAGAGCTGCATTGTTGCAAACAATAGTCATAAATGGCTATGTGATCACTCATTGCACTACATCTGAAAGTAACACATGTGTAAACACCTCAAAACTGTATAAATGCCATATGTCTTGTAATAATGTGGATGATTTGGGACTTTCTTGTATGCACAATGATTTAAAATCCTGCTGCAAAGCTGTTTCTGTGGCAAAGAGGGATAAGACACCGTTATTGTGTTTTGTAGGTTCTTTGGTGTGAGAACTCAAATCTAGACTTGTGTAAAAATCTTTCATGTGTACTAACATTTATTCTGTAATGTTGATTTGTATATATATATATATATATATATATATATATATATGAAAAACCCAGCCACAGGGGATGCACAAGCCATTGCATTTCTTTGTGCCGGTCCCAAGCCCGGATAAATGGGGAGGGTTGCATCAGGAAGGGCATCTGGCATAAAACCTCTGCCAAATTACTGATGTGGAGAACATTTCATAATTACATACTGGATCGTTCGAAGCCTGGGTTAACAACGACCACCAACAGTACTGTTAGCCAAAAGGGTGCTGGTGGAAATTGGGCTACTGTTGGCCGAAGAAGAAGAGGAGGGGGAAGGCATGTACGAAGGCAGGAAGAGAGGAGGAAGGTTAGGAGTGTAGTACTGAGGGTAGGAACTTTGAATATTGGCAGTATGACTGGTATAGGGAGAGAGCTAGCTGATATGATGGAGAGAAGAAAGGTTGATATATTGTGCGTGCAAGAGACCAGATGGAAGGGAAGTAAGGCCAAGTGTATAGGAGGTGGGTTCAAATTGTTCTATCATGGTATGGATGGCAGAAGAAATGGGGTAAGGGTTATCCTAACAGAACAGTATGCCAAGAGTGTTTTGGAGGTGAAGAGAGTGTCTGATAGAGTGATGTTTATGAAGCTTGAAATTGATGGTGTAATGATGAATGTTGTTAGTGCATATGCTCCACAAGTTGGGTGTGTGATGGATGAGAAAGAAAATTTTGGAGTGAGTTGGATGAAGTGGTGGTGAGTGTACCCAAGGGTGAGAGACTAGTGATTGGAGAGGACTTCAATGGGCATGTTAGTGAAGTGAACAGAGGGGATGAGGAAGTGATGGGTAGGTATGGTGTTAAGGAGAGGAATGCAGAAGGTCAAATGATTGTGGATTTTGTGAAAAAGATGGACATGGCTGTGGTGAATACATATTTTAAGAAGAGGGAGGAGCATAGGATGATGTACAAGAGTGGAGGAAGATGCAGACAGGTGGATTATATCCTATGTAGGAGGGCCAGTCTGATGGAGATTGGAGACTGTAAAGTGGTGACAGGAGAAAGTGTAGTTAAGCAGGATAGAATGGTGGTCTGCAGAATGATGTTGGTGATCAAGAAGTGGAGGAGGAGTGTGAAAGCAGTGCCAAGGATTAAATGGTGGAAGTTAAAAAAGGGTGATTGTGAGGTTGAGTTCAGGGAAGAGTTAAGGCAGGCACTGGGAGGAAATGAAGAGTTACTGAATAGCTGTGTAACTACAGCAGAGCTAGTAAAGGAGACTGCTAGAAAGGTGCTTGGTGTGACATCTGGACAGAGGAAGGATGACTAGGAGACATGGTGGTGGAATGAGGAAGTACAGGAGAGTATACAGAGGAAGAGGCTGGCGAAGAAGAAGTGGGATTGTCAAAGAGATGAAGAAAGTAGACATGAGTATAAGGAGATGAGGCGCATGGCAAAGAGAGGTGGCAAAGGCTAAGGATAAGGCATATAGAGAGTTGTATGAGAGATTGGACACTAAACAGGGAGAAAAGGACCTGTACCGATTGGCTAGACAGAGGGACATAGCTGGGAAAGATGTGTAGCAGGTAGGGGTGATAAAGGACACTGAGGGAAATGTACACACAAGTGAGGATAGTGTGTTGAGTAGATGGAAAGAGTACATTGAAGGGCTGATGAATGAAGAGGATGAGAGAGAGAGAAGGTTGGATGATGTGGGGATAGTGAATCAGGAAATGAAGCAGATTAGCAAGGAAGTAAGGACAGCTATGAAGAGGATGAAGAATGGAAAGGCTGTTGGCCCAGATGACATACCAGTGGAAGCATGGAGGCGGTTAGGAGAAATGGCAGTGGAATTTTTAACCAGATTGTTTAATGAAATTTTGGAAAGTCAGAGGATGCCTGAGGAGTGGAGAAAAAGTGTTTTGG
This sequence comes from Protopterus annectens, assembly GCF_019279795.1. Lineage (NCBI taxonomy): Eukaryota > Metazoa > Chordata > Ceratodontiformes > Protopteridae > Protopterus > Protopterus annectens. Next base: position 526,723,667 of record NC_056751.1, on the reverse strand, counting down.
TACCTATCTTTAAGAATAAGGGTGATGTGCAGAGCTGCAGTAACAACAGAGGGATAAAATTGATCAGTCACAGCTTGAAGTTATGAGAAAGAGTAGTGGAAGCTAGGTTAAGAAGGGAGGTGATGATTAGTGATCAGCAGTATGGTTCCATGCCAGGAAAGAGCACTACAGATGCAATATTTGCTCTGAGAGTGTTGTTGGAGAAATACAGAGAAGGACAGAAGGAGTTGCAATGTGTCTTCGTGGACTTAGAGAAAGCATATGACAGGGTGCCTAGAGAGGAGTTGTGGTATTGTATGAGGAAGTCGGGAGTGGCAGAGAAGTATGTAAGAGTGGTACAGGATATGTACAAGGGTAGTGTGACATTGGTGAGGACTGCAGTGGGAGTGACAGATACGTTTAAGGTGGAGGTGGGATTACATCAAGGATCCGCTCTGAGCCCTTTCTTATTTGCAGTGGTGATGGACAGGTTGACAGATGAGATTAGACAGGAGGCCCCGTGGACTATGATGTTTGCAGATGACATTGTGATATGTAGTGAGAGTAGGGACCAGGTTGAGGAGACCCTGGAGAGGTGGATATATGCTTTAGAGAGGAGAGGAATGAAGGTCAGCAGGGCTAAAACAGAATATGTGTGTGTAAATGAGAGGGAGGGTAGAGGAATGGTGAGGATGCAGGGAGTAGAGTTGGTAAAGGTGGATGAGTTTAAGTACTTGGGATCAACAGTTCAGAGTAATGGTGAGTGTGGAAGAGAGGTGAAGAAGAGAGTACAGGCAGGGTGGAATGGCTGGAGAAGAGTGTCAGGAGTGATTTGTGACAGACGGGTACCAATAAGAGTGAAAGGGAAGGTCTACAAGAGGGTAGTGAGACCAGCTCTGTTATATGGGTTGGAGATGGTAGCATTAGCAAAAAGACAGGAGTCAGAGCTGGATGTGGCAGAGTTAAAGATGTTAAGATTTGCACTGGGTGTGACTAGGATGGACAGGATTAGGAATCAGTATATTAAAGGGTCAGCTCAGGTTGGACAGTTTGGAGACAAAGCAAGAGAGGCGAGATTGCATTGGTTTGGACATGTGCTGAGGAGGGATGCTGGGTATATTGGGAAAAGAATGCTAAGGATGGAGCTGCCAGGTAAGAGGAGAAGAGGAAGGCCTAAGATAAGGTTTATGGATGTGGTGAGAGAGGACATCCAGGTGGTTGTTGTTGTGAAAGAGCATGATGCAGAGAATAGGAAGAAATGGAAACAGATGATCCGCTGTGGCGACCCCTAATGGGAACAGCCGAAAGAAGATGATGATATATAGATATAGATATATATATATATATATATATATATATATATATATATATATATATATACATATATATATATATATATATATATATATATATATATATATATACATATAGATATATATATATATATATATATATATATATATATATATATATATATATATATATATATATAGATATATATATATATATATATATATATATATATATATATATATATGGTTCCCATTCAGAAGCCTGAAACATCATAAGCCTGAAAATCAAAATCCTGAAACCAAAAGCCTGAAAATTCAGAATCCTGAAAACTCAAAATCCTGAAAGACCAAAATCCTGAAAGACCAAAATCCTGAAACTCAAAATCCTGAAAACACAAATAATGCTAATATGTCACTATAAAGACACTAATATCTACCAACTGACCCTGACCCTGACCCTAACCCTAAGGTCCGTCACTATTGCACACTCACCTGACCCACGCCCTAAACCTAACTCACTTAAACCGCCCCTAACCCCAATATTTTTTCACTATTGCATACATGCCTAACTTGCGCCCTTACCCTAACTCACTACAACCGCCCCTAACCCTAAAATAAAACCAACCGCACACTTACCTGACCCCAATGCATGACCTAACACCACAGGGCTAACAATAGCAAAGCCACAATGACATCAGTATGTCTATTTTGTGTTTTCAGGATTTTGAGTTTCAGGATTTTGGTCTTTCAGGATTTTGGGCTTTCAAGATTTTGAGTTTTCAGGATTCTGAATTTTCAGGCTTTTGGTTTCAGGATTTTGATTTTCAGGCTTATGATGTTTCAGGCTTCTGAATGGGAACTATATATATATATATATATATATATATATATATATATATATATATATATATACCAATATTTGCTCTGTGCTCAGCATGGCGTAAACATGGGAAATGAATAAATACAATAAATGTCATGTAGTGTACTTCTGTGATAAGCAATACATAAACTACACCTGTGACTCATACATTTGTGTAGCACATCTTCTAAACACAGTGATCCACCCAATATATATATACTATCTGTAGATCATGGTTCAAATCCCATGTTTAAGCATGAAACAATAAATACACCTCACAAGGGTAAAACAAGGTGAACATTGGTGTCACTTATCTTCATGCAAACCAGGACTAATGGCCCAGTCGCAAAGCAGATAGAACACCTGCAGACAGGATGCAGACATTTGTGGTTTCAAAAAAGGATACATTGTTACATCTTTTGCTTTCTATTGTGCAAACCTGCTAAATGGAGTTGCATGGTAGTTAGCAACCTTCCCCAATCTGCAGGTATAGAACACCTGCAGACAGGAGGCAGACAGTAGATAGTTTCAGAATGGATACATTGTAATCCTGTATAGTTTGCAACCATGCGAACACACTAAGCGGCATTGCTCAGTGGTTAATAGACTTATTTGATAATGAGATTTGATAATGAATATGAACATATACAGCTGTTTCTTGACTTTTTCTGTTTCAGAAGGTGTAAGTGTAAGACTACAATAAAGGTAAGCCTGGATTCTAATCTAGCACCCTCCCAATTGTATTAATGCATGTCCACTCAGTTAAAAAAAAAGAAAAAAATTCACACATAAGTATAAATAACAATAAGTGTGTATAGCAGTGGAGCTCATAGGAATTATATTTGTGACACATATATATAATTCTAGAGCATGTTCAGCAAGCACTTCTTCTGTTGCAAACATGAGAAATCACTTATGTGGAAGAATATGTTTTGTTTCCATTGCATAGGTTTGAATCCCACGTTCACGCCCAAAGACACACTAAAATGTGTCAGGTGATATGATTTATACACCTAATACATGTCTGCAAAGTTAAATCAAGTAACACGTAGAGTAGCATCAAAACCAAAAACTAATGCCAATTTTTCACAATGCCCTTTTTAGTGCATAAATTGGTTTCCTCTCTATTTGTCACTATTGCTCTCCACTTAACGTCATGCAAACTCAGTTGGCATGGTTGTTCTGGTTTGCACACTAGTAGTAAATGCAATAACATGCATTGCAGGGATATCATTCTTAACTATTTTTGTTTTCCCTGGTTGGTCATGTCTGGTAGTAGAAGGGAACGTCCTCAATTTAGGGTACAGAGTGGGGGTGATGCAGAATCCAGAATCTTCACTGGAGTCCTTGTAAAGTGTCACAGTTGAAAGCTCTTGCTGGGGGACTATACTGGCTCCCAGTATAAGTCTGACACATGGAATAGTCTGGATAAGGCTATTTCTAGTGCAACTGGCATTCCACACATTGGAGGACAGTGTAGGCACCACTATAATGATTTCAAAAGGTGCAAGCAGGATACACTCAACCAGTGGATGGATGAGTTTAGGACTGCTGACATCCCACAGTTGTGCAAGTATACACGAAAAAGAGATTTAAAACTAGATAGGCAGCTGCATATATGCAAGACTGGTATGCTTATTACTTGTCTCTTGTTCTCTTATTTTTTCCATAGCCAAACAAAAGATTATGACAAATAGGGAGGCCCATGCTGATCATCTAGACAAACTGAGGGAAGCAAAGGGTATGCATGCAGCACATGCCTATTATTTTATCTGAAGTATTGTTATTCCATATAGTAGTAGAAAATTAAACATCCATATCCTGATTTTAAAAGCAAGTATGCATGCTTAAGTCTGTAGCACAAGGCAACTGTAGGAGTCAAGTATAATACTGTAGTCAGATGTTGTGTGTTCAAATATCACTAGTAACAAAAAAATAGTAAAATCCTTTAAAATATTATATACTTTCGACAGAAGTGACATAAATGACCTACTGTTAACTTAATCTGTATAATTTGACCAAGCATATGTGCAATATATGCACATGGAAGGATTGCTTGGAGCAATCATTACTAAAAGTTTATACTTGTTAAGAAGTATACTTAAATGTAAAAGTACAGATAAACACTTCATTATTGTGATAATGCATTGTATGCCACACATGATTGTACTCTTAACCCAACCCTTATCTCTCTTTTTTATTTTTCTGTGTGTTGTCAAAATGTTTCCATTGCATCCATTCTTGACAAACCACAAAATGATTTAGAGCACAGGGAGGTAGGCTAACCCACATGGCTCAGCCTACCCCTGGTCCACTGGCTCTTGCACCTACACCCAGCACTTCTGGGATCCCACCTGGCAGTACTGCCTCTGCTACCCCTGCGTTAGCTGCGCCCTCCACATCAGGTAGCACTACCACAGTAGCTGGTTCTGTGGCACTCTCTTGGAGCACTGGCAGAGGTGGGGATTTTATCACCCACCAAGAGTTGCCAGGCTTGGTGCATGCCTACGCCAGATGGAGAGGAGGCCTTCACTTATGGTCTATAGGAAAAGAGTCAAGCATTCCAACAGCCAGCGAAGTAAGGTGACAGTGATGACAGTCCTTTAGGTGAGGACTAGATTCTCACTATCCCCATGTTTGAAGGGCATAGGCATCGATTGTTCCCCCAACCACAATTATCATGTCCCTCAGCATGTCGTGTTTCTTACTGTCCCTGTGTCTTGTCTTGTTTGTCTTGTTTGTTTGCATCTGCTTCCTCACCTAACTTAATTACCTGACCCAGAAATACCTATGTCCCTTAATCAACACACACACACACACACACATATATATATATATATATATATATATATATATATATATATATATATATATATATATATATATATATATATATTGCACCATACATAGCTATACACTTCACACACATGTCTTGTCGACACACTTGATTGGTCCAGTTGACCATACAGCATTATTGCATTGATGTCACCCCTCTTTGTTGAGGTAACAGTCCAAATGCACCTAATATCTGTACATATTTTCATTTTACAATTTTGAAGAAGTGGATAGCTATGGTTCTTTCCAACCTCCCTCCTGCACATTACTATAGCACTTTCCCTTTGCTCTTCTCCCTGCTTATCCCCCCATTTCACCATATTCCTATCTACCCCATTTTAACACCTTTAATATGGTGAAAAAATAGAATCACACACCACACATAACTGAAGAAAATGAAGCCCTTCACTTTTTGTCCTCTATGTTTGAACAGAGTTTGGCAGTATGCACCTATGCCGAACGATGGTGAATGGCTCTTTATTGGTGAAGTTACTTACACACAATGTTGCTTTAACATGCTGTGCTAAGGTAACACACAGTGAAAGTAGAATAATGAATTATTTCATTGGATTATAAGTATATATTTAAAAGTATTAGATACACCTGGATTCAAACACTGTATCATCTGGGCTCCAAAAGAAATATGTTAATACATTTACACCTTCTGACACATAGTCAGCTAGGCAGTAGCTGTGTTTCTTACACTCAGTACTATTCATACAGCTGACTCTGAACTCTCATATTTTTTTCAATGAATCACAGGCCCATGTTTGCTCACAGCTTAACTACGTGCAAACACTTTGCAATTGATTGTGCAAACCAACTGCTCAGCAGTGTGGTATAATTAGTGCACAATTGCATGAATTATTGATGTTTACTGCCCATTTAGTCTTTATCCCATGAAAGTACATTTAAAACCACAAACAAAGGAAAGACACTTTTTAAAGGAAAAGCACATATTTAAGATGTAACCATGTGTTACCTGCACCCATGCACTTGAAACTTGGTCTCTCAGCACTTGTTCCCAAATACATCAACTACACTACAGAAATAAATAAATATGCTTCCTTATATACCATGTACATCTTGCACATCTTTATACTGACAATACACATTCAGATTTTCCAATACTTGTAGTAATGTGGACAGTAATCTGGTAACATGCAGATTTTAATATCTTGGCAGTTGTACATGGTTAGCCATCCATTTCAGACATGCCTCCCAACATCTTCTCTCAAACATCCAATGCTAATGTCATCCACAATAAATTCTCCTGCAGCTTAAAAGTCAGACTTGGGCCATATTAAAAGTCAGACTTGGGCAATGGATCTTGCATTAAGTACTAAGTTCTCTAGTTGATATACGGAGGTCTTCTTATTTTGGCTGCTCCCGTTAGGGGTTGCCACAGTGGATCATCTGTTTCCATTTCTTCCTGTCCTCTGTATCTTGCTCTGTAACACCAACCACCAGCATGTCCTCTCTCACCACATCCATAAACCTTATCTTATGCCTTCCTGTTTTCCTGTTACCTGGCAGCTTCATCCTTAACATCTTTTTCCCAATATACTCTGCATCCCTCTTCAGCACATATCCAAACCAATGTAATCTTGCCTCTCTGGCTTTGTCTCCAAACCTTCCAACCTGGGCTGACTCTCTAATGTACTTATTCCTAATCCTGTCCACTCTTGTCACACCCAGTGCAAATCATAACATCTTTAACTCTGCCACACCCAACTCTGACTCCTGCCTTTTTGTCAATGCCACTGTCTCCAACCCATATAACACAGCTGATCTCACTACCCTCTTGTAGACCTTCCCTTTCACCCTTACTGGTACTCGTCTGTCACAAATCACTCCTGACACTCTTCTCCACCCACTCCATCCTGTCTGTACTCTCTTCTTCACCTCTCTTCCACACTCACCATTACTCTGAACTGTTGATCCCAAGTATTTAAAGTTGATGTACTTAGGTATTGGTTCTAATCACACAGCAGTCAACTAGTGTGCTTGTGTGCATCTGTCTAGTCAGAAGATCATAACTATGTATCCTGCAGCCATCACTACAATCCCAAGAAGTACTTATATTTTAACAGTTTTACATGCCTATGCATCTATTTCATTTAGGCCTCCCAACATCTATTGCTGATGTCATTCACTATAAATAGTCATGCAGCATTGTAAAAGTCAGACTTGTGCTGTGCCTCTTGAGTTAAGTACTGAGCTTTCTAGTTAGTGTTCTTAATTAGGTAGGAGTTCTAATCTCAATCCAGTCAACTTGTGTGTGGGTGTCTGTCTAGCCAGAAGAGTATAACTGTGTATCCTTCAGATATAAGTACAATCACATGAAGTACCAGTATTTTGACAGTTGTACATGCCTACACATCCATTTTATTCAAGCCTCCCAATATCTTCCCTCAAACATCCACTGTTGATGTCATCCGCTATAAATTGTCCTACAGCATTATAAAAGACAAACTTGGGCTGTGACACTTGCTTTAAGTATTGTGCTGCATAAATAGGTAGACAGGGGTTCTCTTCTCACTGCAGTCAATGTGTATGTGTGTGTGTGTGTGTATGTGTGTGTGTGTGTGAGTGTGTGTGTGTGTGTGTGTGTGTGTGTGTGTGTGTGTGTGTGTGTGTGTTTTGTGTGTGTGTGGTGTGTGTGTTTGTTTGTGCATGTGTGTGTGTGTGTGTGTTTGTGTGTGTGTGTGCACGTGTGTGTGTGTGTGTTTTCACTTGGTTGACATTCAAGAGAGAATTTTACACCAGCTTGCCTGACAGTGCTATTACCATCTTCTTCTCACCAGACATTGCTGATGTCATCAGCTGTAAAGTGTTGCTGGACACTATAAAAGCCAGAATTGTACTGTGACACTTGCATTACATATTGAGTGCTCTAGTCAATTACTTAGTTATGTAGGGGTTCTGTTTGTACTTCAGTCAACTTGAGTGTGTGTGTGTGTGTGTGTGTGTGTGTGTGTGTGTGTGTGTGTGTGTGTGTGAGCACATGTGTGTGTGTGTGTGTGTGTGTGTGTGTGTGTGTGTGTGTGTATGTGTGTGTGTGTGTGTGTGTGTGTGTGTGTGTGGTTGGTTGGTGGTATGTTATGCCCATTGTATGATCTTTGGAATCATTCTTCATTACACTACCACTAGCAAAACCTTTCATGGAGCCTCATGCATCCATCATCCTCCTTTTTCCACTGGCCACATGACATCTTTCCTGCAGGAGAGTGGAGGATGTCCTCATGTCAATTATACACACACACACACACACATCGTGAAGCAGATTCCTTCCATGAGCCTCTGCAGGCCATCTCCAGACCACTGCATGTGTGATTGCTAATTCTGTCATGGTGTGTTGCACATGTCTCATATGAACAGTGGCAGGATGTAATGTAATCAAACAAGTATGCACATACTCGCAATAGTCTTACTATCTTCCATAATGTACATATAGGGATTTTTTACAGGGTATAATAATGGCTAGGATTTCATGTGATGTTGGACATTAGCCTAATAATTCCCTATGACCCTATGAATGGTTGACATGTCAGTGTTGCTGTCATTGACATGTGCTATATTGAGGTGTGGATGTAAAGTATGCTACAAAGGGGTCTTAAAATCTGTGATTTGTGCTAATGTATTTGTGGCCATTGATGCCATTGCAGTACATGGCCCTTATATAATAGCAGTAGTAATATGCCTCCTGAGAACTGCTGACATGGAATGATACACTGTTATGTTCATTGTTGTCGTATTAAAACGTGGTTTTATAGTGGAGGAGATCAACCTTCTACACAGTTCATGTTCCACTGTCACAGTAGCACTTACAGTATGGCACACGTGTGCATATGTCTACATAAGATTATTAAATGTTCTGTGACTGACATCATTATGAATTCATATTGACTATTTGGTCACATAAGTCTTGGCTTATGCATATGGCTGTTATGCTGTGATATACATAACGAATGTATCACATGTTTTGATGCAATTGCAGCCTTATAGAATTCATTGTATGTGCAATTGTGTTGCTATTCCCAAGGATTATTGAGGTGGTCAGCAGCACTACTGTGTGACTATTAAAATTTCTGTCAGGAAATGTTCTGCATGAGCCACAAACAACTGATCTCTAATGTGTCCTGATATGGTATCAGGCCACTCAAACACAGCTTGCCTGTGAAACACATATAGGCATATGTTGTGCAAGTGATATAAGTATGTGACATTGATACAGCTGTATGACTGTGTGCATAGTAACAGTGTGTTGAACGTGATGAATGACCAAGGCAGTATGGAGGTCTTGTCACAAATAATTTATTCCAATACATATGAAATGTTAAGTGGAATACGCAACTAAGCACAGATCTGTGTGTGGATGTCAGCAGACACACCCATCCAGAGGACATAGACAATCTGATAGCTGACAGTTTGTCTCATATGTCACCACCCTGATGCCACTGGCCATCAGCCAAAGTGTACATGTGTACATTACTCAGATTTTATTCTCAGCAGGACAGCACATCTGTGCACACTCTATGGCTAATGAAACAGAAGCAATGGGTGCTGACAACATTACAGCTTCCCTATAGTGTGACTTAAAACTTAACCTACCAGACACAGTTGGAGCTTGCATGTCAATTCAGCCTCGAGATAGCCTATGTTTCCATAGAATGTACAGAAACACACGTCCTTCTAACTCAGGGGGCCATTACCTGATGCAGAAGTTATAGACACATACTGACTCTCCACATCTGTGAGGTAGGCCAAGGAGTCATCATGGACCTTCTATAAAAGTGCAGGTAATATCCCAACTGAGTACTACACCTACATTTGATTTGTTCAGGCTGCATCATGGCTGTTATATCTGTTCACGGTCTTCAAGAAGGTTAACAAGGGTATGCATGATGACAATGCTACCATCCTGTGTAACTTGACTTGGTTAAGGCAATTTACACAAATCAACAATCAGGTATTACAAATAAACTCTCACAAGTGGCCATAAACACCTATGTCACCAAGTGGGTAGACAACTGGAATACATACGTGACAAAGAAATATGTTGCAGTGTATGACGTCACCTCTATCTACAGTCTAGTGAACATCAAAATTGACTTACACATCCTTTCTCCAACCAGCTTTGTGGAGGACTGCAAACTGTTGACAGTCATTGAATCCAAGTGGTATTAGTATAATGCATGCAGTATCAACCCACATAAAGAACTGATGCCACAGCCATTGGGACATGGTAGATCAAGAAAACTCATGGGAAGGATTAGTTACATTATAAATGCAAATACACAAGACAATTACAATATGGACAACATGCCCATGTGAGTAGACCAAGTGATATGCACACCTGTCAACTAGTACAAGTATAACAGTGTCCCTCCAAACACCTCCAACAGATGTTATATTTTGAGGGAGGTGTGCTTGATTCCCCTCGGATATTTCTGCAGAATCATAATAGCTGTGCAAGTTTGTTCTTGGAGAACCATCTATGATCACTCACAATCACATATGCTATGTGGAAGACATGGGATTACTGGTGGTATTTTTCTGATATTGCCCCTGATTGTGCATGCTTCTGTCTACTGTTGTCCATGGGCCTTTTGCTATGTGTCTCGCATACGCAGTTAGCACTGCCTCTCACTGATCATACATGTAAACTCTGTGTAAGCTTCATGCTAAGCCTTCAAGGAGTTTATTGAATCTCCAGGTATGTCTACTTTGGTAAAATTATTTAAACTGTAGATTATTTTTTTATTATTTTTGAAGATTGCAAAGTTATTTTTCTTAAAATGTTTTGTAACACCTTAGAACTTTTCTCCAAGGCCTCCATTGAAAATGGGTTCCTACTCAGTTGGACTTTCCCATTAATCAAATATCAATAAATTAATAAATTAATAATCAGACACTCTGAAGCATGAATTGTGGAGCCAGATTTGGCAAATACATTGCACACTGATAAGGTTTAGTACTTGATATATTTCATAGGTTTGTATGTTTATAGGTATAAACTTGGCTAATGACCACACAGGCCGTTATAAGCTTAGTTGTGCAACACAAATGTAACTCACAAATCTGATTTATGTAGAATGTGATTTACTGACTGCCTCTGTCCATCACAGACACAGGTGCCAGACCAGGGATGAATTTCCAATCACCCGTCCATTGGTCCAAGTTGTGTTTAAATAAGGATAAGTAGAAACTTTGCTTCTTATGGCTGGAGAGCATGTTCCAGAGAATGTGCATTCTCTAAGAATCATATCTGTCTCCTCAACATGTCCTATTTATGTCACAAGCAAAATGTTTGTCTTTTAATCTAGTAGTTCTGATGCTGTTTTTGATGATGTGCAAAAGGTTCATCAAAACATTGTCCAAGGTTGCCTTGTATGCAAGGCAATGATCACCTCACAAGTCTGTATGATACAGAGTAAAGAGGCAGGAATTTGAGGCAATCAGAGTAGGGCATTGCGTTTGCTTCCTGTATTCTTTTTGTAAGGAACCTTTGTGGATGTTTCAGTTGTTGCCGTGTCTGGTCAGGTACATACCAAAGGAAGCATTATACTCAATGATGGGTCTGATAACAGCTAAGTACTGTAGTATGATGACCTCTGTGGACCTGGATGCCATGCTCTACGTTATAATATGAGCAACATAGAAGGACTCTCTTAATACCTTGGACACGTCTTCACCACAAGCTAGTTACTATCTATATGAGTTTGCAGATCCCTGAGTGAATCAACTTGTAGGCGTGTTTTATTGATGACATAGATATCCAGAGAAGCCAACACCATAAAGGGTACTATAATCCACTTCTTGGTATTGAGTTTTAAGCCATGAATTTGGTACCAGGCTTTTGCCTGTGTTAGACCTTCCTGAAGGTTGTTCTCATCCTGTGGGGAGTCAATGACTGCTTGCAATTTGCAATCATCTTTGAACTTGATTAGACAGAGGTCTTTGTCACTTTCTTTTGACATCCAAGATGTAAATGCAGAAGAGGAGTGGACCTAGTACAGTGTCCTGGGACTACTGGTGACTGGCCTCTTTGTGGAGAAGGCCTCACACATTCTATTCTCCTGGGTCCTATCAGTGAGCCAGCTAGTTATTGAGTGTGTTATAAAGAGGGTTATATCTAGTTCCAAACGTTTGTTGACAATGCCCAAGTGGAGTTATTGTATCAAATGCTTTCAGCCAGATATAGGTAGGCAGTATGCACCTATTTTCCCTTCATCTATTGCCTTATTAACCTTTTCAAGGAAGTCCACCAGATTCTTTAAGCACATCCTTCCTTTGACAAAGCCATACTGGAATAGCTCCAGGGGCTGGAGGTCTCCTATGTACTTATTGATAATTTCCAGGATAATTAATTCCATGCCTTTTCAAATAACACTTGCCAGACTAATGTATCTGTAGTTTCCAGGATCTATTGAATGAGATGACCATTGCAGCCCTTCATTCATGTGGCACAAAACCATTTTTTAATATCATAGTTAAATAATGACTCCAGAGGTCATGAGAAGTCATAATTTAGACTGTTCAGACTGTTTTAGGCTGTTTCCCAAGTGCTGTACGATTGCAGATCACTACAAAATATGTTAAGGTTGCTAATCATGGCAGTCTGTTTGCACAGCACAATATTTAAGGTTACAGAGCACTGCATCCTATGCAGATACAGTATAACATACTGCTGCAGCATTTGCTGTTTCAGGAGACTTGCAAAATTAACTTAGTGTCTTGGTTTCAATACACACACACACACACACACACACACACACACACACACACACACACACGCACAAATGCACACACACATGCATGCACACACCTCAAACAAAACTGTTAGTGTTTGTGCATGTGTGTGGACATGAATGCACATGTGTGTGTTTGTGTGTTTACGTTTGTTTTGAGATCAAGAAGTACACTACTAGTGTAAGGGAAAGAGTAATGTTATTTGATAACATTTTGACCATGCATTCAGATTATTATGCATCCATTCATGCAAGGCACCAATCCTGTCTCAAACAGCCAAAATTTCTTCAATGGAGTAATTTTTTTTGTTACCTATGTTTTAATATGATCTGTGGTCAATTACACATACACAACTGTATGCACATATCTGGAAAAAGAAAAGCCATATTTGTGTTAATCTGTACATGGTATCAAGCCTGTGAGAGGTTGTATACCTTTTTGAATTCCCTTGTTCATAGAGTAGCTTATACTGACACTGAAATTGTGGAATACCTTTCCATGTCCTGGTTGGAGACATATGTCATAGGCTTGGCTTTTGAAACTTATACCCGGAAGTCTAAAATGGGATCATGTATTTATTTATTTATTTACATTTGTTGACCGGGAGTGTCTGACTGGACATAGGTCCATTTTCAGCGGAGGCCCGGGGAGAAAAGCTCCACAGTTAAAATAAACAGACAGTAGTTACATTGGATTACATAGAGATTAACAATATAACATATCAATTATGTACAACATATTTACAGATGAAGAACATAGTACATCAGTAGACAATACAATCTTTATCTGTGAAGTACATAACAGACATTAACAAATGTTACAATAAGAAGTTCCTGCTGTATAATAAGTACTAGGCTTATGAGCATCTGAACTTGCTATAATCAAGGTAGTTATTGGAGTGGAAAGAAAGGTAGTGGTTGGATGGGGTGGGTGACTTTAGAGTTGGAGCTGCAAGGGCATAGCCAGCATGTTTTTAGGTGTGCTTTTAATAAAGTTTTGAAGTGGGTGCATGATGGTACGGAGGTAATTGTGGGTGGGAGGGAGTTCCATAATTTGGCTATGGTGCAAGAGAATAGTGCTTCACCAGCAGAGTTATTGGCTTTAGTGATCTGCAAGTGATTTTTGTTGCTGGATCTTAGCGGTCTGGTGGTGCGATAGGGTTGGAGTAGATTCTGGAGGGATGGGACATTTAGTGGATGGTTCACTAGTTTGTGGGTGAGTGAGAGTTGATACCATTGAAGGAGGTGAGGGAGTTCAAGCCAGCCCATTTCAGCAAGTGAGAGACAGTGGTGACTATGGTAGGATGCCCCTGTGGCGAATTTGGCGATTTTGTTTTAGCAGGTCTCTAGCTTGTTTAGATCGCATTGCCTTAGGTTGGTATATATTGGTGAGGCATAAAGTAGGGTGGACATAAGGTGGGAATTTGCTATTGAAATCGTTGCTGCTTTGGTGAGAAGTTGCTTATTTCTGTATAACGCTCCTAGTTTTTTGTGGACTTTTTTTATGGTCATGGATATGTGAATGTCAAATTTTAGTTTATTGTCTGTTTCCACTCCTAGCAATTTGGTGTGTTCAGTTGGGTATATAGTGGTGATGTCTTTTGCTGTGATGTTAAAGTGAGAGTTGTTTTGAGTATGTTTGGTGGGTTGGAAGATGAGTAGTTTGGTTTTGTTTGGGTTGAGTATTAATTGGGCATTGGATAACCAAGTTTCAACAGAGGAAAAGGCTTCCTGTGTGACTTTTCACAGGTTGGGTAGGGACTGGGATGAGCAGATGATGGTTGAGTCATCTGCGTATTGTATGAGTGTGCCATGTTTGGTGGCAGAGGCTAGATTTTTGGTGAAAACAGAGAAGAGTAGGGGTCCAAGGATGGATCCTTGGGAAACCCCAGTGGAGACAGGGAGTTGGGGAGATATTTCATTCTGCCATACAACAGATTGTTGGCAGTCAGACAGGTAACTCTGAAACCAGTTGGTGACTGACTGAGAGAAGGATAGGTTATTGAGGAAAGAGATAAGTTGTTTGTGTGGGACCATGTCAAATACTTTAGGAAAGTAGCAGAGGAAAGATAGCCATTGTTTTTATGCTGAAGGATAGTGTTAGTAAAGGAGAGTAAGGCAGAGGTGGTGCTATGGTTTGGTCAGAAACCATGCTGAGTATTGGAAATGAGGTTGTTAGTAAGGAGGTAGTCTGAGACCTGAGAGTGTATGCATCTCTCTAGAATTTTGGAGAGTGGAGAGAGAATAGCTATGGGGCAGTAATTGGTTAGTTCTGTGGAGGGTCCACCTTTGTGGAGGGGAATTATATGTGATACTTTCCATAATGTGGGAACGTAACTTTCTGACAGAGATTGGTTAATCAGGATGGATACTGGGTAGGCCAGAGCATCAGCTGCGATTTGTAGGTATTCACTTGGGAGGTTGTCTGCTGCTAATTTGGTGGCTTAAGTTTAGTTAAGAGTTTTTCTATGTTGGAGGTAGGTATAGGAGAAAAAGAGAAACCAGTGGAGAGATTACTAGCTGAAGGTGTGGGTTGGAGGGGAGGGGGGTTGTGTTGTTTAGCTAGTGATAGTATGGTTTGCGTGAAGTGTGTGTTGAATGAGGTAGCAATATTTTTTGAGGAGTGAGGGATGTTAGGAGGAGAGGTACTGACTTTACCTGGGTGGAGGATGGAGTTTATGGAGGACCAAAATTGTTTGGGGCTGTGCTGAGAGGAGTCTAGGGCAGACTGGTAGCATTGGAATTTGTCCTGTTTTATCAGCTTTTTGACTCTATTACATAGTTCTAGGACTTTCTGAATAGTTTAGCAGGTTTTTGTTTTAAGCCAGTGTTCCCAGGCTTTATCCCTGTTTTTCATTTCTGACTTAGTGATTTTCTGTAGCCATGGGGAGGGTTGTGCTTTGGTTCTGGAAAGTCTTATGGGGGCATGGTCATTAAGGATGCTCAGGAAGGTAGTATTAAAAAAATCAACTGCTTCATCAAGACTGAGGTACTTTAGAGTTTAGAGGATGCCGGTTACATTCTTTGAGGGATGAGGGGAATGTGAGTGGGTTAAAGTTTATTTTTTTTACGTATTTGGCGATAGATGACAGGTTTAGCTTGGTATAGGTATTTTTTGAGGTGGAATATTGGGGAGTGATCACTGAGGCTATCTGATAAGCAGCCTGTTATATATGACTGGGGGCTCTTATTGACTTGTATCCAATCCAGGGTAGTATGTTTGCTGGAGTTTTTATTTATCCTGGTTGGCGACTGGACTAGTTTGGTGAAGCCATGAAGGTTTACATGATGGGTTGGATGGTTGCCAGAACAGGATTGCCAGTCAATATTGAAATCACCTAAAATGATAGTTTCTTGGGGGAGATGGTGGGTAGACCAGCAGAGGAGGTTTTCTAGTGCAGGGATGTTTTGGCCAGGTGGCAATTAGCATCCAGTTATGTTTATGGTTTTGTTTTGGTTAATTTTGAGGTTGGTATATATTATTTCTTCATTGCCTATTTGTGGAGCTGATGATTTTAAGATGTAGATGTTTAGATGCTGTTTAAATATTATAGCTACACCGCCTCCTTTCTTGCTTAGCCAGTCTACTCCTAGTATGCCGTAACCTGTAGGGAGTATTTGCTCACTGGTAATGTGAGGTTTTAACCAGGTTTCTGTCAGGATGACTATATCTGGGGAGTACAAGTTTATGGTGGCATGGAGTTCATGAACTTTGTTGGATATACTTCTAATATTTAGGCTTATTAGAAGGAAGTCATTTGGCTTTCTGTTGGCTGTAATATGGGAGAAGTTGTGGTTTCTAGTCTGATTATGAGGATTGGGGTTGGAGATGGTAGGGCCAGGGTTGGGGTGGATGTCTCCACTTAGGGCTAGTTTTGATATGCATGAGGTTATTAGTTTTCTCAGTTTTTGAATGTGCTTGTTTATAAGGGAAACTTTATGATTGTGCTCTGTGGGTAATAGGTATGGTGGGATGGTTACTATGTTAAGTTGTAGGGATGCTTTATGTTTGAGTAATATAGTTGGTAGAATATGTGGGGGTACATAGGGATGGTTCTTGAGTTGGTGGGAGGGGAGCTAAGTGAGGGTGAGACATGAGTGGTGGTGTGAGTAGTAGTACAGTGGTAGTGGTTAAGTGGGGAAATAACGGGGCTTTGGTAGGATGTAAGATATGCAAGGAGAGTGCAAGCAGTGAGCATAGGTAAGGTAAGCTTGTACATGTTAGTTGAGGAGGTGTGATAGTAGTGGGAAGATGGAGGACTTAGTGTTGGGTTAGCACTGTGGTTGGCTATTGGAAAGATGGGAGGGGTTTGTGAGTGTAATAAAGTTGGGACCACTGGGGGCGGGAGGAAATAGGGGGCAGGGTGGGGAGCAAAGAGGGTAGAGACCCTGTTAGTTGCTCTTATGAGGGGGCTGGAAACAATCGGGTAATAGAGTTAACTGATAAATGAACATATGATAGTGACAAGGGTGGTTGTAGTTTTAAAAATGGTGCCTGCCACAGGTAATATTTATTAACTTTGGGATTGTCTTAAGGTAATAAACAGGGAAGGGGGAGGGAAGAACAAGGGTGTGAGCAGGCAGTTCATTGTACTGCTGCTAATGAGCCAAAGCAAAGACAAGTTTGTGTTTAAGAAACAATCACAATTGACCAAGGACTGCTCTGAAACTGTAAGTCATTTCTTAACCATTTCTCAGGTGGAAAAACAGGATAACCTTGTATCAGTAGGCTACTGTGGTCTCAGTTTAAATTAACAAACACACAGTATTGATCAGTTATGGATACTATTTGCTAACAGAAGGGAATAAGAGAGAAAGTGGAAGATGAGTGTGTGTGTGGGGGGGGGGGGTAGAGTTGCTTACAAGGCAAAGCAGAGTGCTCTCCAGGGGAAAATGAATATTGGCTCAAACAGGTAGACACATACTCAAAGTTAACTTTAGCTGTTTGCAGAACGTTCAGAACCGGACTGCGCTTTTCTTATAAGAATGATAAAGGTGGTACCGTAGTTTAATACTTAAGAGTGGTGTTAGGTTCAAAGTTAACTTTAGCTGTTTGCAGACAGTTCAGACCTGGACTGCACTTTTCTTATAAGAATGATAAAGGTGGTACCGCAGTTGAATACTTAAGAGTGGTGTTAGGTTGGAGAGGCACTGAGCTCCTCATGGGGCCTGTAGCATAGTGGATTGATCATCATGATCTTACATTAAACAAAAGAAGGTTTTTGGATGCATGACTCCACACAATTAGTGATGTGAACTCTTTGTATATTTAATAATGAATAAACCATAAATAAATATAGCTTTATAAACAAAATAAATAAATGTAGGAAGGGTAAAGCTAAATCTGAGGGTGAAAGCCATATCTTCTCTGTCTATTGATTATGTGTGGCAGGTCTTGGGAAAAGATGAGAACAGCCACTATTCAAATTAATTGTTGTCAGTCCTGATAAGAACTATCATCAATGGCAAGGAAGATAAACTCAGAAGTAGCCTAAAGACTGACCAGAAACAGTTCATTTATATAATGAATGGACTGACTGCATGTAAATGAAGTAAGGCTTTTAGACAACAAGATGATCTCTCTGATAAAAGGCAGCTGGACTCCACCTTGGTTATGAATGATACAGATACAGTATGCAAGCTCAGTGCTAAATACATTTCAGACCTTTTGGTCAGGGTTAACAGACCAAACCAGCTTCACATGAATGCATTTTTATGTAGCAGACAGAGATCCTGTAAGCCTCTTACTGGGTGATGCACACTTTGTACCACTCTTAACTGATATAACAATTTCACAGGTCACAAATCACTCAGAGGTAAATTGTATACTCTTGTAAGCCAGTCCAGTCAATGAGCCTTGACTAAATGGGCTTTGATTTTTTTTTTTTTTTTTCGTACAACAGATGTATGAAGACCAAATAATCAGTCCTCCAAAAACAATTCATCTCATATGCCTGGGTTCACCCTTAACCTTGGATCATCAGAAAAATGATGATAGCTTAAACTAACCTACACCTTGGTATTCTTTATTTAATAATAAGATATCTCAGAGCTGACAATAAAGATGCTGTTGTCCATAGCAGGTCAATACCCAAGCATTATTTTAGCTAATCTATCATAGAACAGAAGAAACAAACTGATCTTTGCTTACTATAAACTGCAAGATTTACACCAGACATCCATACACAATGTCAGTGCTAAACATGAGCAGGAATGCATCTGAATGGAGTTCCTTTGATACTGAAAATGAAAACACATACACACACACACACACGCACACATGCACACACGCACACACACACACGCACGCACACACACACACGCACACACACACACACACACACACACACACACACACACACACACACACACACACACACACACACACACACAGCCACTCCCCACCATATTAGCATTCTTATTCACTATTTTCCTAGATCAGAATTATAAAGCTGCCCTACCTCTCCTGTACAGTTTTCTCCATTGAAACATAAAGGTGCACCCTATCACCTAGCAACATAAGCTTAAAACATTTCATGCCCTGTTCTTTAGTTAACTTGTATACTACAGAGTAGAAGACTTTGGTGCTGTACAAGTATATTGAATGGAGAGTGTATGGTGTGCATTTATGGATCTCATTAGCATAGGCCCCCTTCCTAACTACCCCACCTAGATATGACATCAAAACTCACTGCCTAGTAGTGTGGAAGTGTGCTTCCAGGCAACAGAGTGGCAATTTATCAGGGAAATCTTGCTTAGTACACCAACAGCACTGTGTAACTCAACATACTATGCAGCTTGTCCGTAAATCTCAGTCTTAGGATCTTTTCTCCAATGAGTTTTATAAATATTTCCAACATTATATTACATTATCACCAGTATATTGATAATATATGGGGAAGCACAGTGGTGTAGTAGTTAACATTGTTGCCTCACAACAAGAGGTTCTCCAGTTTAATTCTTGGCTGGGGTGCCATTTGTGTGGCGTTCGCATGTCCTCCCTGTGTGGTGGCACAGTGGTGCAGCATTATTGTCTTACAGCAAGAAGTTCTCTGGCTTGATTCTTGGCTAGGGTGCCTTCTGTGTGGAGTTTGTGTGCCCTCCATGTGATCACATGCGTTTCCTCTGAGTGTTCCAGTTTCCTCCCAAATTACAAAAACATGCAGTAGGTGGATTGGACACTCTAAATTGGCTGTATGTGTAAGTGTGTGCTATGGAAGAATAGCTGCAGCAGGGCTAGCCAAACTGCAGTTTGAACCTTAGCTCTAGATGATTGTCACTGTTGAAGTGACCCCATGACCCCATGTGCAAAAGTGGGAAAAGGGTTATGGGTGAATCATCAGTATATTGGTAAATTAAATTTTAAAGCATTTCTTTTCATTTTTTTAACTATCTGAATGACTAATTTAAGCAGTCGTCTGCTTTTATGTCAATAGCTAACAATGTTGTTTCAACAGCTGTATAAGTAAGGAATGAACATAGACTTTTTTTATAACAGAAATTAAGAAATTAACATAGAAGTTTTTTATAATAGAAATTATGGGTGCTATAGACATAGGTGAAGATTCAGAAAATTAACATGTTCATGGGAGGAAAAGAAACACAAGCAAAGTTGAAGAAAGTGGTCTAACAGTGATTTAGTATGACAATTTAGTGGGAACATGCGAAGCCAAAGCTGCATAAGGATATCAGTTACTAATGAAAGTGGAATATGCCATACAAAAAGAATAGGACTGCACAATGAAAATTCATGTGATGTAGATCCAAGGATGTACAGGAAACATACTCGTGACCATGCGCAGTCACACCCCTATCAAAGTGCTGCCCCTTGCAATACAGAGCCCAGAGGAGGGCCACACAGAAAACTTCCTACCATTTTATATTATAAATGGAAAGGAAACTGATGAATACGACAGTAAGAAATGGGGGAAAGCAAGCAGAGGAACACACAGCAGGATGATAGGAAGGGAAGAGTGATGTGAAGTGTGTAAAGAATGGCATTTTTTTTCTTTCCTTTGTGGAATATATGTCCTTTTATTTTTTTTTAAGAGGGTAAAGGTGGAAAATAACATGGGAAATGTGTGGGTAGGAAGCAGGGAAAGGAGAAGGCAGCAGGGGAACACAAGCAGACATTAATGGCAGACAATAACAAACAAGGGAGGTTCTAACAGATATGTGGGGACCACAAATGAGAAATGCAGACATACAGAGGAGGATCACATTGTTATGCTAGGATTAGACAACAGACTAGGGAGGGGGAGTGTTACACAAGGAAAGGGAGCATCATGAAGCTGGATAGGGCCAGGTGAGGACCACCTACCAAGCTGCAGAGTGGTGAACCCTACCAGATATCAGTTAATTTTGTAACCAATCTCACAGCTGGTCCCAACCACTGGTGACCCACTTATCTGGGCCATGCAGTGTGCATATTTGCAATCTGCAAAAAAGATGTGCTCCTTGGTGATAATATGGCTGTTCAGCCACTGATACATCACAGCTATCACTTTACATTTGTTTTCCTGATGGTTGACACATTGGGACACCCTGGTGACACTACCTAATTGAGAGCCTACATCAGAAAAGCACTGGAGGATATTAGGAACCTCCAGGTTGCCCCTTACACAATGACATTCATCACCCAGGGTACAGCTGTGACCCTACCAGTGGTGACAAGACAGTCAAAGGATGTGATAAACACTGCTGTACCACATCCAGCTCTGTGGCTGACATTAAAGAAAACATTAACATTAGCAGAGAAAAATAAAATAGCAACAGATAAAATAAAATAAAAAATGACAGTGATAAAGAGAAAACAAACCAAAAGCAATCATCTCTAGGTTGTGATTCACCATTTTGTACTATAGGCACTAGAAAGGAGGGAATGCAATAAGCTAAGTAATGGCAACACAAAAGTGATATACAAGCCTGGAACACACCTATTGTAAAATAATGTAGACTGCATGGTGGACTGCATGGCGGGATGTGATGAGATGTACCCCGTCACTTATCTGCAGAATAGTGGCACAGTGTCTGAGTGTCAGCCAGAGTAAATGCAATGGCATTAAAACTAGGCAAAAGTAGCTAGTCTGTACAAATTAACTACACAGCCTTAGTGAGGTTATGACTAGGTAGCGTCCATTGCTTGGTCAATGCAGGGATCTGTGATACAGGATGGCACCAGACAACATATTACATGCCTCAGTATACCAAAAGGATCATACTGGCTACATAATTACTGTGCTAATTCTGCACCATGACAAACCTAATACAAATTGCATCATTGTACAACAGTCCAAGAGTCATATGCCCATGTTATTTCAGCCATACCTGGCAAGGCATGGGCCATGGAATGGGCAGTCAGACAGTATAGCATGCCAGCCTGACAAGGGCAGTGTGGAGCATATGGATTGCCTTACTGAGATTTGAGACGTGGAACAATGTCAACTGATAATGAATGACAACAGAGAGCTACACCTAAGTGAAGTATTAAGTATTCCATCAAAGGCAGATTTTTCTGCACTATGAAGGCACTGCCATGAATTCCCATTAGTAGTAAGGATAACACCATTGCACATACAAGTGGCATGATACTCGAAGCAAAGAAGAACTATGAGCACTGCTGAATAAAACAAAGTGAAACTATAAATGGTGAGGTTAAAGCAAAGCAAAACCATATGCTGTGCTGCAGTTAATAAGCAGTACTGCAAACTCATCCAGATAAGCAGGCAAAGCAGAGATATACAGTTATAACAATAATTCTTTATACATACACCTACACCTTAATGGGCGTGCCTTATTCCTCTAACAGATATGTTTATATTTCTGTCTCTCCTTCTTTGGTGGAAAGCAGATAACAGGGAAAAAAAAAAAAAAAACAACATACCCATGAGCACTAATATCTACTACTAGATGTACAATAAGATGTGCTAATGCAAAACCAGTAATCATGCAAACTTGGGCTTTCTCCCCAGTCTCTGCTTCCCTTTGATGTAGATGCTCAAGATGTCACCTCTTCAGGACACTGTACTGATGCCTGCAATGCTCACCAGACCCATTCAAGCCTTTGTCATCACTTGCTATGATAGCAAGAAATTGACAGGCATCCACTATGTTTTGGGAGCCCTAATATGATTTCCCTAGTAGCTGATCCTGGTGCTGTAGGTACAGGAAAGATGCAGAGAGATTTTCATCTTTCTGCAAAACCATGTATCAGCCTTTCCAATCTCAGCCCTTCCAGAAGCCATAGCCACTTGCCAGTCTGAATCCAGGAAAGAAGTGTTAACTGAATCATGTTGATACATGTTGTGGACACCATATGATGGTCATCAATGTGCAGCATGGCAGCAGAATGCAAGCTAGTGCCAACATGCAATAGTACAACCACAAAAGGAATATGTTGAGTGGGGAAAGGCATGTCTCTGCCAACAAAAATACTGTATGCTAGCATTACAATGGAGAGCAAACCATGGCACTCATGTGCCATCGAGTCCCTATAAGCTGATAACTGTGTTTCAGAGGCCTGTGGGTATCTGAGTATTATGGAGTTACCTAGTCATGTACACAATGTATTGCAGCCTACTATACATATTCATGAGCAGGCACAGGCCCCTTAGACCATGTGTGCCAGTGTATTACACATGACCTGGTTGTTGATGGGGTGAAAACTATGAGTTGATGTACTGGTATTTGTGTAGACAAGGCAGGCCTTAGATTGAAATGTGGATGTAGTCAGATGCCCCCTGATTCTCAGGAAATGTACTATGCCAGAGACCACCTGCGTAATAGTATTTCCTTCCTCTGCAGCCCATGGAAGCCGCATATGCTGTCCCACATGCTAAGTATGAAATCAATTATGCAATGCAGGGTGCATGAGGCAGGTACTGGTCGCACACCCAGAATGTCCCTTGTTGGCTCCCAGAAGGCGCTTGTGGATAGGCAGTGATATACATACCTTAGTCTCAGCAAGGACTGGAATTCCATGTGTCTCACAGAATTCTGTGTTTGGATGGTATGAGTCTACAAGTCCCATATGACATGCATGCCCACTATGTTCCAGTCATGAAGGTGATGGTAGGTTATGTACAGTCAGATTCAGCCATGATGGATAGGATGATGTGCAGCATTGCAAATCCTCGTTATGAGAATATACTCTAACATATGCTAATCAACTAATGCGAATGCTGCATTTAATGCAGCTCCTCTCTCTATCTCTCTGTTCCTCAGGGATGACAGTGTATAGACTTGATGTCTGTAGCATCTCATCATGCAATGTTTATATGCTTCTGAATTATGCTACTATGTTGCCCTCAGTTACATTCACAATTAAGCTAAATGCTATTATGTTTGACAAAAGCCACATACATTATCTGTATAAGTACATTTTTAGCAAAAAAAAAAAAAAAAAAAAAAGAATTAGCTCTTTTGCCTCTCCGTCAGTCAGGTTAAGACTTCATCAGTTATCTCTTAGTTTATAGGATTCCGAAAATCCATAAGGAGACAACTAACCCACTCATTAAGTCTATACTTTGCAGGTGTATCTGGGTAAATGAACAATTATTCATCTTTCTGGGTGACTCCATACAACCTCTGCTTAAAAAGTTGTCATATATCTCCACCTCTTAGGAGTTATTGTTAATATTAAAATAATGGATATAAATTGTGATGATTTTATTCTAGTCATGAATGTTCATGACCCCCCAAAACACACACACACACACACACACACACACACACACACACACACACAAACACAAGGGTGGCCTAATGGTTAAGGTGTTTGCCTTACAAACACAAGGTGCAGGGTTTGAGTCTCACAAGGGATAATTGGCTAAGCTTAAAATGGCTCGCAAGGGCAGTTAGCTTAGTACTAATCTATGAACCATTTATGCATGGTAATATTTGTCAGTGCATTTTAGTTGTTTGTCCTCGATATTTTGTATGGGGTTATATTATTATTATAGAGATATATACTATTATAGAAACATGATCTGATCCTACCTTAGCTGTTCTAGAAATTAATTTTGCAATATTATACTTTATCTTTTAAATACAATTATTGAGAAGTCAAATGTTACCCTTCCAGGTGAAGTTTTAAATATGATACTGATAATATTTTTATAACTGTATCACTTTGAACAGTTTTTACCAGTACTTATAAATGTGTTAGTTCCTTGAAAATGAGAATAGATAACTACACAAACAAGTTTCCTATAGATACCAACTTATTGATCTAGAAAATGGAACTAAATAGAATAGCTACATTTTTTGAATATCAGAAGAAAAGAAAGTTAACAGTGAATGGCTGCAAATTCTAATGCCTATCTGGCTGAATAATTTTCTTTCAATACAAGTCAGTACCTCAATTCTGGAATCATGATATACAAAAGTATGACTTCTAACAGTACGTGAACATTGTCTGTGGTGGCGCATTATAAAATATAGGATAAATGCTGAGCTTTTTTGTTTTGTAAATACCAGAGTTATGATTATCAATATTAGTGATAAAATGATTTGTATTTATTTTTCTTATTTATTTATTTGCATTAATTGTATGTGAAAATAGGAAGAATACATTTTTCAGAGGAGTCCTAGTGGTGAAAAGCTGCAGAATAAATATATGTATGGTCAGTAGTATGTAATCACCCCTGCTAACACTCCACAGAAGGAATATTCCCTGAAAGTTTTAGTAACTGTTTGCCGTACTCAGATTGTAATACATACACATGACTTATTCGCTCTTGCAGGGTGCTTTTGCTTTTCTTTGCAATATTGTGCCCATGGACTTTGTATATTTTAGTAAAGGAGGTTATGGTGGACAAGGCTCTCCCATGGTGACTGTAGTTGAGCTTGCAGTCCTGTGACTTTAAATCATTGTGTTTGCTATAAGTGATTTGTGCGCCAACTTCTCATAGGAGAATGATATTTTATATAATCAAATTGTATAAATGATTCTTTTAACAGATGTAAATGAAATATGGATATCCTGTAAAAGTATGTGTAGATGTGTAATAAGTATGTCAGCACTCAAAAACCAAAAAACAAGATGCAGAAGATGCCTTCCTCAGATTAACCACTGTCCAGCCGCTAAAAATGCAATACAAGTTCTTGCTGCTAGCAACTTCAGCTGACCAAAAACGACAATAAAATTGGAAAAAACGAAGCCAAGAGTAATCCAAAGCCAACGTATTTAATGGACAAAATCAACACCACAAGCGCTTTCGCCTGGTGTTACCAGGCTTTTTCAAGTGTAACAAGTACTACTTTCACATAGTGTATTTAAAGTGCTTGGCTCCCAACCATAGGTTAATTACTTAATGACATTAATTGATTAAGTAACCATCCATTAAAAGAGTTTAAAAAAATATATATGTTGTACATACATAAATTACATTGAGAAACGTTGTTTATAAGTTAATACAAAACTTTTAATTTAAATTGAATTAAAAAGTTAGTTAAATTAATGTGTAGATGTGTGTGTGTGTGTGTGTGTGTGTGTGTGTGTGTGTGTGT
Source organism: Protopterus annectens (assembly GCF_019279795.1). Classification (NCBI taxonomy): domain Eukaryota; kingdom Metazoa; phylum Chordata; order Ceratodontiformes; family Protopteridae; genus Protopterus; species Protopterus annectens. The sequence continues at coordinate 526,697,439 of NC_056751.1, read as the reverse complement.
GTGTGTGTGTGTGTGTGTGTTTGTGTGTGTTTGTGTTTGTTTATGTAAGATACAATGGTTGAAACGAACAAAATTAACAGAACACAACAGTCATTTAGAAACACATAATGCACTATACAATCCTGTTTCTAGTAGATTGCTGAGAAGATTATGAGGGAATAATTTAAAGATCACTGCAGTGCTACAAAGGTATGAAGTCTCCAATAAATGTGTCAGTTCAGGGTCATGGCTAATTTATAAAAGCCATGTGTTTTTGCTGTACAGCTGTACATCATGACTGAAATAGATCAGTAAAAGCATTCAATGATAGACTGTTCTAAACTATTTAACAGTGAAGCAACAGAAACATACATAATTGTTTTATGCCATGCATCCATTGCTGTAATGACAGGAGAGAGGCTGTCAGCACAGTATAAGGTAAGTACTGCAAGGTTGTGTGCATTTGTGTGTGTTTCTAGGGGTATGAGTAGGACTTTATATGGTTGTGTGTGTGTGCCTACACTGGGTGAGTGCTTACCACAGTTCTTCCAACTAATTTTAACTGTTTGATTGAGCTTCACGCAAATGAGTCTTAGGTTCATTGGTTCAGGTGTGTACTTGGCTAATGGCCCTGGAGCTTTTACAAGCCTAGTCCATAAGATTACTCTGGCATTGTGCCACCCAACCTTAGTTCCCAGTGTCTCTGTCCAGTAGAGCCACTGGAGTGATCCCCGGGGTGAATTTTCTATTTCCCATCCACTCATCAAGATTTCTCTTGATGAGGGCCAGTGAGGTCCTCTGTTTGACATGTATAGGAAGTCTATTCAATAGCATGGGCAGTCTCTGGGTTATGAACCTGTCCCTCCAGCACATTCTGCTGATTGTGGTAATGAGGTTAAGGTCTCTGGAGCGTGTGGTGCAGAGGGACTGATATTTCATTAGATCTAGCATTTCTAACAGAGCTGGATCAGACATGGCTTTGTAAGTCAAGCAGAGATTGCCTCTAAGTAGGCTATATGAGACAGAGAATAGTTGGAGTTTTTTGAGTCTGTCCATATAGGACAAGTGTTTAAGGCCTAGGATCCACTTTGTGAGGTACTTTTGTGCCCTTTCCAGTTGTTGCAGGTGTCTAGTGAGGTACATGCCAAATGGGGCATTCTACTCGATGATTGGCCTAATGAGGGAAGAGTAGAGGGAGACAATGACCTCTTTCTTCCTGGATGCAAAACCCTTAGTAATGAGATGTGCCACGTAGAAGGACTTTCTGACCACAGTGGCAATGTGGTGCTCAAAAGAGAGGTTGCTGTCAACCTGTGTTCCCAGATCTCTTATAAAGCCTTCTGTGTTCAGTGGACTACCATCGATATGGTAATTCATGGAAACTGGGTTTTTCCCAAATGGGATGACGACATATTTTTTGGTATTAAGCTTAAGGCCATGGTTCTGACACCAGTCACTGGTCTCAGTGAGGCCTTTCTGTAGGATGTCAACATCACTTGGAAAGTTAATAATGGCTCCCAACTTGCAATCATCTGTAAACTTTGTCAGCCAGAGTCCTTTCGTGTTGGCCTGGACTTCTGAGAAGTAGATACCAAATAAGAGACGACCCAGGACCAATCCCTGTGGGACTCCACTCGTGACTGGTTGGCAGTCTGACTTGGAGTCAGCTACTTTCACACTGTGGGTTCTGTGAGCCAGTTTGCAACACACCTAGTGATATAGGGGTTGATGCCTAGCTTAGCGAGTTTTTCTATGATTCCTAAGTGGGGAATGGTATAAAAGTCCTTGGCCAGATCAAGGTAGGCTGTATGAACCACTTTGACTTCATCCACAGCTCTGGTGACTGACTCAAAGAAGTCGACCAAGTTGAGCAGGCATGATCTACCCTTCACAAAACCAAATTGTGTGGGATCCAGAGTTTTGAGATTCCCTATATCCTTGTTTATTAGGTCCATGATGATGTGTTCCATAGCTTTCCATATCAGACTTGTCAGGCTAATGGGGTGATAGTTCCCAGGGTCTGTAGTAGCTCCTCCTTTGTGGAGAGGGATGACTGTAGCAGTGCGCCATTCAGTAGGGACAAAGCCTGAGGTGAGGCTGTGATTGAACAGGGCACACAGCTGAGGTGCCAGTTCACTCTGTAGTTCATGTAGAACACAGCCTGGGATCCTATTAGGTCCCATAGAAGCTGCATTCTTGGCCTTGCATAGTGCTGTTTTAACCTGTGCAGCAGTAATACTGGGTGCCTGACAATCTACTGGTATTATGATTGGTGCTTTGGCATGGGGGGGGGTAAAGTTGGCACTGAATCTGTTGGCCAGTATATTGGCAATATTTGTTGGCTCACTATAGGATGTACCATTGTGCAGTAGCTCAGAGCAAATCTGAGTATTGCCATGGAGATTCTTTACATAACTACATAACTACATAACTATAGAAGGCCTTGTGGTTGTCTTTACTATCTTCTGCAATTCTGTTTTCATAGCTAGCTTTAGAGGATTTGATGAGGGATCTCAACTTTTTTGTTGAGGCTGATAAGGGAGTTTTTCCACTCTTGGGACTTCACCTTATTTCCCATTAGTTTCCTCCTTCTGTTGTAGAGTTTGTTTGTGGCAGGGGACCACCAGATTGCCTTTCTTTTTTTTTTGGAGGAGAGCGTCTTGCTTCTATTGGGTAGGGCAAAACCCATGCATTTGTGTACATGTTCGTACAGTGCATTGGTGTATGATTTGGCAGTCATGCAACTATTCTCCATTTGCATGGGTACTGTGAAGTTAGCCACATCTGTTTTTAGGAGTCCAAAGTCAGCTTTGGAAAAGTTTTTCATGGTGGTTACCTTTGTGGAGTGGACTACTGGTGTAGAGCAATGGTCGCCATGTTATTAATGACCAAGTCAAGGATGTTGCTACCTCTAGTGGGGGTAAGAACAAGCTGGTCCAGGGCATTAGAACTGATGAACTCCAGGAAACTTTGGGGAAGTGTATTGGTATATGAGTAGTTTTCCCAGTTAATGGAGAGGTCTTTAATGAGCATTTGCTCAATGAGACTTTTTCATGTCTCTGAAACACTTATGATCACAGTAGTGGATGAGACTCACCAGCAAAGTTCTAGCAGTGCTGCAGTGATACTTTTTGATTACTTACCATAGTGTTTCTCAACCATATATTTACAGTAGGTGTAAGAATTTGTCAAGTAATACATAAGTTGGAGCCATAACTAGGGTAGGACAAAGAGGGGTGCTTTCCTGGGTGCAAGATAGCAAGGGGGCATGAATGGCAGTTACTATTAGGATATAAGTGCAGTAATGTCTTTCATATAAGAAACCATGTGTCACATTGTAGCTTCTCTAATGAATGCTGATATAGCATTTGCAAACTAAGTGTGTTAATTATTGTGCCAAGCAGCCTGATACAGTTGTAGGAAGGATCTTGCTACAATTATATTTCTGAGTGAAAGTTTTGTTTCCAGTTTCAGGAAGGGAAGGTCTTAAACACCTTTTTTATCCTTAACTTTGGGTGAAGGAGGTGTCAGTCTGGAAAACTGCCCAGGTAGCCACATGACCTAGTTGTAGCTGTGATATAAGTGTATTTTTATGAAGAACTAATACAAAGACATTAAAATGTTCAGAGGTGTTTATTATTATGTATACATAGGGTTATGGTGGGAAGAAATAGACAAGAGAGTTGAAGAGTTCTTAGTTTAGAAGACATAAGACATCAACGTTAAAGGAAAATGTAAACAGGCGGTGTAATGAGTGGCCAAGAAAATGAAACTAAAGTTGGTTGCTAAGCCAAATTAGGAGGCTATGAGAAGGTACAATGAAGTAACAATGTCTGGACTAGTAAGCATCATGTAATAGAGAAAGGAGATATGATGGACAGGCATAAATATGAGTGGTGGGACAGCTAGATGGAATCTGTCGATCAGGTATAATGGAGGATAAATCAAGGAATGATATCTGAGTGTTACGGGAGAGTCACCTTAGGTGATACCATGCATATTCAGCTAAAAATCTACCAAGGATTGCTTCAAAATTAGGTTTACAGGTTGTTGTAGTGAGCTGAGAGTTTCTTCTAGATTTTACCCATGGGTATGAATTTGATTGTCTCAACAGATCTTTTTATACACCCTTTTTGTATCATAAATGGCAACTGTTTGTGTTTCTCATTTTCTAACTGTGCAAGTTGGGTTGCAAAATATCAGCTTGATCATTTGAACCAGGCATGTGGGTGCAACACGCTTGCAGGAAATAATCAAGTGTGCACTTTGTAAATAATATGCAACATCAAGCCATTTCAGTGTCAGGCGAAGTTATTTGTCCCTACAGAGTCATATCCAGTGAATGTACAAATCTTATTTTTTTTTCAGTGTGTGTGTTTATAGCCAGCTCTGTTCACATACATGAATAAAGCCCTGTCCATGACCCAGGTGATTCAAGTTTTATTAGCAGGTATGATAAGGCTTAACTCTTCTGGTGGTGGAGGGTTGTGTGATGATGCAGGGCTCTGGTGGAGGCATATCAAGAGAACGGCAAGCTTGACTGAGTAAGCAGGCAGGTCTGGATATTATGATGTCCCTGTGCCAACAGTGGTACAGCCCCCTAGTAACTATACTTTATGGCTTCTCTCATATTCTTACAAGATGCTAGCATATAAGGTGTCAGGACTATAACTTAACAAAGTTAAGTCTTTCTGCAAGCCTTCTGATGGAGGTCTGTCACTATCAATCAAGGGAGCTGGCTCTGAGGTGAATTAAGCACCTGCTTAACTATTAAAATGTGTCCACAGATTGGGTAAAGATGGAGATTACAGGAAGTCATATTGCAGAAAAGGTATGTATAATTCTAGCCTGACAGAGACTAATCAGGAGGGAAAGATTTTACATTTATGGTTGTGATAAGATCTATGCATATGTTTATTATATGCTTTAAGCTATATTATTGATGTACAATAAACTAGTCACAAATTAGAGAAAAAACAGTATGTCTAGGGTTTGTACTGTATAAAAAGTACATCTCATTAAAAAGTGTGTACATCACAACATGCACTTTTTGAAAATTAATTTAGTTTATGCAAAGAAATGTGCTAGAATTTTAAAATTTTAATCTATATTTATTATGTTTTATAAGTGTACATTTTGTTAACTTGATTTTTTTATTTTATTTTCAAAATACCTAGTTGTAGGCTATACATTTAGGGAAAGGGGACTACATTCCGGAAGCTGGTATGTGATTGAAAAATCTGGTAACTTTGCTGAGTGAAATTTCTCTTTTTCATTAAACTTCAGTTGAGAATCTACGATAAGTCCTAGGATTTTAATAGAGATGGCTAGCATGATGTTGATAAGATCATAGGATCATAGAATCATAGGAAATATGCAGCAACTGAGACTTGCAAATATTTATACCTTGTCAGTATCCATCTTTAGATCATACCTTCTTTTTTGAGGAGGGGACTGAATTTGTGAATACCCACTTGATCATCCAGCTCCCATTTTATGGAAGATAATGGATCATGCTGCTCAATTTGCAAAAGGAGTCTATTCCACAGGTGGTGAAGGTGTTGCATAACAAATCCACCTCTCCACTGGGCTTTATTTATTTTCTGATGGTGATTTAGATCCCTAATTCTGGTATTTGTGGGACTATTTGATTTTGAAGACACAAGAGATCTTGGACCACAGGATCCCTAACGGCACAAAAGGCAAGGCATAGGTCTCCTTTCAGGATTCTATGTGATAATGCATAAAGTGGAAGTGCTTCCAGTCTTTTCTGATACCTTAAAATTTTTAAACCAATGATCTTCTTAGTTATGAAACTCTGGGGTATTTCCAGTGGTTTGATATGTTTAGTGTGGTGCATTCAAAAGTGAGCATTGTATTCAATACTTGGCCTAATCAATGCTAAATATAAGTGAACAATGCCCACTTTACACCTGAATGAGATTCCTTTGTTAAAGAAATTAACAAAATTCATCAGACAATATATGCCATTGATAAAAACCAAACTGTTGCAGGTCTGGTCTGATGGGATTTTTGCTATCATATTTTATCAGGTAAGTTATAATATATTCCATGGTTTTGCTATTAAGGCTTATCAGGTTGATAAGTCTATAATTCCCTGGTTCACTCTTGTGGAGTGGCACCACTTCTGCTGTGTATCATACCTGAGTGACAAGGATAATCACTGGGCTTGGTAGCATTATTTCTTAAATACCAGATATATTGAAAGGATCCATGGAGGAAAAGGATGTATCATTGTAGAACATCATCATTATGTTTTCTTTAGTGATGATGGGTTTTGAGGCACTCAGGGAAAAGTGGGTTTTGGATAGTCATCTCTGGGGTGATATTTCAACTGAATTGTTTTCAGAGTAGATGGTGCCATTAGTTATAAGGTCCCATTTGGAATTGGGAATAAGGTCAGAATAATGTTGGGTGTTATTTTTTAGTTTTCTAACACAGGTATAGAGTGATTTATAATTGTCTTTAGCTTCAGGTGCTAACCTAAATTCATGGGCTGTTTTAGTGCACCTAATAATATTTTTCAAGTCTTTAAAAAATGTTATGATTTTATCTTTGATATGAGTTTTTTTTTTGATTTGCAATAAACTTTTTTTTTGTTTTATTGCATAATTTATTTGTGTTAGTGCACCTGCAAGATGACGTGTTTTAAATTTCTCATTC
>NC_056751.1:526315776-526350776 GCF_019279795.1 Protopterus annectens | reverse complement strand
TAGCTTTCTCTGCCCAATATCAATCAAAACATGGTCATCTGGTAAGTGATGCAGTGTACGAAAATGGCTATCACTGTCCTGTTTCTGAATGGTTTGCAATTCTGCATATCTGTTTTGAGTTGGTGTGCCAGCATGATGCACAATAGATAAAGAACTTCTTAGGGGAGGGTGAAACTAGATGTCCTAACTAAAGACAATAAAACATTTTCATCTTTTTCTCTAGTGGTGATTTGGATGTTGAGATTTGAGGGGCTCTATCAGCTCTTCTCTTGTCTCTGCTCCCTGACGTTGCACCTATCTCACAAATCTCTGCCCATGTACTTCCTTGTCTATTTTGATCCATCAACATTTCAACAAAGTTATTGGCATCCTTGGGATTGTCAGAAGAGGCTTGGTGGCACTCCCTTGAAGTGCTTAGTGTCATTGGAAAGTATGTCTGGCATTGGTAATCCAATTCCTTTAACTATCTAATTATTGAGACCCATGGCCTTCCTTTTATTAAAGGATACATTTCTGTAACTCAAAGACATGTATAAACTGGATCTAGCAATGATTAAAGCAATTCCCAGCTCTCTGGCCCTTTCTAAGTGTAAACCTTCTGTCATTATAATACAAAAAACAATCTAATACTCTTGTGTCTTGGCAGGTTGTTTGAACATGCTGTGCATATCATTCAGTATGCACACTTTACAATTGATGGATGTGGTCATTTTAAAGCTCTTTTTAGCTCTTTTTGTCACAGAATCAACATGGTAATCCATTTAACCACCACCTTAAATCAGGTAAACTAATTATGTGAAGATTGTTTGGGTAACATCTGTTCTTCCAATCATCCTTTTTAATTCTAGGCGAAATGTCCTTCCTTGCAGTTAAGGTAAAGCAACTGCAGGTGAGATTACTCCCTATGCTGATTCAGGCTGTGTTGCTTTGCCACCAAAGTTAATGAAATAGATTGGATTTTAATATCTTGGTTGGTGATAATTCTTCAAAAAGGCAGTATTGTGTAAAGTGGGTTGAACTAGTATGGTTAAGTTTGATACTGCTTGTTGAAGTTTTTCCAAGGATACCTTATGCCTGTTTGAGCTGTCACCATCTTGTATGTTTGACTGACTAACTGGAAAACTGAAAAAACATTCTTTTTTTGTCAAAAACTTTAGAATCTGGCCAAACCACAATTGCTCGGAGGGAAAGCATTATAGAAAACCAACTGCCTACCATATCGCCAGTTTACTCATACAATTCACTGAAATATACCCCAGGGAGAGCAGAGACACCTCAGACAAGTCTGCTTTTCTATGAGCATTCACATGCATGCCCTCCTTAATGGCAATTATTTCTGCAAATTGCTTGTGCAATAGGGATAAAGCATTTACCATGCAAAATATTGATAGGCATTAGGTGCTATATATTTTTAAGGTTATAGTGCAGTCAATTTGACTTCAAAAACTGTACAATCTTAAAATTGTGAAACATTTGAGTGTGTAGTATGAGACTGCACTAAAGCTGTCAGCTGGTGTTGAGAATAGATTAAGATAAAACTTGTTTGTAGAATCATTTCCAAGCTATTTTTACAGGCTTCTGAATGGCTAGCTAGTAAGGAATTCTACTCTGAAAATGACTATACTAATGCCTAGATACCAATGATGTGCATAGTCCTCCAGCTGCTTTTCCTTCTGTGGGTTGGAGGTATTGAGAAAGAAGAACTGGTTGCTAGTGAGAGAGCAATTCTTTTTTTTTCCTGAATTTTTCTTATTTTAAAATGGGTGTGTGGTTTGGTATGTATGTATGAGTGTGAGTGTACGTGGGTGTGTTTGTGTTGTTTGTGTGTGTGTGAAAGTGTGCATCTGATATATTGTAGTGCACTGTATGACTGCTCTGTGGAAACTGAGGATAACGAAGAAAAATATAAGGAAGGAGATGCTCCTAATGTTCTGTGAAAACAGAAAGTACACTTACCGAAACACACAGGTAAGAAGAAGTCGTCAAGCAGCACCAAAGTCAGAAAGTAGCATAAGGAAGGCACAATATTTATTTAATATCCTAGCAGTTATTATGTTTGAAACTGTAACTATATGTTTGTAATATTCCTGCTGTGCCCTCTGCTACTTAGGGGCAGAACGAGGCCACCAAAAATCTATAGTTGGAACTACTGGTCAGTCGATACACTATTTAAGACAAATGTATGTGGGATCAGAAATGTACCTCTTATCTGACATCTATGTCTTTATTAGGCAGAGTCAGCCTGTAAATGTTTGACCAACTATGCCCAAGCCTATATATACACATTAAAATAACCATATGGTATCAAAACTTGTCATATATATTTGGGAAACATGGGGTAAATTAGCATAGTAATTATCTATGAACCTAAGAGTCTCATAGACTGGCATTCTATATGATCCAAGGTACAATGCCTTCTATTTCCTTTTGTACCACTTGTACACCATTTCCTGTAGCTGAAGCTGTCCAACAAATGTAAAACATACCAGAAATGTTACCAACATTGAAATCCATCTCTAGTCTCAGCAGTGTGTGATAGGCAATACTCAGTGTGCATGCCTGCACTGACTGTCTACCACTGGTATTGGGCTGATACTGGCTTATCCCCTTGGGCTGTTTTCCTTAGCTCTTAAATATCTGCTTTTTCTACTATTCACTAACAGCCCCAGTCAATTAGGTGCTCTATAGAATAAACAAATGCACAAGCTTTTCATTTCTACTTACACGTCTTGGTCCTCATAAATCACAACACGAAGGGCCGGATTCACGAAGGCTTGCATGGAGTCTAAGAGTAGAGTAAGACTCCAGACAGCCAATATGTCTGCCAAGCGATCCAGGAACAGCCAGCAGGGGCATGCATGAGAGCTCCTAAAACGACTCTTGCACAGACAGTGTTAGGTTATGCAAATTACCTCATTTGCTGCTGAAAGCTATGCAAATGAGGTAAATCTGTGATCCAGGAAACACTAACCTGTCCGAGTAAGAGTTGTGTTATTTGCAGAAATGTACTCGTTGGTAACTGAGTACCATTCTGCAAATAGCAAAACAGAGCTATGACAGCTCCAAATAAAGGATGCATCCAGTTGAGGAAGCATGCCAATGGCCAAATATAAGGCCATTGGCATTTTTATGTGTTTTAAAATAATAAAAAATAATCTTTTTCCCCCGATCTCCGATGTTTAAGTGTAGCGCAGCGCTGCGCAAACTTGCGGCTCTCTAAAAACCAGAAAAAAAAAATTAAATCCAAAAATAGGCATTTTATTAAAAATATCCATCTGCCATGCAGGCGAATGGCAGGCTGAAGACAACATGGCTACTGAGTAGTGGTTGCTAAGGGGGGAAGCTCAGTCTGAGAGATGTAACCAAGCATTAGTATGCAATCCAATGCAAATGAGTATAAGGATAGTGAATCCCAATTTTCCCTGCCATGTGAACCATTTCCCTAGAGTGTAAGAGTAGGATTAGGGGAGTAACAGAAGATAGGTGACATCATGTGGGGGCATGTATCAAAGACTGTAAGCTTATTGGAGCAGAGTGGCATGTGTTTGCTATGAGTTACTCAGGACTGGAAGAGGCGTGTCTACAGTTGTCTGAACTGAAACCCAGAAACGGAGGGTGTACGCCGTGGCTATCACTAAAGTTTCTTGCAAAGATGCTTACACTGTGTGCGCGCGTGTGCGCACCTGTAAACCTGTCTAAGCCTGTGTGCATGTTTGTGCACCTGTGTAAGCCTGTGTAAGGCTGTCTAAGCCTGTGTGTGCAGATGTGAACCCACCTAAGCCTGTGTAAGCCTATGTAAGGCTGTGTGCACACGTGTGCGCTCGTATGCGCGTGTTTGCGCTTGTGTGCATGGCGCTGCCCCCTGTGGAAACAGAAAGGGAAAAGGAAGGAAAAGTAGTAGTAGGAAGTTAACCAAGGAGAACTAGCAGAGCTGCCAGGTGAAATCAATCAGAATCAGCCAATTACACAGGCAGTACACTAGCCCAGCCCAGCCCAGCACTTAAAACTCTGCAAACAACATCCCCCCATGTTTTACTCAGAAACACTGCAACACTGCAGTATACAAAGAGAAGTGAAAACTTAAAAAGCTTAACTGAGACAAAAAATGTTAGGGGCTGCCATTGCTATTATAAGGCAACATGTGCAAGATGCTGAGGGTGGTGCCATTGCAAATGCTGCTGAGCAACCCACAGTGAGGAGACGGAGAAGAGTGTACAGACCCAGGGTAACCTACCAGGGGCTACATTAGCTGGAGATAGTGGAGCATTATAGAGTGGACAGAGAGCTCTTGCAGCAAATTGTTGAGCTGTGCAGGCCATGCCTCACACACAGAACCAACAGAGGGGAACCCATCCGAGTGGAAACCAAGGTATGTGTTGGCCTAAGAATACTAGCAACAGGTACCTTCCAGAGACGAACTGGTGATATGATGGGGATTTCACAGGCATCAGCATCCAGGGTACTGCACCAGTTTCTGAATGTCATGTCAGCACATGTCGGTGATCATGTATATTTCCCCAATTCCTGTGAGGTATTGGCCGGCAATATGCGTCTCTTCCAGAAAATAACGGAATACCCTGAGGTAGTGGGTGCAATTGACTGCATGCACATACACATCAAAGCACCAGCCGGTGAGCAGGGTAGGGCCTACATCAACCGCAAGGGCTTCCACTCCATCAACTGCCAGGTTGTGTGCGATGTCCAGGGCATAATACTGAATGTGTGTGCTGGCTGCCCTGGAAGCTACCACGATTCCCATATCTGGCATCTGACGCAGCTGTAACAGACATTTGCCAATGGGGACATCCCTGATGGTCACCTAGTGGGGGATGCTGGATACGCCCTAGAGCCGTGGCTGATGACACCCATCAGAAATGCACACACACCTGAACAAGAACTCCATAATGAGGCACATGCACAAACAAGAAATGTAATCAAGTGTGTGTTTGGGATGCTCAAGTCACGGTTCCGGTCCCTGGACATATCTGGGGGAGCCTTGCAGTACTCACCAACTACATGTACCCAAATTGTCGTGGTATGTGCCATGCTACACAATATGATCCTGCGAAAACAGCTGCAGCAGTAACAGCATGGGACAGGCTCCAAACAGCCCCCACCATTGCCAATGCCTGCACAAGCACAGCGTGACTCGGAGGAGGAACAACCTGAGTCTGCCCAGTAGGCAGAAAGAGGAGTGCCCAGTATGCCTTGGCCTTGGCAAAGAGGCAACACATAGCACATACACTGGCTCAGTAGGAACCCTGGAAATGATACCTCTCTCTGACTCGCACATAAAATAAAAGGGATGCCTAACTTGACACTACCTGTTTCCAAACATGTATAGGGAGTGTAGTATGTGCATCTGACATAGGCAGCCCTGCAGCACCACCTGAGGAATGATTGCCATTTTTTAAGCAATATAAAGCAGTGCTAAGAAGCATTTACCAATATTTAGTATATGTAAACAAAATTGCCCGTGTTAACTATCGCAATGTTGGGCAACGTTGAGCAATGTTGGGGAAGGTCGGGCAAAGTCGTGCAAAGTTGAGCAAAGTCAGGTAAACATGCTCATATTTGCTTTACTGTTCCTTAAGCAGTCTGGTCTGCCCAGCATGAAAATAAAAAGCAGTGACAGGGCTTGAACCCAGGATACTGTGCACTATAGTCACAGTACTGAACCACTAAGCCATGATAGCATTTCAGTGGTACAGACACAGCAGGACAATTGTACACTAATGCAAACACAAAGAAATGCTGTATCATGCCCCTAAAGAGGCATATGGGTAACCTCCCCATAGGCCTATGCAGACAGAGAACATCAGGCCAGGCGGTGTGATGTGGGTTGTGTAGGCTATGAAGTCGCAATCTAATATAAGTGACATTGGATGATAGTATCCGTAGTATGCCTCAAGCCAGTATGATAGGCATCAGTACAGACTGAAATGGTGTACCGTACGTACCAGTGCAGGTATAGCAAATGTGTATAAGTTTCAGGTGAAACCTTCATCCTATGCACACCCACAGTAACAATCAGGTGTGCCCCCGGGTAGAAATGTACAAAGAATAGCTGTCCCCCCTGTATGTAGAAATGTTGATAAGTCTATGCAAAGTGTCTCATGGAAGCCCTGCAGGCACAGCATGATCCCTGTTGATCTATGACACAAAGGTGAGCCCTGCTGTAAAAATACAACTTGATTTGCCATACACATATAGTATAAATGTCTATACTGGGCGTGCTAACACACTCCAACAAATGTAGTGGATTTCATTCAGCATCACACTGAAAGGTCATACTGGGCATGCTCACACACCTAAAGAAATGAAGCAAATGTCAGGCAGCAACATACTGAAAGGTCTTACTGGGCATGCTCACACTCTTAGGCTAAATACAGATGTGATAATAAGGGACCTATGGACAAATGTGGATAGTCATCTCTACTTCCAGAAACACATTCACAAAGTGGTCAGAAAATCATGCTATGTGTTCACACAAACTGCCAAGGTCTGTGCATGTAGGTCAAAGGAGGTTCCCACTACTAAGCAGTCATCAGACCCATCAGAGAGTACCACAACACACTTGTGATGAATCTGACTAGCCACATTCAGCAGCCAGAAAGACCACTGAAGTACCTTAACAAGAGGATTACTGGCCTCAAATAGTTGCCCCATGCAACACGACTGAATGTAACCCAATCTGTACTCTGTTTCATACTGTCTACTCAGGAGATCTCTGCCCAACAGGCAGGTCCATGTCATGGCTACACTCAGATCTGTTCTGAGCTACAGCTCAATGGCACTAAATATGCAGACCCAACTGATATTGCCAACATCCTGGCAGATGGGATCAGTGTTAACTTTACCCCCTCTCACCCATGAAAGAGCACATCTCTATAATGGAAGACTGCAAAGTTGCTGTCCTCACGGCTGCACATGTAAATAGCACTCTCCAAAGCCAGTATCAGAGCAGCCATGGGACCAGATAACTTCCCAGGCTGTGTAGTATCTACTTCCCTGAAGTAAACTTTAACATGGAAGGTCTGTGGCTACTGAAGTTTCCAGAGGACTGCAAACTAGGAACCATAATTGTCAACACTAAAGATGTGGACATCCTACAAAAGGGCCTCACTGAGACAGATGGCTGTTGTCAAAGCCATGGGCTCTAGCTAAATGCCAAAATGTGCATTGTCATCCCCTTTGTTAAAAACTCTGTGGCCAAGAACTGCAACATAGGTGGTAGTATACTTCACAGTGAAAGTGTGACAAGAGACCTTGGGTCACAGGTGGACAGTGGACACAACTGTGATAATCACATTCCCACAGTAGTCAGGAAACCCTCCTGTGTGGCACACCTCATCACAAAATGTGTCTCATGCAGAATAGAAGAGGACATTGTTCCCCTCTACTCATCACTCACTAGAACTATAATAGAGTACAACGCCACTTTTGCTATGTACCTCACAAGACAACTACAACAACTGGAAAGCCTGCAGAAATACCTCACAAAGAGCATTAGTGGCCTGAAATACATGCCATACACAGACCATCTCACTCCCTTGCATATCGCCTACTCAGAGGTGTTCACTGCCTAACATACAAAGCTATGTCAAACACAGAACTGTTGGACATGCTCCATGTAAAACACTCACAATCCCTCTGACCTTCGGACCCAAAACCACGAGTGAAATACAAAATGAAGGGGTGTACCCATTTACCTTATGAATACCCACACCTTCAGGTTAGTGACACAGCATGAGGCCTTGGAGACCATGCAAGTGCAACTAACATTGCGCAAAGCTGCTCATCAGATTGTAACCTGCTACAGATCATGTACCTTGTCTCAGGAACCTCACTCAGTATTCCTAAGAACAGTGGAAAATATAAAGGTCCTATCAAACACCATTATATGAGGATATTGCAACTACCCAAACACTGAGTGGGAGAATTACTCATGTACAACGTCCTTTGCCCAATGTTTCCTAGAGTTTAAAAACTCTAACACCCTTGAAGAGCTGGACACCATGCCCACTAGATGTGACAACATACTGGACATGATCATCACCAACATGGGGTACCAGTGTGCCACAACTGAGATAAACTCCTCTCTGATAATATCAGATCATAAAGTAATCACACTGGACATCCACATCCCGCCCCCCCCCCACTCAGTCAATGAAACCACTGTGAAGACATTTTCAAAAGCAAACTGCACACTTCCCAAGACGAAAGTGGAACGCTCCAAAGACCTCTTGCTATAGGATAATGGTATACAATCTGCCAAATCATTTACAAGTGCATCCTATGAGCATCTACAGGGATGCATGGAATGAGACAACACAAATAAAACCAAGAGGCACTCCTCCAAAAATAAGACAACAATCAGGTGGTTGTTGCCCATAAATAAGCTAGACAACAGAAGGAGGAAACAAACACATGACAGAGCCAACTTCACTAAAGGAAAGGCATCACTGATCATTATTAGGAAGAAACAATGATCGCTCATAAAATAATCCAAGGACAGTTTCTAAAAACAAATAGCCAAGGAATGTAAGAATAACAACCACAAAGCCTTCGGTAGCTATACCAGACATATAGGTGTCAACTTCCAAATTTGCTGTCAGCTACTGAAAAATGGAAAGAAATACACTGAACCAACTTTCATTGCCCACATCCAGGGTGACAAGTTCAGTGTAAACTCCCCCCATCACCCCCAAATGGGCCTGTGTCCATCACAGAAGGATGCAGAGCCCCAGACATCATGGACATGCAGGTAAAGACAGCCCTCTCCAAAGCTAAGAACACAGCATCAATGGGACTGGATGGTGTCCCAGGCTGTGTCTTACACTAGGCCCAAAAGGAACTACACCCTCACCTACATTCACTGTCCAGACTCAAGCGTACCACAGGCTATGTACCCAAAGAATGGCATACACTAACAGTCATCCAGCTCCACAAAGGGGGTGCCACAACAGAACCTGGAAACCATTGCCCTATATGTCTACTCAGCCTGGTCTACAAAGTTATTGAGAAAATTGTCATGGAACCCATAAACAGAGACATTGGAGACCTCCAGACACTGGACTCTACACAACTTCGCCTTGTTAAAGGCAGATCCTGGCTCCTAAACCTAGTTGACTTATTTCAAACAGTTATCAAGGACATAGATGGAGGTGAAAGCAGTCCACACAGCCCACCTGCACCTCACTAAGGACTTTCTACACCATTCCTCACTCTGTCATCATGGACAAGCGTACCAGCTTGAACATTAACAGCTATGTCACAGGATGGGTGGCCAAGTGGCTCACAGATCAAACACACATGTTCAGAGTTGCGGGTGCCATATCTGACTCTAGGCCAGTCACAAATGGCATCCCACAGGTCTTGGTCCTGGGACCCCACCTGTTCAGTAGATACTACTCAGAGGTACAGGCAAGCATGTGAGGTGTATGGCTGAACAGGTTTGCAGATGACTGCTAACTGTGGTCCATAATCGACTCTACAGCTGACACAGACATCCTCCAAAAGTGTCTTACAGAGACTGATACCTGGTGTCCAAACAAAGCCCTCAAGCTGAATGCCAAAGAATGTATAGTCATCCCCTTTGGGTAAAACAATGTGCACACAAATTACCACATAGGTGGTAATCCAGTATGTACGGAGAAAGTCATTATGGCCATGGGGACACAGGTAGATAGTAAACTCCCCTTTGATGATCACATGGCCAAAGTGTTTAGACATTCCTTCTATGTAGCCCACCTAATGTCACCTAATGTAACCCACTTTGTATAGTCGGATGATGTCACCATCCTACAAATATACCTGTGGAAAAGAGACTTCCCAGTAATGTGTATAGCATGACGTGTTAATGCGTACTCCTCTAGTATCATGAAATAGTTAGGTAGGGGTTTGAATCCTGCACTTGACAACTGTGTGTGTGTTTGTGTGTAATCACCTTGGAGATGAGCCACCTTTTTGGAGAGTAGTAGAACACCTTAAAAGTGGCATACATATTTATGTCAAGTCTGATGATGTCACCACCCTACAAATATACCTGTGGAAACGAGAACTCCCAATGATGTGTATACCGCGTCATGTTAATGCATACTCCTCTAATATCGTGAAGTAGTTAGGTAGGGGTTTGAATCCTGCACTTGGTGAGTGTGCATGTTCTATGTGTGTGACACTGTTGGTCAATGTGTTGTGGGTTTTGCTTTTACTACTGTATGACATATCAGTATGCATTGCACATGTGAGGTAGCTGTGTGGCAAATACATATATGTACGTTACCTCAATTATTGCATGTGTGGGAACCCTGCTTTCTCCAAGAACACAGCTTTGCCAGACTGTGCTGCTGCTTCCCAGACCTTAGGTCACATCTTTATGCTTGTGACAAGGCCAGCCACTGCAGTGATCCCTGGCCTAGGTCATCCATGTCACACACACTCATTACGGTTTCTATTGAATTGTGTGAGTGAGGGATTATGGCTGAGGTATATGTCAGACCTGTTCAAATGCAGCAAAGTCTGTCAATGATGACTATTCATTATAGGTGTACAACAACCTTTGGTGGATATGCATGCAGACCCCTTATTGCTTATGTGATCCACCGAAGGATTTCAAAATACCTTAGGAAATGTGATTATCAAAGGAGAGATGGCATAACACTAGGTTGCATGTACACATCGGTACCTGTTCATCATGTTGATGGCTACTACCTATGTGGTACTGTGGGGATACTATGTTCCGTAAAGGTGGATGACTATGCTTAGTTTGGCTTATAGCTTTACAGCATGTGTTTGACAACAGGTATCTGTCTGTATGATACCCTTGTGGAGGATGTGTGTGTCATCTGGAGAATGCATTATAGGCCACAGTATGCATTACCAGACGTGGACGGACATATGCCTACTGTGTTTGCTTGTACCTAAGAGAGCTATATGCGAAACAGGAGTGATCTCAGTAATGGGTGCAGGTAAATACCACTGGTTACTGGCATAGTATAGTACCTGAAGGATCCAAATGTTGCTGTGTGTCAGTTGTTAAGACATCATCTAACGATTGGTTATGGTCAGGCTGTTGAAGTTATGTATACTACCAGAATGCAAAACAATGACAGATAGTAACAGTATCACCCACGGCACAGTGTCAAACCATGTCATACACACATGTGTAGTCAGGTTCTGAAATGTGTGTAGTACAATGCATACTGGCCACCAACAGAAACTATAGAGTGTTACTGTGTAATACAGGGCATGTCACCCTGCCCATGTGTCCACTATGCACATACATGCAGACAGTGCTACACACATCCCACACATACTGTCCACTCTCTAACACATGCTGCCAATACTATACACATCAGTCAAGTGCCACGTGGGTGGACAATACACTATTGGAACTAACACTGGTGTAAACAATACTACAATTAACAGCCCCAGTATTTCCTTTTCCCACATACGTTTATAAAAAATTATGCCGAGGTTTTAATTGTGGGGCTCAAAACCAAAAAACGTTTCAAAAATTGGTACAAAACTTGTGTTTACCCTCAGCCTTATTTTTAATTTATCACGAGTGGATTCACATAAACTCATAAGCATATTACTGGGTGAAAGGGAACCCAGTGCATAAAGTCTACCTGTATGCATTGTGTCTCCTATTACTGAATCTTGTTGGAAAGGTGGAGACATGTTACATGCAAGCTTTCAGCTGGTTTGACAAGGAACTCTGTTGTTTCCTGTGAGGGTTTGTGTCTCTGTAGTCATATGGGCCCAAATGTACATTACAGTGTGGGTATCGTCTAGGTGTTGTATTGGTAGGCTATGCAACATCACCTGGCTTGAACAGGTAATACCTGTGCTGCAAGAAGCCTAAGGTATTCGGTGTATTCTCCACATCATTACTTTGGTATGGGTAGATTTAGTATTATAGGGTTTTCCAGAGGTAAGATCAACGACATCCCTACATGTCAGTAATTTTGGTTTAGGTCCAGGAGTACTCATATGGATGATATGGGTGTCTGTGTTTTTAGGGCATTCCTCATGTAGGCGAGTTGCCCTGGCAGTCCCACACCACTCTGTACTCTGCACATGGCATCTGCAGGATTACTTTGGGAATGTCTGTGACTTTGTAATCTGTGGACATACCATGGCATGTACTTAATGGTTATGCTGCTCAGTAACCTGTCTAATTCTATACACCTTGTATAATGTAACATGAGAATAAACTGTGGCACTGACCAGGTAGACTATGCTCACTCTTTCATGTGCTATGGGTACTACCACATGGGTAGTGTGTGGTTTGCCAGAGGTCATGAGCAATTGGTTGTTTTGGGCTTGTGGCATTGTTGAGTATTGCTTCTGTGATATGTTTAATTTATGTATTGTTATTGTTAGCCCTAGTGTCCTGTTATTGGTGCCATCCACACATTCCCATGCTGCCACTGGTATTGTGGGAAGCCACAACTACCTGAGGATTTACAGATCACCATTCCACAAGTTGCACGCAGTCTACACACTATCACATGCAATACTATCACACAGTAGTCTATATTAATGAATTCTCGGGTTACAAACATATACATATAACATATAACTATCTATAAACATACAAATTACGGGCGGTACAGCACACATGGCTACTTAGGATATACAGTCAGCTTGCATGTGGGATACAATACAGTGTAATCCTTTATAAATTGACATGTTGTGGAGATCTAAGTGTTCTCACCCATGTAGCTTGCAGGCCTCAGGGTTTGAACTGACCTGCAACCCCAACCCAAAAGTGTATTCCCGCCTTTTCTGTGTCCCCAAATCCTTGCCCAACCTAACATAATAGGTTGAAACCTTGCACTTTCTTTGGATAGGAGGGGGAAATCCCGGAAAAAATCTCCTTTGTACCTTCCAGACATTGGATTTGGGGACCCGTCCGGCCCTGCTGCAAACTGAATTTTTTTAAAAAGTTTGGGGGTGTTTTATCCCCAAATTTTTAAATTCTTTTTTTGGTTTTGGGAAAAACATGTATTTTTGGGTTTGTTTTGGAGCATACTTTGGGCCTTGAACCAAAGGGTAAATTGTACCTGTGTCCCATGGCTTTACAGGGGAAACCCTGGGAAAGGGGGTTTTTAAAGAAATCATGTAAACTTGACTTGAGTCCATGGCTTGGACACTGTTGGAAAATTTCCTTTGTCCCTGTGAATTATAAATTATTATATATTTAATAATTTAAATTGTACGTATTCCCAGAACACATTCAAAAAATTTTAAGACCAGCCCAATATGTATTGCTTTGAAATGCTTGTGTTCACCAAAGTCCATGGGGAAGGTATGTTTCACCAGACTTAATGTGGTCTCACTGACACATCATCCCTTTTCTTTTTAAATTTGTTTTTTAAAAATTATTAAAATTAAAAAATATATAAAATAAAAATATACCACCCCTACTTTAAACATCCAGGTACATATAGGCAATATAAACCCAAACTTATTGGAATTCATATCAGGTTGGGTAACAGTATGAATTGAAAGTTTGTGGAATCATAAAGGTTCTCACCCATGTAGCTTTAGCAGGCCTCACTGGCGGGAACACGAACTGAAAACCCACAGCGTAACAAATGTCAAAGCACTGTCTCTTTGCCACACACTACAACCCATATGCACATAAAAACCAAACATTAATGTCCCCTTCAAAACATTTGCATATGTTTCATGCACATCAGTGCTAATTATCTGACACAGAAGTTTCCATTTGTGTGCCATACCCCAAGTTCCAACTGTTGAGTCCTACGGCTGACTGTTGGGTTGTGAACATGACAGGTGCACATGTGAGCACACAGAATATTAGAGGTGTATAAACTGAAATGTAGATTACATATAGCCTTACAGTTGTATGCTGTAAATTATATGCTATCATGCATTTTACCTGCACATCCATGTTTTTTGCTTATCCCAAAGATTTTTCCAGTACTGACGACAGAACATGGATCGATTTGACATTAATGCAACTACATATGTCAACATCCCACTACACACCAAAACTATTTCTCCAGCCAGTAGTTATCAGGGCTCGGGCTAGTTAGTGCCACATATGGAGATTC
This sequence comes from Protopterus annectens, assembly GCF_019279795.1. Taxonomy (NCBI): domain Eukaryota; kingdom Metazoa; phylum Chordata; order Ceratodontiformes; family Protopteridae; genus Protopterus; species Protopterus annectens. Next base: position 526,336,686 of record NC_056751.1, on the reverse strand, counting down.
AAACATGTAGAGTATTTTGACTTTACCATGCCATAAACATACCCTTTAAATTTTTTATGTGTAAATTTGGGTCGGTTTGACAAAATTTTTTAAATTTTTCAAAATATATTTTCAATTATTTTTTCAATATATTTATTTTTTTTATTTTTTTTAAATTTTTTATATCTTTTATTTTTTTTAAACAATTTTTTTTTTTTTTTTTTCAATAATTCTTTTTCTAACTTTTTTTCTTTTCCTCCTTTTTTTTTTTCCCCCCTTTTTTTTTTTCCCTTTCCCCAGCTAAATGATTGATGTGTGGGAAAAAGTACAGCCCTTTTTTTTGGACCCCCAAATGTGGCTTTAAATTTTTTACCTTTGGCTTCATGGGGCCCTGCGGGGTTTTTTCAAAACAAATTTTTTTTGGGGGGTACCCTTTCATTTCCAAAGTGGGGCCATTTTTTTGGAACCTGTTAATCAGGGTTGGAAATAAATGATGCTAGGGGTAGCCAGTGTTTGAATGTTGTACTGCCTGTGTTCCCTTCCAGTAAAGTTACTGTGTTTTCCAAAAAACCAAGAAGTATTTTCTTTACATTGCTCCTATATTTTGTGTTTTTCACAAAATGTTAGAATTAATGGTGTTTCTGCACTTTGGTTGGTTTTTTCTACAGATCCCGAAAATGGACAATCCCTATTTGGCCTCCAACCTTGCTGAACCTGAACCAAATTTTATTTTTTTTTGTATGGTTGGGTGAAACTGGAACATTAATTAAAGTTGGTTGTTTCATTACATTAATTCACAACAAGGGTTAAGTTAAAAAGGTTTTGGGATACCTTTTCCTACATTTTTCCCTTTTAATTATTTCCCCTTTAAAAACTGTTTTGCTTTTATTATCCAATGTCAGTTGACAAGTTGTTTTTTGCTCAACAAGGGTACATACAGTATGCATAAGCATTAAGCAGTTTGAATTTGTTAGGTTACATTCAACTAACTAAAGCAAACCATCTAACTATGCTTAAAATTACCAACCCCGCTCTTTCTTTGTAAAAAAAAAGGGGAAAAGAATTGGAAAAGGGAAAGGGAAAGTAGAAAACAGCCGGATTTTTTTGCAGGTTTTGTAGTCTAAACCTGTTGAATCCAAGTCATCAATTATTATATAATTTTATTTAATTTATTGTACATATCGGTTATTCTTATATTTAAAAACCCCTAATTTAAACACTGATTTCGGGGAACAATACACAAGCACTATTCCATTTTAACATGCCACCATAAACCCAAATTCTGTATATCTTAAAAGGGCACCCCATCATTTATATGGCCCCCCAAGGGGTTTGAACTTAAAAATTACTTTTTCTTTAGAGGTACCAAATTTTTAAAGTGACCATACACACCAAACCTTTTAAATCACTTTTTGTCTTCATTTTACGGGCCCAAGAATTTAAATTTAACCATTATTTTATTTTCAGTACTCATTATTTTTTATCAGTAATTAAGATTTGACTAATAGGTCAATTTTCCTTTTTATTAATAATTCCCAGAGAGTTTTGGTTTCCTTTATAGGGAAAAATTCCAGGCCCCTTTATTTATTAAATACTGCAAATTTACAAACCTCCGGTGGCCGTTGGTCTGCATAGGCTTCTGTTAGCGGAACTTGTAAAGTATAGGGTATTAAACTCCTATCCTTTATAAACAAATGCTTTTACACAAACATTTCGGTTACAGTAGGGGGGAAATTTCCATCCCACAGGCTCCATCCATTGGAAATTGGTTGCTTATCCTTAGTTGGGGGTTTTAGTACTCTGCCACTTGGGGGCCGGGTTGTAATTCTGGGGCCTCTCCTTGTATTTGCTTTTTCAGGGGTCATGATGTGACGGGCTTTCATTTTTCCCTCAATCCCCTGTTCATAAAATTGACCCTCCCCAAAACCCCATTTTTTTAAATAAATTTTTAAAATTATTCAAATTAATATCCTTTTTCATATTATATTTTTATTTCCATTTTTAATTGAATTTTTTATTTATGTTAATATTTTTGTTCCCATTAAGCTGTCTTCCCTTTTTCTATTGGGTGGGCACAAGTACGGCCCCGGTTCTTTTTTTATACTGGCCCGTAGGGGGGGCTTTGATTGCTCAACTTTGAATTCACTTTATAACCATGCTTTTAGTCGGTGGCTTTATGCCTTTGTTGCTGTTTGGGAAAGAACGGGAGTAAGACTTACTTGAAAATTATACTAAATTGCAAATTTTGGGTAATTTGCTTAATGCCTTCCAAGAAAATTCAATGTTTATAAACAAAATTACTTATATATTTTAAATATTATTATTTTAAAATTATAATTAATTTAATTATATTTTTCATCACATCCTTTTTTTAACTTTTTAAAAAAAATTTTTTTTCCCCAAAAATAAAGGATTTTTGAAAAAATCCCCTTAGCCCCCTTTTTTCCCCAAACCCAAATTGTGGGGTTTTTTTTGGGGTACAGAGTTTTTGCAAGAAGGGATGCCAATGCAGTGTCAACATTGAGCTTGAGTCCATGGCTTTGTCACCAAGCATCTGTTGCAGTAAATATGACCCTCTCTCTCTCTCTCTATGTGTATATATATATATATATATATATATATATATATATATATATATATATATATATACACACACACGCATACATATAAACATCTATTGGTGTACATATAGGCACATATACAGTCCACCTTTCATGATGGGGATATCAATTATGCGAAGGTTGTGAGGTATACAGTTATGTCATAATATTGCACAGTGTTGTGCGGAATGCATTGAAGGTGTTCTTAGCCCATGCAGCTTTAGCAAGGCCTCACTGGCTGCAACACTGCAAACCTGACGAATCATACCCACAGCGTTTAACCACCACATGTCATATACCAGCACTGTATGCTTTCTTGTTTGCCACACACTACAACCTACATAGAAATATACACATAACAACCTTCAACAACATATATATGTCCACCCTTCACAAACAGTTGCAGTATGTCCCTTGCTCTATGCACATGTACAGATGCTAATATATCTGACACAGACAGATCTCTCCATATGTGTGTGCCATACACACACAAGGTCTACACTGTTGTAAGTTCGTGTACCTCACGGCTCACCTGTTGGGCCTTGCTGCAACATGAACAGGTGTCACATGTGAGCACACAGTAATATTAGAGGGTGTATATATAGCTGCAAATGCTAGATTAGCATACTAGCCTGGTACAGTTGTTGCCAGTGCTAAGCTACACATTAATATGACTATCATGCATTTGTTACTCTGTCACATCCATGTTTATATAACCGCATGCGCTACTCCCCCAAACAGGCATTGTACACAGTACTGTACAGAACACAGATAACATGGATCAGATGTTTGACATTTAATGCTGAACTACATATGTCAAAGTCATATCCCACTGCACACAGCCACATACTGATTTCTCCATGCCAGTAGTTATGCAGGGCATCTGTGCATAGATATGTACTGCTGCCACATATGGATGATTCAAACTATGTAGAGTATTCTTCATAGACATCTACTACATGCCAGTAAATACATAGCTGTTACATACCTTTCCTTTGTATGTGTTCGTATTTGTCGGTTCCGTGTGTTTTGTAATACATTTTCTTTTTTTATATCTTATTTTTTTTTCAAGATATATATATTTTTTTTCAATATATTTTTTTTCAATATATTTATTTTTCAATATAATTTTTATTTTTTTTCAATATATATTTTTTCAATATATATATATATATATTTTCAGTATATTATTTATTTTTCAATACATTATTTTATTTTTTTATTTTTTTTTCAATATATTACTTTTTCTTTCGATATCTTTTTTTTATCTTTTTTCTTTTTTTCTGCTGCTGTCCGTTTCTCTCTCTCTCGCTCTCTCTCACTATCTCTCTCTCTCTCTCCCTCCCTCCATACTTGCAATGAAATGATTGCATGTGTGGACAGCAAGTACAGCCTGCTTTTATAGGGATCTGCACACGTGCATGTGATGGCGTCTGCACCAATTGGTGGCCACCATTTGGCAATTGCATGCAGCCTGCTGTGCGGTACTTGCAGTACTCACTGTCATAGTAACACAATGCTATAAATTGCTAAGTCAGGTAGGCATAGCCCTTTCAGCTTTCCAAAGTGGGGACCATGCTTGTTTGCTGTAGACACCGTTGTGTAAGTCAGAAGGTTGGTATACTTCTTATAACTGATGCTAGGGGTGTAGCCAGTGATTTGAATGTTGTACTCAGACCTGAATGTTGCCACTTCCAGTACACAGTTGACAGTGTAGAATTGTACTCACCCCTACAAATGCTAACACAAGATACATGAGAGTATGTAGTTTCTTTTCTACTTATACAATTAGCTGCCATACATACGTAGTTTTTGTGATGATTTCATTTGGCACGTGAACTGTTTGGGAACTGCTATACTATGGATATTAATGTACTCACTTCTGCACAGTTTGTGCTTTTTCTTTTGTTGACATTATCACAGGATGCTCATGAAAACTGGACAATTCCAATACTGAGTATGCCTACCTACATCCTTGCTGAACCTTGAACACACAGGTATTTTGTACATTTGGGTGGAGATTGTCCTGCTATGATACTATGTGGGGGTTGTAAAGTGCTGCTGTAACATTATTTACTGCTAGAATGTCTGGTTCTGTTATCAGAGTCATGTAATGCAATTCCACAACAACTGCTGGTAAAGTTCCACAGAACAGGTTTTGTGTTATGGCATTCCTATCTTTCCTTTACATTCACTCATTCTGATGCATGATATATATATTTCAGCAACAACCTGCTGTATATCTACTGTGGCTTAGTGGTACTTCATGCAGTCTAATTTGTCCGGGGTTCGAGACTGACAGTGGTGTTTTATTTTGCTGCTGAGCAGCACAAGGGCCCTCACATACATGGTGACTAAGGCACTTTTAAGCAGTTGTAAGCAGATTTGCGCGGGTTTGTGCGAAGTTTAGCAATACTTAGCTAAGCGCACACAAGCGCACACTCGCGCAAACCATCTAACTACTGCTTAAAAGTGCTTACTCCCGCTAACCCCCGCTCTCATTACTTTGAAGGAAAAGAAAATGAGGAGATAGGAAAGTGGTGAAAAAGGGGCACAAAGAGGGAAAGACAGTAGGGAAAACAGCTCAGGATGTGCAGGACGGGTGTAGGGAAGGTCCATAGCTGTCCATTTCTTTAACAGCAACAACTGTGCATATACTAGTAATTTGGAGGGAAATTTGAAACCTTCCACCCTGAGAGAGGGGTGAGGACAATGAAGTATGTTGTACTGCCAATTAAATTTCAGTTTGTGTCCAGCGGACATGTGTGCAAAATGGGCAGCTATATATGGGGCGTAATTTTTTTGTGGGAGCAGATTGCCCTTTTTTTTTTCAGGTGAGAGTGGAATGTGGGGTAGGGGAAGTAGGTATATTTTGGGAGGTAGGTTGGGGAGGTAAACAGACAAGACAAACAAGATGCATACAGGGGCGAAATATGACACATGGGGTGGGTGAACACCATTGATGGGGAAGGATGTTTGGAAATTGCAAGCCCATGAGCCCACAGATGGCAACAGTGGAAGTAAGATCCTCACCCATGGACAGTCACCACTGCACCTTCACGGCCCGGAGGGTGGCTGTGCTGGGGGCTGCCACCCAGAGGGTTTGTCTACCTTTGCACTTACTAAACCACTCTCAGTGAAGCTGTAACCATTCCTAACTACTTAAATCAGTGCTACATGACACCATTCAACATTTCCTTACCCTAAACACCACTTCTTTAGCTTACCAAAGTCCAACGCTCATTTTACTTAACTGCTTTGTCTGTGCCAATCTACTATTACCCCCCATTATTCAGAAAATTCTAATAATATAACACTGTACCTTTTACTTCAATTTTCCCTTACTCCACTCCAACCTATATATCTACACATTTTTTTATATTTGTGTCAAAATGACCATTCCATTATCCATCCATATCTGTCCTAACAATAATAAAAACTATCACAAACTAGTAGATCTTATGTACCTACTCAGTAATTATAGTCATGGTCAATGATACTGTGCAATTAGTAACCTCATCTAAGAGCCAGAACAATTGAGATGATTCAGTGTTATCCTCATATATCATCTCAAAGACCTACCCCATAGTGCAACAAACTCCATCACAATTCTGTTCATCAATACACTCCCATATCCCTTAACCACTAAACAGAATACCATCTCTTATCTTTTCTAGTATGAAGATGTTTAACCGAAATCTGATTCAACTACCTCCAATATCTGCCCACTAGCACTCCCACTTCCAAACAGCCCATGAAGCTGCAAACCCAGTGCCAGAAGCACCTGTAGTAAAAGAGAACAAGTACATTCCTGGACTACTTTCTACAATACATACATCTTAATAATTACTGAATCATGGGCTAAAATCCACAACACCAGATGAACAAATCTTTCAACCAGGGTATAGTATGATTAGAATTGACAGACTATACAAAGGAGCTGAGGGCATTTGCATACTGTTCAAAAATAATGTAAACATTACTCCATTTCACAACCCCACCTCATTCTACAACAAATCCTAGATACTACCAGCCACTTTCATTCTTAATCACAGGGTCCTGCACTTAGTCAAAAATCTGCATTCCACCAAATCCCATTGACATCAATTTAGACATCCTACAGGATATCCTTTTTTGGGTTTCCAGTAACATAAGGTAAGAAAACATACATCTAGGAGACATGAACATAGATTTCCAATTTATAAACTCCCAAACACATTAAACAGGCCAGTCACTAACATTGACCTTTATGAGATGACACAACTGATAACAGAACGTACTAGAATAGATACCTTTATGGGAAGGCAAAGTGTGAGCATAGGATTCTCCCTCTCAGGCCAGTTATTATAAAATCCATATGATTTCTGCTTGATATCCTCAGTGACCACTGTCCTATGTACCCAATCTGGCATCAAACTAAAAAAAAAAAACTTGCTGTCTGTTCCTGACGCAGCAACACTTTCCTGAACATAAATTGAATGGTGAGTTAAAAGTGAATTACAGAACCCCTCTCAAAACACTTCTTCTTGAAGATAGAGTCACCTACTTTAATTATTTCTTCAAAGGTATTCTCATTGCCACCACCTCATTATGTAGAAAGTGAGCAAATTCCAGTCCCACTCCCAGCTTACCATGGAAATCAAACCATTGATGATAAAATGTGACAAAGCCATCTTCAAACAAACAGCAAGAACTATCCAAAAAACCTTCTGGATCTCTAGTAATAAACTTCTACACCCAGGTTAAAACACAAACAAAAACTCTCTGCCACATGACCTTGACCTTACCACCATATGTAAAATGAGTGAACACTCATTTAAACTTTAACCTTCCTAATAATTACCATAGAAACAAACACTACTGTGAGAAATTTTTCACTCAATCTTAATTCTTTAAATCCTGTCCTGGCACCAAAGTGCATCCACTACCCTTTATCTTCCAACCCAGATCTATCAACCAATAAAGAGCTACTTTCCACACTAAAGCCCACTTCATTATCCCAAGACCAAGTCCCTTTGTAGTAGCTGTAACTTGCTCCCAACTCCATTTTTTGCTCAGTTGCTCTACTATTTAATAGATAAATAAATGAACAATATGCTCCTACCTTATAGAGGTGAGGTTTCATCATTTTCATCTATAAAAAAGACATGATATATCCATCTCCATTTACAGACCCATAGCTATGTTATACTCAGTCCCTAAGATCCTCAAAATATGTATTCATAAAGAGCTACTAAGCTGCCTCACAAGGCGCAATCCACAATCGTCTACATAATGTAACTTTCTCAAACACCATTAATTGCCATCTGCTTTTAAACCTCCTCACAATCACTACTTCTCAACCTGTCTACTGCACATGTTATTATCTCACATGACATTTTACTCTGAAGGCTCTCTAACCTATGCTTAAGTAACCCAAGTCTAACTTGGTTTAAAATGTATCTCTCTGGATACAACCAAACTGTAAAGTGAAAAGACACTCAGCCAAATTCAAGAAACTCTACAAGGTCCTTTTCTACCATGTGGCTCCAAAACCAAAACAAATCCAAGGCAGAAGGTCACAAGCAGCAACTGTTTTATTTGGTAAAACCACTTAAAAACAAAACAAAACAAATTGTATATATTAAGTGCTTTCATCCCTTATCAGAACATTGTCAGAATATAAAAACAGTTAAGCTACAAAACTTTTACACACACATCCATGAGCAATGACAACAATTCCTCTGATGTTTCAAGAGGTTTCATAGTGTGTTGCTTGTAAGTGTTGCTGTCCTTATGGCCGATACCTGTGTTAGCCAGGGATGCTTTAGTCAAGTGTATAGCATTTGGAAGAGTGAGCTTGCACACATCTTGTTGCCCATACAGAACCCGCACTATTGTTTGGTATGCATACCTATTTGGAATTGACAGTGCAGACTTCCCTTTAAGGTGTTGTACAAGATGCATGCATGATACATCTTTCTCTGTCGTATCCAGTAAATACAAGATCATTGACAACACTCATGGCATGAGTTCTATTCTTGCACATGTGGCTTGTGGCTTATGTGTCATGCCAACCTTTCAAATGGCCAGGATTGCCCCTGAATTCAACTCCAGGTTTAACACTGTCCCACTTAACCTTTCCAAAGACAGTTTATTTTTGGAAAATGTGTGGCAAATTCCACTTATAGAATACTGACAATCATCATTGTTGTACACATCTGTCCCTGCAGAATATGTATAATAGGTTAACACATATTCTGGCAATGTGACAGATTAATGTTGTTGATATTTTTAAATTGTTTCTAATTGCATCTGCTTCTGACAGCAGTCGTCCATGAGTCTGTTGCTATGTCTCTATAATTATTTGCGAGGTATGCTAACATTCCAGTCATATTTACACAAGTCATTTTGAAGAGCTTCACAATATGCACATGCCCTCTATTGTATATATCATCCTTGCCAAATGTAATCTTCAGTGAGCATGTCAGTGATGTTTATACCACAACCATTCATTTACACTGACATGCAACCTTGTGTGACAGTCACATATATACTATCATGCATGGTTATACATATACTTGCACAGGAAGTGTAAACAGCAATACGTACTGTGCTATCTATGTATGCACTTCATGCTATACTACTGACTTGTCTTGGAAGTGTGCTTAACTTGACATAGCCTATCTTGGGTACATTACCATATTGTACATGCCCACCTCCTCTTTCTTCATTCCTATCATTCATGTCTGTGGCCATTGTAATCAGCACACTTTCCCTGCCTAGTATACTTATGTTGAATTGCATCTTCCCTTGCTGATCACCCCAAATTCTATTATTTCTGTCTGTAAATACTTATTGTAGTGTACACTGCAATGAGTATACTTTTCTATAATGTGTTAATACTGCAGTTGTTGTAGTATTTTCACCCCCGGTACTCATTGTGGATGTCCGTGCAATCTCACAGAGCAGGTTGGCCCATAGGCAAACTTGTATGAATGTTTTTTCTGGGTTCATGCTGCTCTGCATGGTTTCCTGCCAGGCAACACTGTTACTGGCCACATAACATTGCTTGAATTTGTGTAAGTGAAATGCAGGGCATGCATATGTGATTAGCATTGCTGCTCATTCCTCAAACACATAAACTCTGTGTAGGCTTCATGCCAAGCCTACATGGAGCTTATTGAATCCCCGGGCATGCCTAATCTGCTATAATTGTTTAAAATATAGATGATTTGTTTTAGTTTTGAAGTTTGTAAAATTACTGTCCTTAAAATGTTTTTGTAATACTGTGGAGCTTTTTTTCCATGAATTGGAGATTTTCTCCATGAACTTCCACTGAAAATGGGCATCTACCTATTTGGATCAAATGCCAACAAATAAATAAACATAATACAATAGTCCCATGTTGAGCACCTACTACAGCCAAACTCACTTTCAAAAAAATCTGAAAAATGGATCACTGATTCCCAACTAATATTAACTAAAATAATAATAACAATGATAATAATAATGATTATGATAATTTATTTATTTATTTACATTTATTTACTGGAAAAGTCTGACTGGGCCAGAAGCCCATTTTCAGTGGAGGCCTGGGGAGGAAAGCTCCCCAAAAATATAAGAACAATACAATAATTAGATAGCATAATAGTATACATATAGTAAGATGCAGAATACACATCATATAATAACAACAGCAATAATAATAATAATAATAATAATGTCCATTAGTCACTTGAAAAACAGTTCCTGAATCACCATCACCTGTTATAATGGTCTGAACAAACAAAACTTTTAGGGGTAATTATCAACAATAAACTAAGATTTTATTACCATGCTAACCACACTGTATCCAAATCAACCAAAATCTAGGAATCTTTTATGAAATCAAACCTGATCTCACCTTAAGCTCAGTACTAAACTGACCACTGTATACTTCTCCAAAACCGACTCTGTACCTCCAATGTTCTTATCAATATCCAAAAAAGATTTCATAATAAGATTAAGAAATGCTACAACATTACCAAATTTATCTCAAATATTCCTAACAGAGCAAATCACTACTAGGCCCTCTAATAATTACAATGGCTAGAAGTCCAGAATATGGTGGATATTCACCATCTAAAAACACTCTTCAGCATACTGCATTTCCTCAGCAAATGCTTAGCAACCACTACCCACTCAACAGATGCATTACACAACTTAGATCCTTATACCAAACCAAAACACAAAGCACCAAACCTAAAAAACACTTTGGAACCTCCATCTACACAGACCAATATTTCTAAACTCTAGAAGTTACTTCTCACACATCCTTTATGAGACAAATGTCTAACTCTTTTTATATGGAAGCTAAAAGTACACCTGTCTTCCTCTCTGATCTGTTCCTGTACCACCTGAACTACTATTTCCTCCATCTTGTATATATCCCAACCAGGGGCAGTTTGTGCTATAGGACTGCAGCCCTCCCACCTAAAAAAGAAATACAATTTAAACAGAGAAACACAAAAACAAAAATGGTAAATTCCAGAAGTGTGTGCATGCTCTCAGACTGCTTTCTCAGCAGTCTAGATAGGGGGAAAGGCATCTCGGCCCCAAGATGCCCAGCAGTCTGTGCAGCGGTGATGTCATGAAATGGAGGCACTCCGGACTGCAGCAGCAGCAGGCTGGACCAATCGCAGATTTGTATTCAGGATGGACCAATCATGCAAGGGGCTGTATGGAAATCTTCACGGTGGCAAGGGAGCAGTTATTTGGTTCGGCGGAGTGGAAGCAGTTGCAGGCAAAGGAACTGTTTGGATCAGAATTAAGCTCGGCAGCAAGCAAAGGGACTGATGTGTGTGTGTGTGTGTGTGTGTGTGTGTGTGTGTGTGTGTGTGTGTGTGTGTGTGTGTGTGTGTGTGTGTGTGTGTAATGCCCCAGTTGCTATATACTGGTGGCTAGAGCAAACTCATGGTGGTGTGGTAGGGAATACCTCAGGCTTGAACCCTGTACCTTGTATGCAGGTGTTAAGGGCCTGAATTCCCTACCCACCACCATTTGTAAAAAAATTGCAGATTTTTGCCTTATATTTGATCTGTTCTGTTCCTCATAATATCTGTGGTTTCTAAATGCTTTAATGCTTGATATTTGATGGTGCAGTGGTAGCATTGTTGCCTCACAGCTGTAGGCTCTCAGGTTTGATTCTTGGCTGGGGTGTCTTCTGTGTGGGGTCTGCATCTTCTCCCTGTGTTTGTGTGGGTTTGCTTTTGTGTCCTCCCATGTTACAAAGACATGTCTGCATTGTTTCTTCCTGGGCCTCTGCTGAAAATAGTTTTTTTGTTCCATGTCAGACTGTCCTGATTAACAAATGCTAAATAAAATTGACAGGCATTTGAATTTTCAAACTTTAGGTTTCTGAATGTTTAATTCCTTGCATATTTGATGGTGTAGTGGTAGCATTGTTGCCTCACAGATATAGGTTTTTCTGGTTTGATTCTTGGCTGGGGTGCCTTCTGTGTGGAGTCTGCATCTTCTCCCTGTGTTTGTGTGGATTTGCTCTGTTGTCTGCAGTATTTCTCCATGGGCCTCTGCCAAAAATTGTTTTTGTTCCGTCAGAAGTAAAATTGACAGGCATTTGAATTTCAGACTTCATATTCTTCAGAAAATACATAGTAACACAACCTTTTATTCTAGCAATTTTCTAAGTTTATAAGATGAATATTTGAAATTTGTCCGTATTTTTGGGCCTGTATTCCCCCGTTATTGACTTTGTCCAGGTATTTTGTGCCAAGGTTGACAGCTATGGCAAGAACTGAATTCACTGAATATGTTTGAGGGCTGTATTCCCTCATTACTGGGTTTGTCCAGGTGTTTTATGCTAAGAGGTTGACAGCTATGGTGAGAACTGAATTCATTAAACGATAGCCATTTAAATTTCAGTCTTCCTCTCTTTCACAAAGCAGCTGATTTGGTGTAGTGGTATGTTGCTCTGACTGTTTTGCACAGGGACCTTGGCAGTAAAATGTATGGTGGTAACACAGCATTTTTCTTTCACAAAGCATCTGATTTGGCATAGTAGTATGTTTCTCTGACTATTTTGCACAGGGACCTTGACAGTAAAATGTATGGTGGTAACAGAGCATTTTATTCTAGTAACTTTCCAAGATTATACAAGCAATGTTTAATGTGTCCCTGGTTTTTGGTCTTTTGACACCTCCCCAATAAATTTTGGGTTTTTCCAGATTTCATGTGCTGCGAAGTTGAGATGCAGTTGAGTATTGAGTAGATTTTACAAAGAGCTGAGAGCTGCAGGGGAAGAGAAGTTTAGTGCTGCTTATGCTAAGTCCGCTTGCATTGTTAATAGCACAACAGGTTGCGTACTTACTTTTGATGCAGAAGGCTGTGGGTTCTACTCCCACAAGGGGTGGATGCTGCCGTACTGAGAAAGTTAAGATACCAACTATGAGCCTGTTATCAGTTTGTCATCCATTTCCTATTGCAATATTACTAGCTTATCATTTTTTTTTATGTAATATAGGCAATTTATTCCTCAGGGGCAATGGACACTTTATTTTTTGATGAAACCATGAAATATAAAGGTGTTTGCTAGCAGCAACCTCTTCATTAGTTACAGATTTCTTTAATGTGGAATTATTTAGATGACTTTACCTTCTTCAGAGATTGTGCATATTTACTGATAATGGTGGACTGTAGAATTGTTCATATTTACTGATAATGGTGGACTGTAGAACTGTGCATATTTACTGATAATGGTGGACTGTAGAAGTTTGAGTAGACTTTTATGATGGAAATGTTCTGAAATGGGCAGTTTTGTCATTATGGGTGCATGCATTTTTTTCATTATTTACTGGAAAAATGTTCTGAATTGGGCAGTTTTGTCATTATTGGTACATACATTTTGTTTCATTGTTTACTGGAAAAATGTTCTGAATTGGGCAGTTTTGTCATTATTGGTGCATGCATTTTGTTTCGTTGTTTACTGGAAAAATGGTCAAAACAATAGGAAGGTGTATCAAAGAGCACATGTATGTTTCATGTGCAAGGGGCCTATGATTTGAAAACAGCCCAGAATTAATCTTTATCTGCCAAAGGTTCTGGTCTTTGGTGCAGGCTGGAGAAGTTGTTTGACCACAACTGAGCTACAAAATATAAGTATCTTTTGATTATTTTAACAGATTACTGTTTTTATAATTTAATATATATAAAGCACTTTGTCTATTCAGAATCTTCAGAAATCTTTATCTGTTTAAAAACTTTCAGAATCTGTAGTGCTTGTTGTCTTAGGCTATTGTATAAACTGAAACATTTACTCTGTGTAATTATCTCTTGGCTAGTGGGGGCTGGTTCTTTTGTGTTCTTGTAAAAAAAAAAAGTTGTTGTTCTGGTCTTTGGTGCAGGCTAGAGAAGTTGTTTGACAACTGAGCTTCAAAATATAAGTATCTTTTGATTATTTTAACAGATTACTGTTTTATAATTTAATATATATAAAGCACTTTGTCTATTCAGAATCTTCAGAAATCTTTATCTGTTTAAAAGAATCTGTAGTGCTTGTTGTCTTAGGCTATTGTATAAACTGAAACATTTACTCTGTGTAATTATCTCCTAGTGGGGCTGGTTCTTTTGTGTTCTTGTAAAAAAAAAAAAAAGTTGTTGTTCTGGTCTTTGGTGCAGGCTGGAGAAGTTGTTTGACCGCAACTGAGCTACAAAATATAAGTATCTTTTGATTATTTTAACAGATTACTGTTTTTATAATTTAATATATATATATAAAGCACTTTGTCTATTCAGAATCTTCAGAAATCTTTATCTGTTTAAAAACTTTTAGAATCTGTAGTGCTTGTTGTCTTAGGCTATTGTATAAACTGAAACATTTACTCTGTGTAATTATCTCTTGGCTAGTGGGGGCTGGTTCTTTTGTGTTCTTGTACAAAAAGTTGTTGTTGCGGTCTCTGGTGCAGGCTGGAGAAGTTGTTTGACCGCAACTGAGCTACAAAATATAAGTATCTTTTGATTATTTTAACAGATTACTGTTTTTATAATTTAATATATATAAAGCACTTTGTCTATTCAGAATCTTCAGAAATCTTTATTTGTTTAAAAACGTTCAGAATCTGTAGTGCTTGTTGTCTTAGGCTATTGTATAAACTGAAACATTTACTCTGTGTAATTATCTCTTGGCTAGTGGGGGCTGGTTCTTTTGTGTTCTTGTAAAAAAAAAAAAAAAGTTGTTGTTCTAGCCTTTGGTGCAGGCTGGAGAAGTTGTTTGACTGCAACTGAGCTACAAAATATAAGTATCTTTTGATTATTTTAACAAATTACTGTTTTTATAATTTAATATATATAAAGCACTTTGTCTATTCAGAATCTTCAGAAATCTTTATCTGTTTAAAAACTTTCAGAATCTGTAGTGCTTGTTGTCTTAGGCTATTGTATAAACTGAAACATTTACTCTGTGTAATTATCTCTTGGCTAGTGGGGCTGGTTCTTTTGTGTTCTTGTAAAAAAAAAAAAAGTTGTTGTTCTGGTCTTTGGTGCAGGCTGGAGAAGTTGTTTGACTGCAACTGAGCTACAAAATATAAGTATCTTTTGATTATTTTAACAAATTACTGTTTTTATAATTTAATATATATAAAGCACTTTGTCTATTCAGAATCTTCAGAAATCTTTATCTCTTTAAAACTTTCAGAATCTGTAGTGCTTGTTGTCTTGTCCCACCTGTTGGTGTCTTGCTCTTATACTTGGTGGCTTTGCAGTTGCCGCCCTACTGTGACACACCTCCCAGTCTAGTGTCATTAGCTCATTCTTCTTAATACAGAGAGAACATTTGATAAGGCCTTCTGTTCCTCCTTTTTACCTTTTCAAAAAGTAAAACAAAACTTTTTTCGCCTGAACCTTCTTGTGTTCTGACTGTCCTTCTCAAACATATTGGAAATATACAGTATATTTCAGAGCATTTGTTATAACTGTATTTGCTATAACTGATTTAAGTATTTTTCTGGCTTTTTGAATATTTACTGCTTAGCATCTTAGCCTGTTTATACAGCTCTGCATTCTATTTAAACTGTTTTTGTGTTGATTAACTGTTTTGCACTCTTAAAACGTTATTTGTTGCTTAATTTTACCTGTAGGCTAACACACTCAAGTGTGCTAGCCACTCAAAAGCATTTATAGCATTCACGGTCTGTTTTTTCCTTGTCTCTGTAAAAAAAATCTCTTGTTTTCCCACCGTACTGAACTAGAGTAGTGCAGTTTCAGAGTTGCTGATCCCTGGGCTTTGTTTGTAGTTCCTGTTACTGATCCATTGCCTTATTAGGAAGGAGGGAAGTTTCTTTGCTTACCAGTGGGAGTAGGAAGCACTGAGCAGCCTTTTGTCCGAATTGGTGAAGTTTCAGCCAGAAACTAGTAGTCTATTGAATTCTAGTTCTTTCAGCCCCTGCTATAAAACATGCTAAACACGTTTTCCAGCTTGTACCAACACTGCACAGATTCTCGTGGTGGCCTGCAGAGTGATCCAAGCAGCAGAGAGCTAAAGAGTGACTTTCTACCAGATATAAGTATTTTTGTGGCTTTCCCACTGTTATTAAGCTAGCGACTGCATTTCGCCTGTTTTACTGCTACTTTAAGTGATTTCTGCATTTTACACTGTTTATTGCACTTTAAGTTATTAATTGTTGCAAATTGTTTCTGTAGGCTACACACTAAAGTAGCCGATTTACAGCATTTATAGCATTTACTGTCTTTTTTTCCTTATCTCTGTAATAAAACAAAAAATCTCTTGTTTTCCCACTTTACTGAACTAGAGTAGTCCAGTTTCAGAGTTGCTGATCCCTGGGCTTTGTTTTTAGTTCCTGTTACTGATCCATTGCCTTATTAGGAAGGAGGGAAGTTTCTTTGCTTACCAGTGGGAGTGGGAAGCACTGAGCAGCCTTTTGTCCGATTTGGTGAAGTTTCAGCCAGAAACTAGTAGTCCATTGGTCGTTTGGGCCAATTCCTAGCTCCCTTCAGCCCCTGCTATAAAACACGCTAAACTGTACTGCTGATCTAACCAGCATATCCTATAACTGAAAAGTTCATCTCTACTTGATTCCCAAGTAGACTATTCTCTATCTGTAAAGCCTAGCACTTACTCCTACAGTACTTGCACCTTGATAAAGCACTCTTATTATAGATTGTACCCCACCAGCCTAAAACCCACTTCCCCCGGAGTCCTTTGAAAGTTCTTTATCTACTACTTCTAGTATGTCGAGGGATCAGTTGCTAGTGTCCTCTCCAGCTCAACTGGTGAACCTGGGAATATTGAGGCAATGTTACAATTGCCTCATGTACACAGACAATCCTCTCCTTCTCCCACAAAACACAAATACATGCGAGAGATGCAACTATACGGCCAAACTGGAGGCTGAGCTCTCTCAACATAGGACTGGCAAGACCAGACAGGAGGAGAAGGTAACCACACACAATACATACCCAGTCACACATGGTACCATCACAACTTCAAATCATACACATACTCACACAAAGACATACTCGGAGGCTCTGATCAAAATTTACCAAAACAGCAGAGGCCACCAAAGCAGACACCCAAACAACTACCACCTCACGACCCAACACATGCAACACATAGACCACACAGTCAGAGTGTCAAACAGTCACAGCCCTTAAGGCCAAACAAAATGCCAGACACACTTGTCATTGGTGATTCCATAGTCAGACACACTGCACCAGACTGAGTAAGGAGAAGGTCACAGTAAGCTGCCTGTCGGCGCAAGCACTCAGGTCTCTCAACAGCAGGTACAAATGCGACTCAGTCATTGTCCACGCTGGTGTCAACGACCTGAGACTTAACTCCTTGGACTACATGAAAAGGGACGTCGAGGAGCTCTCTGATTATGTAGCCCAGGCAGGTATGACCCTGACCTTGAGCAGTATCCTACCTTCACCTAGAATGATGCCACAATACAGTGATAAGATGATCAGCTTTAATAATTGGCTTAAATTCTGGTGTCATTCAAAGGGGATCCAATGTCTGTCTGCCTGGGATGACATGCTGGACAAGCCACACTGAAGGGACGGCTTGCACCTGTCACCCTGGGCTTCCGGATATTGGCAAAGGCTCTTGCCACCCCATAGTGCCTTTTTAGGCAAGGCTCAAATTCTAAACCTACCACCCTAGAACACCAAAAGGAAAAACTAAGGGTAATGCTGCTCAATGCCAGAAGTCTCAATCTCAAGATGCACGAGGCCCTTCTCAATATGGAGAACATCGATGTCTGTGCTGTGACAGAAACCTGGTTCAAGGCTCCTGAGAGCACCCCAGCACTAACAGGTTTCACCTCATATCATGCTCGCCCCAAAATCCGGACAACACCAAGAAAGGAGGGGTGTCCATATTCATAAAGGACACCCACACCTCAAGGTTGGTGGCAAATGCATCGGAGACCATCCAGGTGCAATTAACCATAGGCAAGACTGCTCTGCAATTTGTAGCATGTTACAGGCCACCCTCTCAAACTCAGGAACCTCACATGGCCTTCCTGAAAACACTGGAGGGATAAATGTATCTCCAAACACCATCATACTAGGTGACTTCAACTACTCTAATATAGACTGGGAACACTACTCAAGCCCGAACACTCTAACCCAAAGATTCCTGGAGTTCATAAACTCAAATGCCATGGAACAACTAGTCACCATCCCCACAAGAGGTGAAAACATACTTGATCTCATCATCACGAACATGGGATCAAAATGTTCAACACCGGAAGTATACCCCTCACTGGTGAGATCAGATCATAAACTAATCTCGCTGGAGGTCCTCATCCCGCCCCCACCTGAAACAAAAAGACCACAGTGAAAAACTTCTCAAAAGCCGATTTCACACTTCTAAAAACTAGTGTGGTCTCCTTTAAGGCCCCTGAGCCAGTGGTAAACATTACTCAAACCGCTGAATCACTTACAAATGCCTTCTACCAGCACCTACAGGACTGCATGGATCAGGCAATCCCAAACAAAACTAAGACTCTCTGTACCAAAGGCAAGCGTCCAGTCTGGTGGACCCCAGCCATAAACAAGCTCTACAACAAAAGGAGGAAGCTACTACAAGATAGAGCAAAATCCTTGAAAGGTAAGACACCTTTGATCATTATAAGTAAAACTAAGAGCTCTCATAAAATCATCAAAGGCAAATTTTGAGAGAAAAATCGCCAAGGACTCTAAAGACAATCATAAGGCCTTCTTTAGCTATGTTAGAAACCTAGGAGGAAACTCCCAGATATGCTCAGAATTAGTTCAAAATGATGTGAAAATTACTGAACCTACACACATTGCTAACATACTGGCTGACAGGTTCAGTGCAAACTTCTCCCAAAGGAGAGATATCTATTCCAGAGGATTGTAGCCCCAAACATCTCCAACGCCCAGGTGAGAACTGCCCTCACTAAGGCAAAAACACAGCATCCATGGGACGATGGTGTCCCCTGTGTGCTTCATGAACTCAATGAGGAATTAAACCCACAGTTAGGACAGCTGTTTAATCTTAGCCTCACATTAGCTTGACAAGCCTTATCTGCAAAGCCATGGAGAGGATCATAATGGAACTCATAAATAAAGACATAGGGAACTTGCAGACTTTGGATCCAACCCAGTTTGGCTTTGTCAAAGGCAGATCCTGCCTCTTAAACTTGGTTGACTTTTTTCGAGACAGTCACCAAGGCCATTGATGAGGGAAAGGCAGTCCATACAGCCTACCTCGACCTGGCAAAGGCCTTCGACACAATACCCCACTCAGGTATCATCGAAAAACTCATCAGCTTGAATGTAAACCCATACATCACAAGATGGGTTGCAAACTGGCTAGCGACAGAACCCACAGGGTCAGAGTTGCTGGAGCCATGTCAGACTCAAAGCCTGTCACAAGTGGTGTCCTGGGTCCACTCTTGTTCGGCATCTACTTTTCTGAAGTACAAGCAAACACAGGAGGGTTATGGCTGACAAAGTTTGCAGATGACTGCAAAAAACACTTCTGACACAGATATCCTTCAGAAGGGCCTCACAGAAACGGATAACTGGTGCCAGAGCCATGGCCTGAAGTTAAACGTCAAAAATGCATAGTCATACCCTTCGGGAAAAACAAGGTTACCCCTAGCTACCATATAGGTGACAATCCACTGAGCACAGAAAAGTCATCAGGGATCTGGGGACCCAAGTTGACAGTAGTCTTCGTTTGACACTCATGTTGCTAAAGTAGTTAGGAAAACCTTCTATAACCTGATCATGAAGGGATTCACATCTAGATCAAGGGAGGTCATAGTCCCCTGTACTCATCACTCATTAGACCTATGATTGAGTACAATGCCCAATGTATCTGACCAGACACCTGATGCAGCTTGAAAGGCCCCAAAAGTTCCTCACCAAAAGGATAAAGGGTCTCAAAAATATGTCTTATGCTGCCCGACTGAAAGAACTCCAGCTTTATTCAGTCTCATACCGCTTGCTCAGAGGTGACCTGTGCCTGACATATAAGGCCATGTCAAACCCAGATTTGATGAATATGCTTCACCTCAAAAATCTAGATCCCTCAGAACCACAAGGGTGGAGACTTAAACCTTGACACGGTTATAAATAGAACGTGCTGGAGGGACAGATTCATCACCCAGAGACTCCCTATGCTGTGGAACAAAATCCCGGTACATGTGAGGCAGAGCACCTCGCTGGCCTTGTTCAAGAGGAATCTTGACCAATGGATGGGAGATCGCAGATATACCCCAGGGATTACTTCAGTGTCACTGCTTGACAGAGGCACAGAAAAATGATAGGCATAGTTTTTATTCAAACTAAAGGGGTGGCGAAAGCCACATAACTATGGGCTAGGCTTATAAATGCCCTTGGGCAGATAGCCTAGTATGAACCTATGAACCTATGAACTGGCAAAATGTATTTTCTTTGAATGCGGGTTTCAATGCTGTTTCAATGAATGTGAGTTTCAAGGGCAGAGAAGTTTTAATGCTAAGTCTGTTTTCATTGTGAGGCTGCATTGCTTTGTTTAGCAGATGTCTTAGTGTTTGTGCTGTAAAATGCAAAATAAAACTTTCAAATGAAGTCCAAATCATCATAGAAGTAAAGCAATATGCACATTAGTGTTTATAGTAAATGGGGTGAAATAGCCAAGTAATGGTTCATTGGAATGGCTGCAGGGGGGAGGCTCCATTTGACCATGATTTTGTGAGGGGGGAGGGTGGCAAACTTAAAGACAGCCCCAGCTGAACTATACCTCCCAACTGTCCAGATTTTCAAAGAATGAATAGATTTTTGCTTCTTATTTTTGGTTTGTTCCTCATAAAACTTGTGG